>NC_086153.1:5636818-5941363 GCF_035149785.1 Candoia aspera
AAAGGGTGACCTCCACTCCCACCAAATAAGTGGTTCTTTAAAGCAGGCTCTGTTTTCCAAAGCCAATGCAATGTACATAGGTGAGCAAACAAGTATCTAAATTCAGAGCTGTAGGATTCCACTTTAATTGGATAATTGCCCATCTGATTTCCTATAAAAATCCAAAGCTGAATGCATGCGTAATCCAACATGCAACTTTGATCAAACACAGGGTGTGTTGCAGAATTATCAAGCAGTCTTCCCTGTCCATCAAACTCAGCCAGATATCCCCATAGAAACAGCATTACTCTGTGAAAATAATATTTACACAGACAAATCCACACAGAAGGAAGAGTGTATTTGGAGATACACTCTGTAGACGAGACATCAGATCTTAAGAAATACAGAGCAAATGCCTGTACAGCTGTTTTGTAGTTTGTATTTCTTACATGCTGAGAGCAAAAATTTTAAACCAGGAAAAAGAAGATAATCTGAAAGTAATCCTTTGGCTGGGTTCACACAATACACTAACCCACAATGTGATACATTTGGTTTCAGTTTAGTGATTTGTGTTGGTGTTAGCCAGTATGGTTTATAAACTATGGTAAACAACCCATGATTTAATGAAGTAGGAACCCAGCCACGATGTCCTTTTTGCTAGACGTAGTGGGTTTCAAGGCCTTACCAAGAGCCAGATAATAGTCCATTTGGCTCTGTATTAATTGCTCTGACCAACAATAATACTCCAGGCAGAAATACAGCTTTTTGTTCTGCCAAGCTCCTTCAAATACATTTGAAGTAGAACAGTTTAGTGTATATACTCACAGATAAGCCGAGAACTTAAGTAGCAAAATACATCACAAAACTCGGGTTTGGCTTACCCGCAAGTATATGCTGCAATAGTTTTCAAAAGAACCCGCATATCCTGTATATCCTCATGTATAAGCCCATCTGCGGATCAGCCAACCCTCTAATTTTTAATCAAAATACCATTAAAAAATGCGGGATGGCTTATCTGCAGGTGGCACATTTTTCATGGTATTTTGGCTAAAAATTAGAGAGTTGGTTTATCTGTGGATGGGCTTATATGCAAGGATATACAGTAAGTAATTTTCACAATGCCATGATGGAAGGAACTTTATGGATTTCTGGGGTAGAGAATTCTGAAGTATGGGGGCCCCCATGGAGAACACCTAACATCTCACCCATATCCCTTAACCTCAGACAGAGGGAGGACTCTTAACGGGCCTTCCAGAGATGTTTCTTTTTTATTTTATTTTATATTTGATTTATGTTCTCACCAAATGGGTAGATTCAATTCTGGCTGGGCAATGCCTGCTTTACATATACGCTTGGATACCTGTACGTACAATGTTACATCTTTCGCCATCCTTATATTTCAGACATACATCAGCCTTGATGCACATTTCTGGTTTCACTTGGGAGGCAACTCGCCTGTCCAGCATATGGGAGTATACTGTCAAAATGCTGGGTCTGATGCTTTTCAGAGTTATGGCCATGGCACATGAACAGCTAACACAGCTAACCTAGTCATTGGGGGGGGGGGGGAATCAAAGAGAAGGAAGTGAAAGGAATAGCCCATCTAAGAGAAAAAGAAAACGGTGTGAGCATGCATTTGAAAAGTGGCCAAAGCCCCACCTTTGAGCATACACGTTGTGTCGCTCCTTGATTAGAGGGTCCATTTCAAAGGGATTTCCTTTAGTGAAGGATAGAGGGAAATGATAACCTTCCATTAAGAGTTAAGACCGTTCTCAAAATGCTACACATTTCAGCATCCATCTCCATCCAAAAAGAACAGTTAATCTTTCCTGAAGTCAGGGTCCAATACAGTGCATGTATTCAGGTACATGGGCATCCTGAATGCTGGACTTGAGGGTGATGATTAATGATTAGTAGCCTTATCCAGATCCACAATCAGCAGATCAGCAGCTACTAGTAATAATGGCCATGTACTAACTTCCAGATCGGAAGCAGGAAGCCTCTGAATACCAGAAGCTGGAAGACAACAGCAGAGAGAGGGCAATTATTGCCCATGTGTTCACTATGTGACCAACCAGTGGGAAGGCCAGTCTCAGTCTAAAGGGACTTTGCTGTTCCTCCCTTTCCTTTTAACCTTCAAAAATAATTTGTTATCATCAACAAACCAACATTACTGCTCACTTCAGATCATTTATGAACAAGTAAAGAAGTAATTCTTCTGATACTGATTCTTGGGAAACCTCACTATCTACAGCTCTGCATTTCAAGAACTGATCTTTCAAGATGATCTGACAAGGTTCTTGTATACTCTTATAAATGGTCCTTTAGGGTAATGTACACAAAAACTGAATTCATCACCCTTATTGATTATGTGCCATCAAGTTGGTGTCACCTCTTAGAGACCACACAGATAGACTTTCTCCAGGATGATCTGTAGCCAACCTGGCCCTTCAAGTCTTCCAACCATGCACCCATCGCTGCTGTGATAAAGTTTATCCACCTTGCTGCTGGTCATTGTCTTCTCTTTCCTTCCACCTTTCCCAACATTATGGACTTCTCAAGGGAGCTGGATCTTCTCATAGTATGTCCAAAATATGATAATTTGACCCTGGTCATTTCTGCCTCCAGTGAAAAGTTTCAATCAATTTGTTCTATGATTCATTTGTTTGTTTTCTTGGCTATCCATGTTATATTCAGGAGTCTTCTCCAATGCCAACGTTCAAAAGCATCAATACTCATTCTATCCTGCTTCTTCAAAGTTCAACTTTCGCTTCCATAAAGGGTCACAGGGAAAACATTGTCTGCACGATTCTGATCTTGCAGGTGTAGACACATCATCAAGGCCTTCACTGCTACTCTGCAGCATATTTCTCAACTACTAGTGAATAGTAGTGAATAGATAGTGAATCCTAAAAGGCAGAAACAATCCACCATTTCACTAACTTCATTGTCAAGTCTAAGGCTACTTGCTGTACTTGTTAGTTTGGTCTTCTTTATATTTAGTTTTAGTCTAATTTTTTCACTGCGTTCCTTGACTTCCAGTTCATACACATTTTCAGCTCTCAGTGTACCCTTGTTTTATTGTGCCGCCTTTTTTTAAAAACACAGCTTGGAGCATACACTCAATCACTCACTTACACACACACACTCGCACACATTGTCAAATTGTTGGCAAGTCTAATGAGGAGAAAACCCCCTTTCTTCCAGCTGACGTGTTTTCTGAAATAGCCAAGAAGAAAGCCACATTTTGCACAATTCTTGTTGCCATTAGAGGTTAACAGATTACTTCTTAAACCTTTATATAAATTTTTTCTTACAGACTTATTTTCCCCATTCCTGGGATAAGATAGTCCTCATTTGCCAACAATAATTGGAACCAGGAACTCTGTTGCTAAGCAATGTAGTTGTAAAGTGCGATGTCACACAACCATGATGAATTATGATGGCAGTTCCAGCAGTCCCAGTTGCCGTTGCTAGGCGAATCCTGCACAGTCACAGCATCCCACAGTCACATGATCACCACTTGCAACCTCCTGCCGACTTCCCCATTGACTCTGCTTGTTGGAAGCGGGCAGTGAAGGTCACAAATGGCAATCACGTGACTGCAGGATGCTGCGGCATCATAATTGCAAGCCAGTCGCTAAGCACCTGAATCGTGGTCACGTGACCATGGGGACGCTGTGATAGCCGAAACTACAAGGGCTGGTTGTAAGTCCCCCTCGTTCAGTGCCATTGTAACTTCAAATGGACACTGAATGAGTGGTCATTAAACAAGGACAACCTGTAATTGGTAGTTGATTTCCCATTGTATCTATTTTCTCTCTTTTTTCCCCACTCTATTCCTCTTTTTACTGCTTCTATTTTTCTGTGTGGTTTTATTTTTGTTAGAATGAACATAAGAACATAAGCTGTGCCCTGCTGGATCAGACCCTTGGCCCATCTGCTCCAGCAGTCTCTTCTCAGAGTGGCCAACCAATTGATCAAGAAAGCCTACTAGTCTCCCAGCAGATGGCCTTCAGAGGCTGTCCCACCACCACCAAGGCTAAGAGATCTCCACAGCTTCCATAAATTGGTCCAAGCCTTTTTGGAAGCCAACCAAGCTGGTAGCCAGCACCAAAGCTCGTGGTAACTTCTTGGCTATTTGGATTTGGGCAATAAACAATATTCTTAATATTAATGTTAATATTAACAAGAATTCTTTAAAGTAAGTAAAGTCCGCATGAAAAAGGAGGAAGTGATGACCTAATATTACATATTAAATTAAATATTAAATTATTATTTTTATGAAACAGCTTTGGGCAGTCGTGTTTTAAATAGATAAATAAGTAAATGCTATTATCCCAAACTGGCTTACAAAAATAATTAAATCAGGTTGCCACTTCCTTCCTGCATGTTAGATACAGTCAGGAGCCATTACGTATCTGCAGAAAGGTGACAGATGGGCCATGGTGGACAAGAAGCAGGGGCAATGAGGCAGGGCCCTCACGGCAGTGGGTGTCATGAGCACTGATGGTGAGCAGGAAGGGGCCTCTATCCAGGGGGGAAAACACGTGCGTAGTACTGAGGAGTTAAGCGGCCATTCAAAGAGACACAGATCAGACCCGCCTTGACTTTTGGGGTTTATCTGGATGGGTTTTCTCACGCTTCTTCAGTTTGTTAGGATTTTCTGTCTAATGTGGCAGTAATAAAGTACTAGAGACCTATTCCTTGTCTTAGCGTGGTTCCTGGATGTTAGGACAGTGGGGAAGGGCAGAACCAAAGGTAAATTTGTAAAACTGAGTCCAAAAAAAAGGCCTGTGGCTGTGCCAAAGGGGTGGCAGCTTATGTTGGAGACTTCCCCGTTTCATAAAACTTTTAAGTTTACATCTTTGTGTAAAGCCTCCAAAACCCAGTTTTCTCCTGGTGCCGTTTATTATTTATCCCTCAGTGCTGTACAATCACGGGCAGAGCCACAAAGCAGAGCCCTGCTCCGGTATCAGAGATGTGCGAATGCAGCCAGCCGACAGAAGCCACGGGCACTGGGGAATTCCTGGGTAGCTCTTATCACTGCTGGGACGAGATTAGCAGTGGCCACTGGTTTCCAGTTACTGGTGCTGAGAATGCCTAAGGAACCTGGGGTTGTGAATAGGCAGGCTGTGCTCGCAAGAGCTGCTGCCCACAGGGCCCTGGTTGGCCACAGAGACATGTAATTAAGATGCCCTGAAACCCTTCACCTGAACCTGTAATTACCTGGATGGTATCAGGGAGGCTGTTGGTTACAAACAGTGGCTTCATTCAGGCTGTTTCCATACCCTGCCGATCTAAGAATCAATGGCAGAGGGATGTGCAGGGGAGGGGAGTCTGATCCATATTTTAATCTTCCCGACAATAATGAAGACCTTCAAAAGCCTGGGGGGAGCTGAAAAGTCCAATGCAGCAACTCTAGGAAAGGCTTCTCAAGGCTACGACAGGATGCCTGCCTTTGCAGAATTTGCGCTTTGCATGCAGGAGATCCCAGATTCAATTACTGGCATCTCCAGGTTAAGATGCTGCCCGTCAAAGCAGGTAATACTGTCCTGAATGGAGTAAAACGCTGGTTCAGTATCAGGGAGCTTCTTTTCTTTCCTAGCTGCTGCCAGTCAGAGTGGACAGTCTGAGGTTGTTTTCACCTGCGTATTCACTTATAATTTTTTATCTATCTATCTATCAATCTATCATATTTATATAGCCGCCCATCTCATATAAAAGTGACTCGTGGTGTATAACATTTAATTAAAAACAATAAATCCACAAAAACAGTTACAATTAAAAATAACTATGAAAAGGCACATAGAACAAGCAGGGATGATATCAACCACAATAAGAGAGCCATCGCAAAATCTCCCAGGCCTGATCACATAGCCAGGTCTTGAGGGACCTGCAGAATGCTGATGTTGAATGTTACATGATAGGAAGGCCACAGCTCAGCCTCAGTTTTTCCTGACTGAGAAAGACTGGGAGACTCTTGCTTGTTCTTGGCTCTTGGCTGGCCAACCAGAGTACATGTGCATTTCTTACCTGTGACTTTCTGTTTTGGTTCCTAGTTTACCTGTGACTATCTGCTATGGGTTCATCTTTGATGTTCTCTTACTTTCACAGGCAAACTTTTCTGGCTGAGGGCTTGTAACTCTTCTGACCAGCTGGTGGGCCACATACAGCTTGTAACATCAGGAAGAACAGCACTCCCCAAGTTTTGGCCCTCTGTGGAGGGGGTTTGTTAAAGGGCAGTTGGGAACAGTTTATTTTCCAGAGGCTCTGCAGTCCATTCTCATCCTTAGCTTCCTATTTGCCAGCTGAAAATGGTTACCACAAAACTTTGGCCATTTTGACACTTAATTTTGATGGTGTGATCTCAGGGTGTTTGGAGGTCCATAGACAGATACCTGATGATGTGTGAAAGGGCCCCTGTGCAAGCACTGAGTCACATCTGACCCTTTGGGGGGATGCTGCTTTTGCGATGTTTTGTTGGCAGACTACAGAGTGGGGTGGTTTGCCATTGCCTTCCCCAGTCGTCACCTTCCCCAGCAAGCCAGGTACTCATTTTACTGACCACGGAAGGATGGAAGGCTGAGTCGACCTGAGCCGGCTACCTGAGAATCCAGCTTCCTCTGGGATCGAACCCGGGTCACGGGGAGAGTTTTCAGTTGCAATACTGCCACCTACCACTCTGCACCACACGAGGCTTCTAGATAGATACCTACCACTATCCTAAATGACATCTCTTTTATTCCTCTGTGACTGCAATGAATAGCAGCTACATATTGATGATCAAGGTAAATAAAAATGGTATTATTAGGGATGGAGACAAAACTTGCTTCCTACTCCTGGTGACCCAAGTGATTGAGAACCATGCTTGTTCTTTCCCGCAGAAAACTCCCCAAAGTTGTATTTCTTGACTCTAAACTAGAAGAGAAAGTTGGCATTGATATTTAGACAGACAACACTGGGTTTGTATCATGACCACCAAATCTGAGGGGCCCAGCAATATAACACCTGGATGTATAACTAATTCTAAGAAGCCATCAGATTGGCCTTCTGAGGAGCCATTGTGCCCAGAGGGAAGAAAAAAAATAGAAGAATCTAGTTAGCTGCTACTTTCCAACTCTCTATTTTGGTACTTCTGCTCCATTTCCCATCAGAACAGCTTCAGCAGAGCCATATTGCTCTGAGAAGAGTGGATTAAAAGCAGATTAAACTGTTAAATTCTGTTAACAAATTAACAGCAAAGGAAGAGAACTGGGAGAAGAAAAGAATATAAAGATGAACAGACCAGCTGAGAAAAGGCGCCTTTCAAACCTGAGTGCATATATTTCCATGCATCCAGGCAACTGCACTAATCAGTCCATTTGTGGGTCACCCCCAACTTCCCCCCCAATCCTTTCCCTTGTGTCTCATGTCTTTTAAATTGTAAGCCTGAAGGCAGTGACTATCTGATTTAGTTGTAAGTGAAGCAAGGCCTTCCAAATGTTTTGGACTTCAATTCCCACAATCACTTGCCATTGATTTTGTTGCCTGAAGATGATGAAAAAATCCAAAGGGCTGTCAATCTAGGTTTAGTCACATGGGAGACTGACCTCTGAGAAGGCCACACATACCACACTGACTTCCCTCAAAATAGCTTATATAATAATAACCACAATACTGACCCACCACAAAGTTGTTGCAAGGCATACTAAGAATATTTGTGAAGTGTTCTGAATGGCCCAAAGCAGTCCAAAGTAGTGATTTTCGAGGCTTGCTTTGGGAAACACTTTGCAGTTCCTCAAACCTTGCTCAAGACAAGGACAGTCCCTTGAATTATATCTTGTCCTCCACCAGTAATCTTCTGCAAGAGAGGAACACTGGCATGGTTCTCAACCATAGCCTCAAAAGACAAAGTCACACAGCACCCTGACCACCACCATGCAAGCTGAGAGAGGCTTGCGATCTCTCTGCACACACGGAGCCTTTCCCTACTCCACCCATTCTTAATTCAGCCGACAATTTTATTAACATGAGATTTGCTGTAGCCATTGCTGATCCCTATCTTGTCTCTATTCCATCCAAGGTAATGGAGTGACCCATCCTAACAGACTTGATATACCTTGAGGCTGCCCTTGGACAGAAAAAGCCACTTTAACACTGGTACAGCTAAGGATGACTTAAGGCCATCTCACTAATGGTCTGAGAATGAGATAAAGGCAACACTGTAGGGACCCAGCAGAAAAATGAAACGGCCAGGACTGTGCTTATGCCAGAGTTAGGTGCAAGTGGAAAAACCCCCACACCTTCACTGAGAGGAACTCAAGAAGCTTCTCAGCAGGCACGTGAAAGTATAAAGGTCCCTAAAAGGAGCAAACATAAAAGGATGATGACAGAAATGCCAACAATAATGCTGATGGCCGTATTATCAGTGGGAATTTGTGGGTCCATATACACAACCAGAATGGTTTCAGGTGTTCGAAACTGCAGTGGCTTCTATCAGATCTATCTGTGCTTCAGTTTATGTTGTATGGAGGTTTGTTCCCTTTTCAGTACTAAATTTTGAAATCTTTTCCTTTTCTCTGCGTCTGGAACCTCGGTGTTTCTGAGGGAATTGTCTTTCCCTGATGAAGGCGAAGTGCCTGTGAAGAAACATGCAGCACTTTTTATTAAAAAAGGATTTGAGGAGTTCTCTTATTTATATTACACTAGAAGCTACAACTTTTTCCACCAAAGATCACTACTCCTCAACAATTTAAATAGAGGCAAACTACTGCCTCCTACTTACTGCCTACAAGTTACATTCCAATCATGTGTAGGTAATTTTGGTGCATTTTATGATCACGGTGTTGCACCCAGTATGACTTTCTTTTTTTAAATTTTCCTTCTTTAGGACCACCTCCAAGGACTGTCTCTACCTCTCTGGCTGACAATGTTTGATGGAGTTAAGCAAAATCTTGTTCCCCTAACAAAATTTTATTAGTGTACATTTCTGATGCTATCATTTCTGTCACATTTCCAGGGCCATAAACACATTTCAAGCCAAGCGGGGGATGGCCGTGGCGCCAAAGCACCAGCTCTCCGTGTTGCCCACTGCCGACTGAGTCTCGTAACCCTAGAAAGGCCGTGCCTCACCTTATCCCCAGCCCAGAGCTGCATTCATTTTTCAGGACAACAAAATCCTAACAGCACCTTTATTTGCTTGCTCACACTTGACTTATTCATCTTGATGAACAATCTCTTATTCAAGTTTGTATGTTGGTACATATATACTGTAATCTCTCTCTCCCTCTCTCCCTCTATCTTGGTGGAAGAAAATAATTTTGTCAGGAAAAACCAGCTGTTTCCTGGAAGCATCTCAGAACTGTTTAGTGACAGCTGCCTTCCTGACCTATGGGAACTACCAACTAAATTTCTCAGTCAGCACTGGCTATTGCCCATGCCTTCTCTGTATGGTCCCTGCATCATGGAACACCCTCCCCCAGAGATTCAGAGGCACCAACCCTACTGGCCTTCTGGAAGGCTGTGAAGGCCTGGCTTTCCCACCAAGCACTGAACCTGGGATGTTAATGGAGCCCAGTGTGGGTGTGTGGGATCTGCTGATAAGGTGCTTACAAAAGTGCCTTGATGTGGTTCTTTTAGTTAATTATTCTACTGTTTTTATGTTTTTGTTTACTGCCCAAAACTCCAATGGTACACGGGTAGCTATATAACTTGTTGAATAAATAAATAAACAAGCAAATAAACAAATAAAGTTCACTGGGTAATTTCATACTGACAGACCAGATGGACCTAACACAGCTTGCCCGCAGAATTTCCATTCTTCTCATGGACTGCACAGCCACACAGGAGAAGGCAGAAGATGGCGTTGCCTTCAACAACAGTAAGAGTGAAGCAACAGCACCTTTGGTAGCCCTTTGCAGGAACCAACTACGTACCCTAATATTTCCCAGAGTTTTCTCTGCAGGGCACAGCTCTGGTCTCTGTATGGGTCTTCCCCTCTGATTTCATAAAATAGGAAGGGGGATGGCCCCATGACACAATTGCTTTGTTAGACAGACACATTTATCAAATAGCAGATTTGATTTTTCCAGAGTACGATACTGAAGGGTAGCTCACACTTTAACGCTACCCAGCAACAATGGTAACCAAACATCCCATATATTGCCAATTGGCTAGTGAATTCTCTTCCTTCTAAGGTAGTTTTCTCACATTTCTTACCTTCAGCTCACAGTGCTCCAGTCTAGCCAAACAACAACAAACAAAAATGGCCCTGCAACTATACAAGTCTACTTTTTGCTTCCCAGGGCATGAGGACCACAGTTGCCAACTGTGACTTCCCAGCGACTAATATACCTCCTGAAATGGAAGGGTTTTTTTAGAGCCATAATGAGAAATGGGGAAGGGTGGCCCTAGAATCTGTTGATTCCTCTTTTAAATCCCACACGGTTGTAGCACTTGTTTTCCCATTTTGTGGCAGTAAATTCAAGAAATTCACTAGACACCACTCAAAGAAATCCCTCTTAGGTCTGTCTTGAATATCCTGCTAAATCCATTTCACTAGATGATGCTGGGGTATACATTATAAGAGGCGAAGAAAAAAGTATGTATTTTCCCTACACCAAGTGTAATGTGATATATATATTTATAATGTCTCCTTGCCCCCTTCCCTGAGATGCCTATCACTTGATTCTGCCCAGCCAAGCCACTGCCTGTTCCCCAGTTCCTCCTGTTTCTCTGCAATTTCTTGCAGAACCCTTGGTCCCATGAGGTAGTTAAACCATTTCCCTAACCCTGAACCAACTAGTGGATGGTCACCAGCTCAACATTGTTGCGTGTGGCTGTTTTCCAGCTGTACTGTCGACATTATTGTAATATAATACAGTGGTGCCTGCTAAATGATCTGTATGATCTGTCATGTATGTAATTTAATAACCATATCTGAGCACCAAGGTGCAAGGCCACATTAGCTTTATGTGATATCAAGCTGTGTGTGCATATGATATGTGTCTCCCTTCTTGCTCCACCTTGCTCGGTTCTTTTGACGTGGACCAGCAGCAGCTCTGCCACCCAGCCTGATCCTTTTTGCTCACGAAGTTTTATTACCAAACAGTTGCAGCACCAACCTCAGTCCTGAGAACTGAGCCCACTAGACAATGGAAATGACCAGGTTTGGTAAAACCCTGCCAGCCGAGCCAGTTCTCAAGAGGGGGCGCTTAAGGCCTTTCCGATTGGCAAGACCGGGTGGGTGGACAGAGGCAGTGTTTCTCTGATGCAGCCCCCTTGCCTTGGAACAGCCTTTACCCAGAGATGGGATAGATACCCTCCTTGATGGCATTCCAGATGGCGGGAAAACAGCGCTCTCCCAAAGAATCTTTGAATACGGACTGGGCACCTAGGTGTGTTATCATTGCACTTGGTCCGATGTTTGCATCTACTACTGTTTTGCTGGTTGATCTTGCGTTGCAAAGGGCTAAGAGCCATATTGGAATATGACAGTACTAGGGACAAAGAGCGTAACTTATCACGGCAATAGGATTATAAATAAAAACACGTAAAAGTGACGCTGGCTGGAAATGCGTCTACCCATTCCTAGCTAGTGGGCTCTTCCCAGAGTGCGACCAGGAACAGTTAATATTTAAAGTTCCTATGAGTGCCTATTTCTGGCCATGAGTTAGTGTTCTAGTCCTCCTCCTCCTTGTTCCAGTCATCCTTTATTTCTCCACATCAGGTGTGACTGAAGGATTCCTGTCACGTCACTGCACAGATCTACACTCCCTGTGTTTGTTCCCCCATCTATCTTGACGGCATGCAGGTCATCCTCTTTGCATTTGGCCCCTCCTGATAAATGACTGTCAGGAACTTCAGATTTCACATGATGAAATGCGCAAGCTTCTCGGCAAGGACTTCTCTAGACCTCAGCTACTGTGGCTCCACCTACCAGATGGGCCTCTAGATGCCTGTGGGCAGGAAGGGACATGAAATACTTCCTGCTTGATGTGAGTCTTGTTTGGGGCCATGAGGTCTAGCTGAGTTTTGGTGTGTCTTGTTTTTTGGTCCTGATTCTTACTTCCATCTTCATTCCTGCTTTCTCCTTTGCCTTCTAATTTGATTGTTCTTCAGTCCTGACTGTTGGCTGCCAGCTCTAGACTGCTGCCCACGACCCAGTCCCAACAATTATCTGTCTTCTGGAAGAACCGCATGCTCCATGGCCAGATTATTTCCTGCTTCACTCTTGCTTCCTTTTGGTCATACATGCTCAGTGTCACTATAATGCTGTCTATGGGAGCAGCTGGGGGTGGGGTGGGGGAACATACTAGGCGAGCATATTGCTGAAGTCTTACCACTTTCTTCACCTCTGAAAAATGGCTGGGTCAGGAAATCACCAGTACCATTATTCCCAGTGCCCCTAATGTTCTTGGCATTGCAGGAAAGGATTTCTTATCCCGCCATCCGCTGCTCCCCATGGCCAATGGGAATCTTTAACCAGAGGAAGAGGCCCTCAGACCTGATGTCCAGGGAGCAAGATTTATTTATTTGTTTGTTTTCTGTTTATCTATTTTAATCAATTTATACAGTCATTCATCTTGCAGCGTTAGTGACTCTAGGCAGCTAACAAAATTAAAAACTCAATAAAACAACCAAGAACAATAATAATAAATATACATATAGTGGCAGCCAAGGACAGCAATAGTCACAACAGCACCCATCTCATAGGCCCCATTAACCTCCTGGCCCCTCCACCTGGGAAAACAGACATATTTTTAAGGCTTTCCAGAATGCCAGCAGAGTTGGGGCATACCAGATCTCTAGAGGATAGGATGTTCCTGAGGAGAGGCACAGCTACAGAAAAGGCATACTTCCTGCATCCCACTAGATGGCAACAGATGAGATCTGGAGCATTCCCATCCTGCCTGGCCTAATGGAGCAGATGGAAACAATGAGAGTAAGGCAGTCCCTCAAACGCACTGGCCCCATGTAGGATTTTATGGGTAGCAGCCAGCACCTTGAATTGCATCCGGAAGCAAACTGGAAGCCAGTGCAGCTCCCAGAGCAAAGGTGTAGCATGGGCATAACAAAACACACCCATAATTGCCCATGCCACTGCATTCTGGACCAACTGAAGCTTCTGGATGCTGTTCAAGGGCAGCTCAGTGTAGAGTGCACTGTAGTAATCTACTCAGGAGGCGGTCAAGGCATGAGGGATTGTAAGCAGTGCTGGAAGGGCACAATTGTTACGAGTTGCAACCATGCAAAAACCCTCCCGGCCATAGCTGCCATCTATACCTCGAACAGGAGCCACAAGTTTCTGTCGCACAATGTTTCTGTTTGGGGTAGTGCCACCCCATCCAGAACTAAAGGTAACAAATCACTAGATCCAGGGATCGCTAAAACCAGAGATCGCCTCATCAGGCAGGAGTTTTCTTCCACATTATTGTAGCTACTGGATGCAGAAGTATTACATAAATATCTTCAAGTTTAACTCAGGTATATGAAGCATGGGAAGGAGAAGCATATTGGGTGATCTCATTTTGGGGCTGGAAAGAGGTTCTGGGGTGGAGAATTCAAAAGTACCCTCATTAGACCTTAGCTGGACAGCCTGTCAACTAAAGAGGAGAAGGGTTTTTTGATTTTATTTTTGTTTTGCATTCCAACCAATTACCCTTCCTTGTTCCAGCACAGCAACCGTTATCATAAAAATGTATAACTTAGTTACATTACAAAACAAACAAAATCTCCCAACCCACCCAGTCTAATCAATTATGCCGCCATTGTGTCAAGCACAGAGGAAGAACCTCCTCCATGTTGCAGGGTGGGGGCTATAAAATGCGCTGCAAAACCAATTAAAGATGAAAAACACACACTCGCAACTTTGTGATGGCAAGACCAAGCGATAGCGCCTTGATAAGGGAAGGCGCCATTTGAACCGTATCTCCGAGCAGAAGGCAATCAAAGAGACAGATAACCATCTTCAGAGGAGTACAAGAGACTCCGAAGGAACACGGGTCGTAAGAGAAGAATCACTTCCTGGTTTGTGATGGATAGTAAAAATTTATGACCTATTAACCTTCTGCGAGCCTTTAAAACATAAAGTAAAGAAAGGGGGTTACATTCCAATAAATTGGTCATCATAAAGAACATAAAGCCGTTTTGGATGTATGTTTGGCAGCCTCAGCAGGAAGCGAGAATATTAACTGTAGGACACGACAATGACAACCGTTAGGCAGCAGAAGAATGCTCTTTGGATCAAGAGGCTTCCACTCAAACACTGCTTAGCTGCTTGCTGCCTTTTAGTAAGGGTTGCCAGAAAGGAGGGCAAGGGCAGAAAGACCTAGCAAATGAAGAAGGGGTAGAATGGGGAAAGGTGTGCCACTCTGGGGATGCCAAAGATTCTTCCAAAAAATGTGTAAGTCAGTCCTGGATCAGAAAAAGGAGAAATCAGGGGTAGCAGAGCAGCTTCTACACTACTAGGAAACAAATCCATCACCAAAAATGAATGCATAAGACATCCATAGAATATTATGTAGGCTAATTAACACATAAGCGTTACAATTTAAAAGGGTGAACAAGTGACAAACTATTCTCCTGATGGGTACCTGAAGCCCCTGCACTTTCTTCTTAAATCAGACTTCACCTCCCTGATCCTTTCAAACATAGGCCTGCCTTCTGCCCTCAGGAGAGATGGCTGGGTGCCTCATGTGAGCATTGACAAGCAGAGGAAAAAGATGTGATTATTGGCATTATGCCTGTGTGGGCTTAGCTGCATCACAAGCGGCAGACTAAGACATGCACAGGTGACAAAATACATGTGTGTGTGTGTGTATTGTAACATTTAAAGAGCTTAAATCTCACATGTCATCAAATGCTGCAACATGTTGGCCATTTCAACCCTGAGGTCTCAGGCAAGAACACAGAAATCTCAGGAGTTTTTGGCATTCTTGTGGCAAATCTCCTAAGTTCTCACGAAATTTGGAATCTTGGATGTCTTTAAAGTCGGGGGGATCTGCAGACTCCATCTGAGGGGGGAAGGGAGCTGCAGTGCCAAACTTTGTTTTATGATAAGCCATTCTTTCCACTGGATGTGCAGATCTTGTACGGTCGTCCGGCTTCCGTACCAAACACGCTTTATGCTGGGCTGTGATGGGGAGGGAATTGAGCCTCCTTGCAATGAAGAATGTTCACATTTTAAATACATACTAGAATAAAGTTAGGCTGGAGAATAAACAGGACGTGATAATGTACAGCAGATTACTTTGGAAACCATCCTATTCTGCACAGACAATATTTGAATAGTCACTGGTGGTGGAGAGAATATTTGCCCCTCTTTGAGAAGTTGCAGTCTGAAATATACCAAGGCAAGTTCCCATGCCGATCTGCAGATACTTCGGATGTAAATATTGCCAATCTCCTGCAACTTCTGCTTTGTAAGCATGCTTCTATCCCCACAGTAAGGGGGACTTCTCTGGAAACACCCAGAACTCAACACAAGCCCCAGTTCCCTAACTGAAATGCCACTTCACCCCCAACCTGTTGGATGGCAGCCTTACAGTGAAGTATGACTATTTTGACTGACAGACTTTTCCACATTGGAGGCAACAAACTCGTGAGCTGCAACAACAACCCGGTATCACTGCTAGAGTATGTCAAAGGCCTTACAGGAACAATTTCATGGCATGCAAGGAAACAAAAGGGTTCTCCAGCACCATCAGGAGGTTTCTGTGTTCTTACTTGTCTTCTTGGGCAACATGAACTGGCCAGCTAGACTTGGGACTAGTTCAGATTGCAAAACACATAAGCCCTCAAGGGAGATTTTTATGTCACAGGCAAGTTCAAATTCCAGGTAGACCAACATACACTTCTTTTGACACCCTGACCAATGCACTGATATTTCATTTTGTTCTTAAAGAGTACATGCTTCAGAGCAAACATTTTCCAAGTGTGGCTTACGAACTGTTTAAAAGCTATGATAATCTACACTTACAGCTAAAACATCTGCTTAGAAGTATACAAATGGGGGGGGGGGAGGAGGAGAACACCACTAGACAATAGAAATTAGAGACTAATACAGAGAAATAAGATACAGACTTATTTCACAGCAATAGAGCAGAGATAATGCTAAAAGATTTGGGGATCTACAGGTGTCTTTGGCCTCCAAGTGAGAAAAGCAGCATTAAGCATTTTTCCCTGGAGAAATCTTGAGTCCAGCATGAAGAAAATCTTCTCCCAGGCCTACCTCAGCATGAGTGGGGACCAGAGAAAGGCCTGTATGTATCACTCAAAGAATTTTGGGATCTCACCTGAAACACAAATATATCTAAAAGCAGTGTATGAAAGCAGGACCCATGTGTTTTATCACTTCTTAACTGAGTTCAGAATGCATAATGCTCATGCAAGCCACAAGGTTGCAAGCAAGGCCACTTTGGAATTCCATCCCCAACCCTTACCCCCCGTTTCCCTGGGCTCTCTTGCTTACCGCGATGTTCAAGTACAATGGTTCAACGAAGAACCAACTGGATCCTAAAAAGGACCAGGCCTATTTACTTCTACTCTATTCATACGTGACAGGATTAGGGACAGCAAGCATGGCCCTTTTGGGATTACAGGAATTGTGGTCTAATGCTACTGTAAGACACTAGGGTAGGACGTCTATTCTAGATTCGCCCAGCCCCTTGACTGTCCTACAAAGAAAGGAAAACAAAGTCTTTCCTGTTTGGCCTGGGCTTGGCCTAGCCAACGCCAGTCTTTCAGCCTCTGCAGTTTTTCGATTGATTCCCTGCTTCTGCGCTTGCCATGACCTCTTTCTCCTTGATTCTCCCTGGGACCTGTCTACGGCTCCGTGCTTATTGAGGACATGTGTCTAATTTTCACTTTCAGATGAGCAGGAGCAAAAGGGTGCTGGCTAGGAAACAGTCCCAGAGGGCGGAAAAGTGTAGAAACAGGTAAACAACTTTCACACCCACACTTTTCAGCATTAAGGCACACTGCAGAAATGAAGAGAATATGGTTTGCTGAAAGAAAGGATCACGATCGGGGATTTTTAATGATCATTATAGCTGGCCCAAGCCATTAGCCCCGGTTTGCTGCATAAGCTATGGGCTGTTACAGCCACGCTGATTCTCATTGTGTAATGGGCTCCTTTTTCTGTTGACTAAGCTGTTGACTTAGAGCAGCTGCCCATAAGGTTAGGCCATTCATTACTCGAACACAAGACTAAAAAACAATTATTAAAGCATTTCAATAAATATGCTTGGCAGCTTGTGTGGTGCCTGGATTTTGCTTCCATTGTAGAGATGGGGGGAAAGAGAGAGAGAGAGAGAGAGAATATGGCTGTTGTTCGGGAGCTTTCCCATCCTCAGTCCTGTTTAGGCAACTTGCACAAATCAATTTTCTCTATGTGGTTCGGTTTCCTTTGACAGTTTAAACCTCAATCCAATCACTAGGCTCCAGGGATTTCCGAACCACTGACGATTAAAATCCTCCTCGAGCCCCAAGTGTTTTTACTAATGTTGTGTGTTTAATAACTCCACTTGTGAGCAATTTTGTCAGAAAAAATCCAGCACTGCAAAAACCTCTGGAAGCGACGAAGCTGAATTTTAAAAGTAAGGTTGCCCTGTACTTGTCCTTGAAGAAACGCGGTAACGCAGCTGCCATGCATCACGGAAACTGCCTATCGGGGCAGATCTATCATACCGAGCCAGCGCCAAAGGACCTGCAAAGTCATGTTCTTGTAACACTATGGCAGACAATAGTTGTGAGGATCTCCCAGTGATAAGAATCCTTGCTGAAGAGTTGTTGAAGAGCATGTTAAGAAATACCGGAACAGACAAGACGTTTTAAATGGGAGAAGGTCAACTTTCCAGTTTAGAAACGTAACATTTTTACAGATTACTGCATGAAAAATCATTTTGTGCAACTGCTGACACGTTGGCAGAAACAAAACAACTGGCTTCTTGCTAATAGTCTCAGAATTAAATCAGCTTAAGTCGCAGCGAGGTCAAAGCATTTTCATTAAAATTATTATTTTGTTATTTACACAAAAGCAGGATCTAGGGAACCATTCCAGGTTTCATTCATGGTCTTGAGGACGCCCATTAGACTTCTGACCCTCTCCACCCTTAAAAACGAACAGCAGATGATCACTGCCCAACGTCTCACAATACCTTAGCGAACCACCTCTGTATCAAAGGCTGGTCACAACTCGCTGAGTCTTTTCTCTAACCAAGCAATTTTCTGTCAGATGGGGCTTAAGGATTATCTTCTCTCCTTAGCCAGCCTGGCAACGAACATCTTACATCCAGTAAGGATGAAACCCATCTTTGGAGGAGATAAGCTTGAAGTGTAAACTTACCCTGGCTCAATAAGGTCACCAATCCATATAAACCTCTCCCAAACCAACTACTTCCTTGCAGTTCCAATCTTCAGAGTGAGGTCTGCTACACTTCAAGAGACATGCTTATATATCCATATGAGCTTGGCTAGTTCAACATCCTGGCTGTTCTTCCCGTGCTCAGGTGTTACCAATACCCTGACCAATAACATCGCCAATTAGGTATAGTGCTTTGGCCATAAAGAGACCAGCATTACTCCCAGCATACCTAAACAAGAGACAGGACAGTTTCAACCTCACTTCCTCCAAGCACTATCACATGCATTTGGCTACAACGGAATGAAGTCATTCATTTTACCAATCCACAAAATACCGTCGGTTTCATTTTCACTCAAGAACATTGTACCAATGGAAAACCAGCGCGCACTTGACCATGAACAAACCAAAAAACTAGGTCTGACAGACACTTTCCTACCTGAGGTAGCGTCAGTTGCTGAAGAACCTCCTCGGTGGTCAGAAGTTGGGCGTGATGACCCCGGCATGCTAACGGGCTCAGAACGTACAGGCTGGATTCTAAAATACAAACCATGGTACATTTCTGTTGAAATATCAGTTGGCTGAAAAGAGTGCCACAGGGCTTAAGTCACAAAAAGAAAGGGAGTACAACTATCTGGAGCCAGATTCAGGATGCAATACCTGAGCTATGTAATCCTGGTCAGACAGGATTTCTACACTCTCTAGGACTTTTTGTTCTCCAGAATACCTGCCTGTATGAGCAGGGATGGTTTGAGATGCTCTTGTGTCCAAATTGAAAATGCCATAGAGAGGGTCACTGTGCCATAACAGTGAGAGTCAAGTTTAGTTTTTGAACATGTCTCATGGTTCAAAGTCTCGTATGTGTACGTGGGGAGGACCATAGTAGATGCAGAGAACATGTGTTCCCTGCAGGGAGTAAAGATAAAGGCAGTGCTAAGTATTGCACAATATGTGTGTAACAGGGGACATATTGCAGGGCATCTTCCTGCAAATGTATGCTAACACAGGAAGTGCCAGACTCTGGTTCACAAGGCTTCTGCAGGAGACACGCCTCGTGGGAGGTGCCAGCAGCTCTGATCTGACTACCAGCATCACCCCCTTACTAGAACCCAAGTCCTCCATGTACTTTTCATAACTCTATCTCTACATCTCCTAAATTAAAGGCCTCTGGTAGGACCTAGGAAGCAATGCTTTCTCTGTTGGTGTGCTTGCCATCTGCAATAGCCCATCTCTCAACATCTGGATAGCCCCAACCCTAATGGTCTTCCACTAGGCATTAAAAACTTGGATTTTCCCCTGGACATTGGGCCAGGGTGTTTACTGAACCTGTTCTTCAAGGGGTATGAGATGGACTGGGGTGTTGCTCTAGGAGGGATGTCTTTAGGTGATGTTTTTATTATTGATTTTAACTGTTGTTCACTGCTTAGAGTTGTATGTTGAGTGGGTAACCATATGAATTGAATGAATGAATGAATGAATGAATGAATGAATGAATGGATTTATATATTCTCTGGGTTTATTGTTTTTGTACTGTTATATCCTGTAAGCTGCCCAGAGTCATACAGATCAGGGTGGCCTATCAATTTAAGAAAGAGGGAAAGAATCCGTAGGGTGAGAACCATTCAAATCTCAGGAGGAAAGCTGTTCCAAAGAAGAGGAGAAGCAACTGAGACGGCCTGTCCCCGTGGTCCCTAAGGATGACAGGCATATATGTAAGTCAGACCCACACCCATTTTCCTCCCACAAGCACAGAGACCTTAATGTGCCCCTCCTTCAGTGTAAGACCTCTGCAGAGCCCTTTGCCTTTAGCATGGATTTCAACTTCACAAGCCAAGCAAGTAAAAAATGGGCAGGAGTACGTCTAGAGCCATCCCATCAAGCATTTTCCCTTTCCCCTGGCCCCAGAAGGGAAGCAGGCAGACCCACCATCTCAGCTGGAACACCAACACAATTTGCCTCTGCTTGCCTGTCTTCTAGGAGCAGACATTCTGGTAGACGACCTGACTAATTTCCATCCCATCAGGCTGTTAAGCAGTTCATCACTCCAAAAATGGTTTCATGAATCTGCATTTCTTCTTTCCTCCCCGTCTCTTTTTCTCCCTTTGCATCCTGACTTTTAGATCCTAAAACTGGAGGCAGAAATTTATAAGCTGTTCTGGGAGCTTTTTTCCTTGAAGAGGAGGGGAAAATCCTTTCCTTAAATAAAGGTGCTGTTGCCAAGCGTCTACCGCTGTACATACTGTAGATCAAGGGTTGCATAAAGAAGCAAATCTACAAATGAAACAAAAATTATTCTCCTTTCATCAACTCTCGCTTAAATCAAGATGTGCCCCCCCCCCCTTTTTAAAGGAAACAGCCAGAAACTCAGACTCAGCTCTTTCTTAGACATATAATGCTGGTGCGATAAGAAATAGGGAACAAGTCTTTGCTTGTTAAAAAAAAAATCTAACCTGAGACTGTCTAAATCCAAATCATCTGTGTCGAAGTCCAGGAGGGGCTGCGGAGTATCACTGGGACCATGGGACTGGAGCACTGAAGAACTGGAGGAAATCACAGTTGTTTGGCCCGAAGGATGAATAGTCTTGAACTGGAACTGTGGGCCCATCCACAGGCGCCGGTGAGGTCCAGTGTGAGTCACAATTTCAACCTGGAAGTGTGGCATCCGAGCAACGTTACTGTGAAGATCAACACTGCAACAAGATCTAACAATCAGCCCTGAACCCTTCTAATCAGCGTATATGAGTTGAGCTCAAGATTTCTCCAAGCCACTGCCTTCTAGACGCGTTGGACTATAATTTCTGCAATTTCCAGTCTAGCAACTCACGGAATCTGACCATGCTAACCTGGGAATTTTGACAGTTAACGTCCCATATACATGGGAGACACCAGGTTGAAGGTGGCCAGTGTATACGTCTTCACTTGTCTCGTGAAAACACAAACTAAGAACAAAAGAATTATACCCTGCCTTTCATTCAGGAGTTTGTACACAGTGCTGTTCCTCCTATTTTCCCCCAGATCTCTGTCAGGGAGGCTGGAGTGAGAGTGAATGACTGGCCCAACGTCCCCTGGGAGCTTCTGTGGCTGACAGTGGACCTGAATCCAGGTCCCTTGACTCCTTGTCCAACGCCTTCACCAATGCACAACACAGTCTCTCTCTGAAAACCTCATGCTAGGTTTTGAATGGGGATGTTGCCAAAATGGCGGTCTGGGAAAGAGTTCTTCCCACTCATTACAACTTGCATAGCTGAACCTCTAATTTTGACATTACCCGGCACTGTCCTCAGCCCTTCCTTGGCGGCTGCCAAAGGAGACTCAACAGACGTGAACATATATTCTGCGAATGAGTATAACATGGAGATGACATTTCATACAGCAGCAATGCATCCAAAGCACCATCTGGTTCCTAACCCCTTTTACCATTGTTATTCCTTCTTCCCAATTAATGCTGCAAACTTCATACACATTCCTGACAGCACAAGGCCATTGAATTCAGTGGGACCACTTTCTGAACAATTATTTTATTTGGCATCTGAGTTAATTCTATGTTGTGGTGGATTAAACTGTTGTAAACATTCCTGGTAGCAATTATGAAGGGCAGTATAAAATACTGAAATACCTTTTAAAGGGGTTCAAAACAATAGGGAGGAGGAGGAGAGAATAGAAAAGAAGCCACAGCAGGCTAAGACATCAAAATGCAGATGTGAGCAAATTGTTTCAGCAAGCTGGCGCTCAAGTGCACTGGTATGAAAATGAGAATCTTTTGAAGTTTCACAAGTTCTCACATCATAAAAAGGAAAAAAGCTCTACACTTGTGAAAAGGTGGGAAAGGGAGGACAAAGGCCTCCACATTAAAACAAAAAACAGAATGTGGCCCTACAAAGTTCTTTTTGTCCCTCCTGGTGCTGGCTTTGAATTTGCACAGATGTGCTTCCTCGACTGAGCCACTGTTTCTGAGGCCGTGGAATTGCAATATTCCAGCTGACTCTTGATTGTTATAACAAGCTTTTCCTTCCTTTTCTTAATGTGGTTTTCTTCTTGTTGGGCAACTCTTTTGAGGCTTGAAGGAAGAGCATGCAGGCCATTCCATGTGCCGTCAACATTTCCCTTTTTCATGGGGGCAGCACAAGCTGTCTGCTTGACGCATGCAGCTCTTGTGCCCCACTATGTAAATTAGGCCGTAACTAAAGCATTCTGCATACGTGGAGCTCAAAGCCATCAGCTCCATAGAGCCGAGAGGTAAACAGATGCTTCTGCAATTTCACCAATACAGTGAGGCAGATGTTCCCAGTCACCCCCATGCCACACACAGGACAAACATATTGTATCTCCTTCCCAATGACAGCACGCATTACCCACTTTCCTAATTGAGAAGTGGAAGTGAAGGGCAGTGTTCCTTTGTCACATGGTGTAACCATTGATAACACTTCCATCTGGAAAAACAGACAAACGCTGCGGGCTTTAATCGGAAGTGACTAGCTGGCGGATGGCAAGCATCTTTTGTGTTTTGAGGAGATTCAATTGCTTAACAAAATGCGGGCATTCCTGGACACTCCCCGAGCACTCCTAAGACTTCTGCTGCGGATCCTTCTGGAGAAAGAAGGAATGTAAGTTCCAGAGGACCTGCACTAGGTCCACATGAACGATAGTGCTGGCAATGCTGCAGAAACACTATGCGCACTCAAAACCCGGTTCACGTAGGCAGTCACCAGAATCCACCAAAATAAAGTGGATTAAGGCACACTGCCATGAGAAGAAGCCCGTCTCCTTGGCCCATTACATTTTCACTTGGAATTTTCATTCGGGTAATATTTAGCCCTGAGGAGCACTGTCTAGAGTCATCGCAATAGAGCAGTTGTGAGCAAACTGACCTCAAGTTTCTGTATTTAAATCCAGTGTTCCATCAACTGGCATCAGGGGAAGATGCGCACTTGGGAACACAGGAAGCTGCCTTATTATATCCTAATCTGTTAGTCCACCAAGCCTACCATTGTCTTGTATGATTGGCAAGGGATTGGCAAGATTTTTCCTATCACCTGCCATTAGACATACTGTCTTAACTGGCAACTTCAGCTAAAAAGCTTCTATATGTAAAGCATGTCCTCTTTCTCTTAAGCTATAATCCCTCCAAAATTGGCATTAAGGAATGGGTATATCTAAGCACATGCTTAGCCAATTATTTGTTTTCAGAGTCAGGAACAGAGCACTTTCACATAAAAATCTGGTCCTAGTTTTTAACTAAACTCCTCCATTATCCTAACTTTGGAAGAGGGAAGGGGAACTGGCTTTAGCTGAAACAACTGTAGTTTGGCACACAGAGATCCACACATAGATCCCAACACATGTTTTTCTTTCACCAAATAATTTGTCACAAACCTTACTCAGGAAATCTGAGCTGGACTTTAACCATGGAGAAAAACCTTCATAATGTCATTGATCAGGAAGAGGGCTGGGGAACAGTGTCTTACAAAAACTATTGGACTCCATATCCCTTTTGAGAACTTTTGGAGAATTCCAGATTGCCTGCCCTTCTGCCAGAACCAAGTCACTGTCATCACCCATACCTGTTAGCCCTTCAAGGTAAGCAAGGTCAGGAATCAGCAGGAGCCTCAGAAAATACTTTAGGACTGTTCGTAACTAAATCTTGAAAGCCTGTCAAAGCCCCTCTGTACTTCAGCTTATACCTAACCCAATCAAGGCAGAATTGTTTTGAGTTTCTTCTTCACACTTTCTACGTTCCCAGGACTAACACATTTTTTTTGCAATGACTCTGCACTCTCCTGACATTCCATAACAATACCTGAGAAAGCCATCCTTCATCTTCTTGTCCACTGTGATCAGAAGTTAAACTGTCATAGGACTCATTGCGGG
This sequence comes from Candoia aspera, assembly GCF_035149785.1. Classification (NCBI taxonomy): domain Eukaryota; kingdom Metazoa; phylum Chordata; class Lepidosauria; order Squamata; family Candoiidae; genus Candoia; species Candoia aspera. The sequence goes on from NC_086153.1 coordinate 5,661,009, forward strand.
TAATAGGCCCTGGGCTTCCAAATGGAACTACTGTGGGGGAAAAGAGAGGTGAGGCAAGAATGAAATAAAACATGATTAAGAGAATGTCAAAAAGCACATTGCATAGCTCTTTTCTTTCACTTACACCATCTACACATGCAGCTTTATCATTGTTCAATATTCTCACACCATTTATGACTTCATCATTTTTTTTCTCAGACACTAACATTCATAAAAAATGTCTCAATTTCACTCTTTGATATATTGCTATCATTCCCATATGAATCTCTAGCATTCCCTCATTTCAGTTTCATCCCAAATAATTGATCACTTCTACAGTATTTGTAATTCCAATTACTCTGCTGAAGACTCCTTCTTTAGCCCTTTTCACTTACTTCTAAAACAACGCTGGCATTTTTTTCTGTCTCTTTTACTCTGAAGTGTTCCTTGCTCTCTCACACTATGTTCTCTGCAACTTCTTCTCTGTAAGCACATTGTGTAATATCTTTTCCTTGTCCTCATTTTTGCAGAAATTATGTTTTCTCACCTGCAGCTTTTTTATTTTATCATTCCATGAAGCATTTTTTTTCATACATCCTATCAGCATAACTCCACCTACCTCTAATTCTTAATCTATTACAAGCAACATCTTATTTCTTTATGTCCATATTCCATTTATTCTGTTGGGAGATTAAAATTACCTCTCTCTCAGCACACCCACATGTGTAGGTAACAAGAGTGAGATTTTTTTCTTAGGTTGGAGGTTTGGAAATGTTATTCAGTTCTAGTCCTCAAAACCAATACATTTTTTATGTTTTTTGTTTGTTTGGTTAGTTGGTTGACTGCATCTGACTCCAAGTGGTGGATGTTAAGATTCTGATGACGAGCAAAAGAGGTCCGGCAAGCCTGAAATTTGCTGAAGCCTGTTAGCAACAAAATGTTCAGAAAAACCAAGAGTACCCTCAGAAGAGCTTTAACTAATGATGATGATGATTCCAAGGTCACTGCACCCTTGACAAGTCCAGGTCTCTTTGATATAGTATTCACTGCAACATTTTCCTTTTTTTAAATGTCTCCACTTCAGGAGATGCAAAAAGCCGCTTGAAGTACTTGGACAAAACCACTCCTCAGAAAGCATTAGGCTCGAGAACTGTAAGCATCAAGTCACCTTGATGTTAATGCAACCGATTTGAAGCTGCCTCAACAATTAAGTTGGCTGAGATCCCTTTGGCAGGTGGTAGCAGAAGATTCACATCCCAGCAGCAGCTGCTTTGTCAAACAGACATATTGCAGTGCCGTTGGGTATTTTAAAAAATTGTAACTGGAAAAAAAAGGACAATAGTGTGAAACTTCTAAACCAGACACCCAGAGGGGACAGGAGATTTGTTTGTCACTGGGGATACCTAGAACTGAAGGCAATATAATACTAAGGGATATGAGACGGCCAGAATGAAGAACGATCAAGATTAGCGAATGTTGGAGTCATGGAAAAAGATGGAATTTTTAGCATTTGCTCTGATCTACTTCTCCATAGATTGTTAAAATGAGATCGAGAAAGTTTACAGTATAGTCAAGTGCTTGTCCAACTGTGAAAAGAACTTCTAAATTTGCTTTCCTAAGGGGAAATGGGCTATAAAGTAGAAGAGACTATGGACATTGCGTGTTAATGAACTCGAGACCTCTAAAGAGACCATGGAGTGCTAGAAGAGCAACCTGCTTTGCATACAGGACCTCCAGGTTCGTTTCCTGTCATTTCCAGTTAACTGGATCCAATAAGAACTTGATAACAACCCTGAGAAGCTGCTGTAAGGACCTGAAGAACTGCTGCTAGTCAACGGGTGGGATGGTTCTGCGCTAGGTAAGTAAGTAATTCAAGCTAGTATAAGGCAGCATTTTATGTTTCTGATGAACACGTTACCAACTGCTAACATGAACTCAGAGGGTTGTTTGAGAATGTGGTGGAAGAACCACATGCACCGCTCCGAGCAGGCGCATGGAAACCAATGTCCTTATGGAAATCTCCTTTATTGTTCAGCAAGTTTCTTACTTTACCTAACTTTTAATTTTCTTTTAGAAAGTTGTATTTAAAAGTCTGTGTGGGGGAGTGGTGAAGGTCTTGGAATGAGAAGATTCAGGTTCAAGTCCACCCCCAGCCATGGAGTCTTGCTGGATGACTTTTTTTTGGAGCACTGCAAAACAGCACGACACAACTCCACCATTATCTTTATTCTAACAATGCCAGACTTCAACCCACTGGTTTGTTTTGGAAGGTACCCATCTGCCCAGAAAAAGAGGACACAGCCTGAACAGTGGCTATGTTGACTGCTGTCGGTGATTCTTGGTAAACCTTGCCTACTGATTGTGTCGTATGGTTTTTATAGAGATTTTTTTTGGTATTTTTTAAAATACAGTTTTAATTGCTGTAAGCCACCCAGAGTCACACATTTGAGATGGGTGGCTATATAAATTGAAATAATAAATACTGAATAAATATTTAGTCTTCATTGGGTTGTTTTTGCTGGTTCTTCTTTGGTACTGCTCTTAAAGGGGCTGTGTGTTTCCCCAAACCTGATGGATTTTTGCAGGCAATCTGATCCCTCTCACTGGTTTCGCAGTAGTCCGGATCAGGGATATAAGCAGTAATAACTTCTTAGTAAGTAGTAAGCAAACCCATGCTGTGTGGGTCAGGCTGCCCACACAGGGGTTAAAGGCCAGGACTTGTGAGCAAACTTGGTTCCATTCTCAAGTTGCACTTTAACAAGGAGGCTTCTACTCATGGTCATTTGAAGGCCAACAAAAAAACCTGCTGTGATCCAGAATTTTGTCAGCTGGGGCTCTCAAGGGCCTTGAGGAAACAGGAGATGTTCTCAGCAGAATGGCCTTCTTCCTCAGCGCAGGAAAGTTGAGGAGCAAGCAGGAAGGAATGGTGCAAGCAGGTTGCAAGCCCAAAGAGGGCTTATACACACAAGGGTGTATCATATCAGACAGACACATGCACACAGATGTCCTGGTGACACATGAGCAAGAAATGAGTAGAACTATTGAAAAGGGGGTGGTCCTAAGCAGGTTGTGACACACAAGGAAAAAAGATAGACAGCAGAAGTACTACAAAAGGTGGAGGGTTGGAATCAGTGTGCACACTACCAGCAAGGATGGATCCAAAAATGTCTCTGGATGGACTACTTCTTCGTGCGCTGAAAGTCACTTCCTTAGTTTATGACATTTGTTCTGCTCTTGAGGTGACTTATGCCCCCTGTTCAGTTGGTGGCAAGTCCAGATTCTGAAGATAACTCCTGAAGCACTCTTGCGATTCAAGCCAAAAAGAGTTTTACTTTCACATTTGCTGCTTGTGCAAAGGAGACCTTGATGTCTCAGCTGCCTCACCCCTGGCTTGTAGAAATGAGCATGAAGAAGAGGAGCACAACGGTCCTGCTCTATGCTTTAAGGTAGGGTTCCTCAACCTTGGCAACTCTAAGCTGTGCGGACTTCAACTCCCATTGGAGTTGAAGTCCGCACAGCTCAGAGTTGCCAAGGTTGAGGAAACCTGCTTTAAGGAGCTCACTATTTAATACCCATTATTTTTCTGTAACAAAAATCACTTTGGCCAGTGCACTAAAGACAGGACACAGAGGGGTATCATCAGTTAGGGAAACTACTCCCCTTTCATCTAGGTTCCAGACCCTAGCCCTAACCTTAACCCAGATTGCTGCTAGGTTACAGGGCTACCTGGATCCTTGTTCTGATCCACTAAGGTTGTTCTGACCTTGCAGATATTTTTTTAGAACTGCAAAGAAACCTGGATATATTAGGCAAGGCAGAATGGCAAAGCTCTGCCACATGAGGAGGTAGAACAGTACCAAGAAACTACATTCAGTTTCTATAGGACCATAACCAGAACACAGTGAAGCAATTAAACAAACAAACAGGCAAAGATACACAAGGAACCCACTCTTCTAAAAGCAGCATATTTTGCTCATGTTATTTGTAGATGCTCAATTATTCATCTTTTCAGGTTTTATATCAGCAGCTCAGTACAGGGATCTGGTTTCCCTTCCCTTTCATTACGTCCCTCCCGGGAGAACAGTCACAGATAGGGTATAATTACAAAGCGGACATTTCTGTGTGCTGCAAAGGGGTCTGCAACAGGACAAATTCTCAACAACCACAGGTGCGTTACTTCCGCCCTGGAACTAATTGAATGTTGTGGAACTGTGTCAGTCTTTCACATGTCCTGTGAAATGGCCAGTTTGAAATCTCTAGAAACCTATGATGGCTGCTTGGACGAGGGCTGGAGAAGATGACAATACAGGAAGGCCATTTCATGCTTTACAGAGCAGGAAACAGTATAACTCAACAGACAAGCCTAAGCTGACAAACATTTTGGAATCCATCCATCCATCCATCCATCCATCCATCCATCCACGTATATAGCCGCCTACCTTATACAAAGCAATTCTAGGAATAAATACAAACCACCAACCCTAAAACAACACCACGTATCCCAAGCCCAGTGTCGCAACTTCACATAGACTCCCCATGCTCAAAAGAAGGGAAACATGTTGTAACTTTAGAGAAAGAGGTAAATTTATAATTGTACTTATAACTCTTGTAAAGATCAGAAGCCAGCTCTCTGTATCATTTTTCTTTCTTGTCTATTTTTTTCTTTTTCTTTTTTCTTTCTTGCACTTTTAGCTTTCCCTTTGATTTCTTCCTTTTTCTTTTTTCTTTCCTACTTTATATTAGTTTGTATTGGTTTTTATCTTCCTTTTAAAAACTTCTATTATAAACAAAAATAGACTCCCCAATCTCTTATGTTTGCTGTGTACGGGTGTGCACCGTATACGCTACAGGTGCGCACTTAGAAGCAAAATATTTGTTTATTTCATTTATTTATCAAATTTTATCACTGCCCATCTCCCCCCAATAGGGAGGCTCTGTATCTATAGTCCATATCTTAAAATGTGTACAAAGACATACATACAGGCGCAAGCACAAGCATGGACATACGATCTACCAGTAGGCCCACAATAAAGTTGCTTGAAATGGATGTCAGATCCAAGACACAGAAGACAGTGATGATTCTGAATCAGAACAGCTCTCCCAGGAATCCAGCTGAATTGAGAGTAAGACCAAATCAAAATCAGGATCAAGGAATCCTGAGAAATGAACGGGAGCCGGGAAGACTCCGTGGCTGAGGTACAGTCTCAGTTCCAACAGGGAGTCCTTAACAGGCCTCTCTGTCCAAATGGACCAATGGCAATGCTTTAGTGGTACAGCTCATCCCAAACCCTGCAAATCCCCTATTGCCTTAGTTCAGGAATAGGAAATGTTCCTATTCATTTGCCTACCAGACTTCCTGGGTCATCTGACTTTTTAAAAAGATTACTTCACTCAATCAATCAATCAATTGCATGTTGCAAAGCAAAGCACCAGCTTCTACATCATGTTTATGCATCATTACGCATCATGTTTAGCATCCATATTCTGGGCCCCCCACAGCATTTCTGTAGGGATTATAGAAACCATCCTGAGGACAAGTTCACCTTTTAAGAATTGGTGCTTTATGATAGTCCTGCCTACCATGCCAGTCGTTTGGAGAAGAAGCCACTTTTCCATGACAGCCAATATACTCCCAACACTCCAGCTGAAGAAGGCTACCTACGCATGTCCTAGAAGATGTTTCAATGCTAATTTTCACACGGGGCGGACATTCATGGAACTGAAGGCTCCTGGGCATGATTCAACTGCTCCTAACACTTAGCACTTTTCTTACAACTTTGCACAAGGCTCTCTGACAGAGGGGGGGAAATTAAAAATGATCCCTTCCTCCCCAGCAGGACCGCTTCATATAAACAGGCACACCATTTGATCTGCCTCCTCTTTCGATCAAAGAGGCCCTAGATGGCTCTCGGCCAAAGGGTTTACTGTCTCCATGGAAATCTGCTGGCACAGAGTTGATGGCAGGTGGGGGGCAAAGGGTTTTGCCTATGAGGCTTGATGCAGAATGGTTCATTCATGGCCCCCTTCCTTGACATTACAGTCAACAGGTGATGAGTGAAGTGGCCCTCATCACTACCAACTCACAATACATGGTCAGTGGGTCACAAAGTGTCCAGGTCTGCCTTAATCTTCCAAGATTCATAATCTGAGAAACAAGCTTAATTTTAAAAAGCCTGTAGAGCCTCACTCTTTAAAAAAAAATGGCCCATAACAACCCACAACTAAAAAAAAGTGTTGATTTTCAGTACAAGTCCTCAGACAAGGATTCTAACACCGGCAACAAATACAATATTCTTTTGTGCTCAGTAGTACATTCGGTGGCAAGGCCTGCTGTGAAATCGACCTTATGGGGGCCATCTTTAAAGAGTTACAGAAGAGGTAACTCTTTCTATAATTCACTGCTTTCAATAGTATGTTTGACATTATTGTCGGGAAAATTATGTTAACCATGGATTACAGTTACAATCAAAGTATGTAGTGAGAAGTCAAGAGGCTTAGTAGTAAATTTTCAAAGCAGAGCATGGGGATTTAGCTGTTTGACTCCCATTAGCGTCAGGAGGACTCACCCAGCTAAATCCTCACATGCAGCTTTGAAAACCGACCTCTTTGCGTTGATGGAATCCACCTCCTCAAACTCTCCCCAACTACCACCCGTCTTTTAAGAAGTTCCAGATGACCAAGCAGGGCCAGCAAAAGAACCATTTCAGCACATTATGGCTGTTTGGAGGCATCTGAAAGTTATTTTAATTCTTCTGTGCTCAGAACTACTTCCAGCATTTTAGCATTTGAAAGGTGCATTGGGACAGCAGATTTTATTGCTGAGATGCAGTGAACGCGAGCACACAGAGAGCCAGAAAGGAATATAAAGCTTCCAGTCAATTTCTCACATCTGCATAAACAGCCCTGAGTTGATTACTATATCTTGGGCTAGTCTGTTCATGTGCATGGAACTGCTGCACAATGAAGCTTCACAGAGATCCCTTGAGGTCCTGGAGAACCACCACCTGTACGAGATAGTTCAGTGCTATGGAGAAGCCAGAGCATCCCTGGTTCTACTCATTTTATCCTGTCAGATGCTTGGTAAAGAAATTATTATTTGTGTTTCCTTTCACCACTTAACCTCCTGTCTTCACTAAAATGGCAACAGTCCTTATAGAGGGAAAAAAGCCAACCTTTTCTTTCCCCCATGGAACAGAGATGCTGACGTTTCCACTTAGGAGAGCCTTTCAAGTAAAGGAGAGGTGATTAAGGCTGGCTTACGAAAAACAGCTAAGACAAAGAGCGCTTATCACCAAGACCTCACTGCTTAACATAAGGAATCCTTTCCCAGTGACATGGGGCCAGATTTTCCTTGATTGACAGATATATAGATTTGGGTCCACCAAAAGAACCTGAGAGAGGGAGAATGATGGAAACAACTGCTTATGATTTCACCAACAGCCATTCAAGGTATTCCAAAATGCCTAGAGAGCAGGATTCCCTTTGTCAGGTCACAAAAACAGAACAAGAGGACTACTAGTCGTCACCTACAGCCCACAGCTCAAGCCACTCAAATGCTTTTTCAGTAAGCTACTGCCCATACTGGACAATGACCCTGCACTTTCTCACACACTAAGTAGCAGGCCCATACTTGCATACAAGCATCCAACCAAAAACAGATATTCACAAGCAACAAGGAACCACAGATCAATGATGTGAACGTGGGAACCAGACCCTGGAACAAACCCAGATGTCCACTTCGTCCCCCAGCAAAATATTGACACCAGCATCACTATCAGAGACCCAACAAGTACACACAAGATTAGAGGTGCCTTCACGCACTCTTCCTCTAATGCAGCGGTCCCCAACCTTTTTGGCACCAGGGACTGGTTTCGTGGAAGACAATTTTTCCATGGACTGAGGGGGGGGGATGGTTTCGGGATGATTCAAGCGCTTCCTCTTTTTCCCGACCTTTTATTCTTTTTTCTTCATGCTGTTTGGAGATAGCAGCCAATGGGCTTGCTTTCTGTGACAGGAGGCGGAGCTCAGGCAGTAATGCCAGCGATGGGGAGCAGCTGTAAACACTCAGGCTGTAAATTTGCTCGCTCGCCCACCGCTCACCTCCTGGTCTGTGGCCCGGTTCCTAACAGGCCACGGAAGGGTACTGGTCCGCGGCCCAGGGGTTGGGGACCCCTGCTTTAATGGATATGCTGTATGTCATCATCTACCAACAATGCCCTTCTGTTTTCTACATTGGATAAACAGGCCAGATGTTGTGCAAAAGAATTAATGGACACAGGTTTCACATCAGGACTCAAAACAAAGGCCAAAGCACTATCAGACCATTTTAATCTCCCAGGATACTCAATTATGGATCTCAGAGTAGCTGTTTTGAAACAACAAAACTATGCCAACACTATAGAATGAGAGAGTGTGGAATTCACATACTGTATATCAAATAGTTTTGGGCTATCTCAGAAGGTCTTAACAAACACAATGGGGTTCAAATACATGACAATTGTTAATCAATGAGGTACTTTACTCTCTCTGACCTGTACTTGCATCTGCATAACCACTCTTTTGCCAACCCCCTTTACCTCATCCCAATGTCTGTTTATCAGTTTAACCTCTTCATGCATCTGATGAATTGAGTCACAGTTCACAAAAGATTATGCATTTTAATAAAAGTTGTTACTCAGAAAAGGTGCTATCAGACTCCTCCTGATCTTTATCAGGCAGAAGGAATGAGCCCAAATTCTCTCCTTCTCTTTGAATTTACCACCCTGCCAATACATTTGTGCGATGCTGTCCTTCTCACCTATTTCCCCCCCTTCCAAGTTTCTAGTTGGCTTGATATTTACCTGCCATTTCAAGCACTCCATGTGATTTTTGTCAATGCTAACACTGATATCATGGATGGCCCACTAAAAATGAGTGGGTTGCCATAGCAAACAGGATTTGAGGCAGCATAAAGGAAGAAGTAAAAGATATAAACAGAAAAGAGGCAAAATGGCACCAAGCTGCAACAACACTGTGAAAAGTAACTGAGAAAAATCAGTTGCTATATTCATCGCACCATGTCCTTCTTATACGTATTGCACTTTATTTGCCTTACTGTACTAGGAGTTGGCTACATATGGCTGCGAGAGCTGGACCATAAGGAAGGGTGAGAGAAGGAAGATCGATGCTTTTGACATGTGGTGCTGGAGGAAAATTCTGAGAGTGCCTTGGACTGCAAGAAGATCAAACCAGTCCATCCTCCAGGAAATCAAGCCAGACTGCTCACTTGAGGGAATGATATGAAAGGCAAAACTGAAATACTTTGGCCACATAATGAGAAGACAGGACACCCTGGAGAGGATGCTGATGCTGGGGAGAGTGGAGGGCAAAAGGAAGAGGGGCCGACCAAGGGCAAGGTGGATGGATGATATTCTAGAGGTGACGGACTCGTCCCTGGGGGAGCTGGGGGTGTTGACGACCGACAGGAAGCTCTGGCGTGGGCTGGTCCATGAAGTCACGAAGAGTCGGAAGCGACTAAACGAATAAACAACAAACTAGGAGTTAAGGTTCAGCTTATTTATTTCCCATAATCTGAGCATTAGTGTATAGACAATGATGGACATGAACTCTATGATCCAATGTTCTTCCTGAGTTTTTTACTGAGTGGTTTAATAAGCCGTTAAAGCAACAACTCTGGCTTAGTTTTGTCTGAGGTCCATACTTCATTGTTTTCAGCTCCAAACCCCATTCAATTCAGGTTAAAGCCCTCCTGATCAAGGTTCCCATCCTTTGGCCTAGCAGATCTTTACTAGTCTCCATAAGATGCAATTGATATTACCAACAGCCCACTATCTAGGTAACTCAGAACATTGCTGTTGAAACACAAGGTCTCCCATTAGCACCCTGGTTGGTCATTACTTACAATATTCGTATTTCCCTTTCTGGTCTTCTTTTATGAATAAAACCCAACTCACCACACAGGGTTGTTGTGGGTAAAACAGGAGGAGGAAGGAATATTAGGTATGTTTGCCGCCTTGAGTTATTTATAAAATAATAAAGGCGGGATAGAAAAATAAATAAATAAATAAATAAATAAATTGGAAGGGTGGATGAAGATTGCTTGAGCTTTCAGATCCTGGAGGTTCCTTCCTAGATCTTCAAAGACCATGATGATGATGCTGTAGCTGTTCTTTGCACTTTTATTTGTCTCCACATGGATTAGCCTGAAAGGATAACCATCAGTGGACTTAACTGGCCTGGGAAATTGTTGTGCTACATCCATCATGATAGCAGACAACATGCTTCATGATCCAACAATCTGGTGGTCACAGATTTATCTTGGTTCCTGGGACTAATTAGTCAAACTGGCAGGAATCTTCTCTTTGTCTGCTTGTAAAGCTCAGCTGCATCCCTTCTGTGCTTCAGGAACCATTTACCCTGGGCCTTCTGCAAGGAATTTTTAATTCAACACTGTAAATAACTTCTATGTTTCCTGCTTCCACTTATTACTCTTGTCCGTTGGGCTTGCCTATTCCTACCTTATGGAGAGGTGAATATCTTATGAATAAGTTATGTCTTTAAGACAAGAGCTGGCTCCAACATTTTTCCCAACAGATCTGTCACAGAGGAGGGGCCAGGTGTGCCTATATGATATCCTGATACTACCCATCAACACCGCTTGTAGAATGAGAATGTTCTTGAAAATAAGATGCAGTTTTCTTTAGTTACGTATAAGCCAAGTATAACAATGATTCCTGACTCTCAATAGAATTACACTTCTGAAAACATGATGTGAATTTGGGCAAAACTATACCAACTGCCTCTGGTTTTACATTTGAGTTAAACAGATATTTCCTTCCTCCCTCCCTCCCAATGTTTATTAAGAATTTTGATTACAATAGTAAAAACTAATGCAAACTTAAAGAAGGAGAAGGCAAGAGAAAAAAAGACTAAAAAGTGCAGGAAAAAAGAAAAAGAAAGAAGAAAAAGAAAGAATATAATACAGAAAAAGAAAAGAAATTTATAAAGAAGTGACTTCCAACCTTCATCACAAGTATAAACAAATTTAGTAACTCTTCACCCTCTATACAAACAGATATTTCTTCATCCCATATCTCATCTATAAGCAAATCCATAAAACATCAACTTTTCAATCCTGTTGTCAGCAACAAGTCCATAAAGGTTTGTCAGAACTTCGCAATAAAAGTCTTATTTTAACCTTGATCAAATCAACCAACTTTATATTCCTTACTTTTACTTCTAACAGTCTTAAACTTTAATTCAATCAAATATTCTCATAGGATTTGATTTCTCTTTAATTCTTCTTTATTCCATCACACAAATTTCTTCAAGGCTTTAACAAGCCTCTTTTGTAGACCCAATAAAAAAAACATTTTCTGGGTCATTCTCTTGGTTTATCATTTGTATTTCCCTTTTAATTTTTAAAACTTCAGCCAGTTTCTTTTGTATATCCAGTAAAGCATCTTTCTACAAATCATTCTCTTGGCCTGTCATTTGTAGTTCCACTTTCGGTACTTTCTCTGTTTTTTCAGATAAAATTTGTCCATATCTGTCATTCCTTCATTAACATCTTTTGGACATAGTCTATCCATAGAAGCAGACATCATTACTGACAGTGTTGATATTGTAGTTACTAACTTCTGGCTCCATTCTTCAAAACTTTAATATTTCTAATGTTATAACATTTTGTATCATTTTGTTAGTCCCAGTATTAACCGACATCAAGAACTTAAATTTTCCCCTCCTTCTACTTAGAATCGTTAGTCCCCTCTAGTGTCCAGTTTCTAAAAACATAAAATAACTTATCTTTGTTATGACTTATAATAGCCAAGATAGCCAAAATAAGTCTGCTTCGCACAAGAAGCTATTTATTTTTTATAGTTAATTCCAAAGTCTTACAGTGAAAGTCAATATTCCATATTTATCTAGACCCTTAATCCATCTATAACTTTCTTAGATCAAAATCTTATTTAGCTTTTTGCTGTTTATTTCAAATTCTTTAAGTTCTGAAGCTTATAAATATTTTTTCTTTTGTTCAAAATTGAAGATAAACTCACCTGACTACTTTTCAGACCTGTTGTTCTGAAGGTCTCTAATAGCTTTAAGATGGCTAATAAGCAATTTCTGAAAATGATTAGAAAGTGAGGCTTGCAAACTTAGTGTCTTTCAAAAGGCTCCGCCGTAGTTGTGAGCAAGACGGCTGATCCCTTCGTTCCCTGGTGCTCAAACCTGCGGAAAATCACTGTCTCCTCCTGCAGTCGTCTGGAGCACATGTGGGAGATCTCCTTATCCGGAGAAGTTCTGAGAAACCAGTCTACTCACCAGTTCCTCAATCTTTGCCATGATTGTCAGCTCAACTTTTTATTTATTTATTATTTTATTAATCAAATTTATCACCGCCCATCTCCCAAAAGGGACTCTTTTGTAGAAACATCTTCAGTTTGCTACACCAACCCACTTATTTTATTTATTTATTTATTTATTTGCGGATTCTAAGGTCTTCACATCCAGGACAACTAGATTTTAATCCAGAGAAACAAGCCTGGCTTTCATTTAACTCACAACAACAGTTAAGTTATCTTGACAAGGACACTGCCTAGATTAATTACCGTGCCGAAAGTGAGCATAATTCTAAGAGGAGAACAAAAATGCAACTTTTCACAACAAGCTCAAGAAATACAACATGAAGAGAGAAGCCAGAGAAAATAGGAATATTTAACTTTCCATTTGGACAGCACAACTCAATGTGTACATCACTGCAACTGGTACTAAAACATGTAACATGTCTAAATGGTGACGTAATATCATTAGCTTCCTAATGAAAAAGTCTAGTTAGTCTTCAGGCCCATTCAGTTGTGATTAAGGGCCAAAGGGCAGGCCATGGGCATGGTCTGAACAAAGATGGTCTTCAAAAAACTCCATCATAACCGAGATCAAAACTAGATATTGCAAATCAACAAATAGTATACATTCGTGCATCATTGGCTACATCTGGTGGAAGATGGGAAAGTAAGATGAAGGAGCTGTGCCTAAGTTTTAGACCACCTCCTTCAAAATGATACCTTCCAACTGTGTTGGATGATAACTCCTAGCCTGACAGGCGATATGGTTGGCTAGCTGAAAATTCTGGGAATTACAGTCCAACACATCTGGAAAATAAGAAGTTGCTTAGAAAGAGCATGTTATATATGGCTGATGGTCTTAACAGCATCCATGAACCAGTCTATTTACTTGGATTTGTCAGATGCTTTAGAAAACAAATTTGGTAGGCATCATAAAAATTTTAGTATGATACAACCTCTCATATCTACTAACACAAAAATTACTGGATGTTGTAAGTATACATGAAAGTTGCCAAAACCACCAAAGCAAAATGAACAAAACTAGGAGCTAAAATATCTAAGGTAACTAACATCATTTTAACTGTAAGATCTACTTCTTGGAAGGTATCATGTGCATTGTCCTGAATGAATGGCCTTCACCAGGCAGTCTTCAGCACGAACAGTACTCTGTTCCACCAGCGAACCTTGTTCCTCCGTGAATTCAGGCCAAATCCAATAAACGCAACACACAAACTAGCTGGGGCATCCACCTTCCTTCCAGGTCCCTTCTTCCCTCCCAACTCTGTCCATCCCCTTGGTCCTTCAAAAGAGCAATGGCAAAACTCTAAGCCATCCCAAACCCTAAAAATCCTCTGAGCTGTTCCAATCTACTTAATCCACAACCTAAACCTACTTTATCTTATACTTCTCTTGATTTTCATCAAAAACCTGGTTTTTAAGGCCAGCAAACTTATTCTAAAAATAAATGAAAATCTGCTTGTATCAGAACTGGACAAACATGTACACCCAGCTGTCTTGGAGGTTCTCTCCGGTATTTTCATCTCCTTCCCTTTGCCTTTCCCCAGCTGACTTGCCAAAATTAGGGCAATCAAAGACTATGATTGAGAGGTCCAGTTTGAGTAGCGCAGATAGCTTAGATTTCTTCAATTACAGCAGTGCCAGTGAAAGTGTCTTCCTGAAATAAACCTTCTCTACAGAAAGTTCCCAAAAAGAATATCGGTGGAAGACTGTCACATGTTATCTAGGAGATAGTCTTAATTCACCCTGGATCTGACAGGCTTGAGTTGTGTGCTATGGGAATTCTCAGACTCTGTCCTATAAGATGAACCTCTTCAGATGAAGGTCCCAAATCCATTCCCAGGCAGGGCCAGAGAATCCCCGAGAAAGACTGTCCTTCAGCACTGATTGCTTTGGTCTGATTTAGGTAACACCCCACCCCACCCCACCCCAAACCACCTACAATACGTCATGTTCCGTGCCATAGGTGTCATTCTGGAAAGAGATTTGCCTTTTATAACGGGGCGGAAGGTGACACAGTAAGAAAGCCATTTTGACAGCTTCAAGACCAGTCACGCTCCTGCCTCCGAGACCTCCCAGCAGAGATTGAAGAAGGAAGATGTGCCACGTAAGCTTACCAGGAACCCGTTCAACAAAGTCAAAGGAGGCGGGGGTTATCTTTTGTTTGTTTGTTTTAACAAAATCCATACTTATATCATTACATTTCCTACAGTCGAGGGCAGCTGTAATTAATGGATTTCTCTCCTTCCCTTTAATGCACTCATTTGTCAATTCAAAAGCACACAACAGTCAATCCATTTTGATGTATTTAGTAAGCAATTTGTCAAAGAACGCTGCAGACCAGTTAATATATTAATTCTTGCCATCAGTCTCCTCCTGATTTCTGTAGGCCTTCTCAATAAATCTATTGAAGGGCAAAGTGTTTGTAAACTGAAGGCGCCTTTCCCCAGTGACAGAGATAGGAAACAAACAAGCAGAACAGAATCTAATGCATAATTCAATGCTGTTGCCCTTTCATGTATTGTTGGGGAAGTATAAGTATGCTTCTATACCCAATTCAGGTTGCTGGCTTTGTCCTATCATGGGCATCTGCAGGGAGGCAGAGGGGAGGCACGTGACAAAAATGCCCATCCTGGTATTGCAATGCAAAAGCCATCCCTTCTGTGCTTGCATCACAATGTCACAGACAAGGGTATGAGCGCAGAGCAGGTTTTATTATTCCGACGAAATCTTGGTTTGCTATAATGGCAACACAGCTTATTCTCTAGCAGGGTCATCTTCTGTCTGATACTTTCCAAAATTTGGCAATCCTGGTTCCTCAGAGAAGGATAGTATCGCTCCTTACTTCCAGCATCTGTTGGTGCAACAAATAATATGCCGCAGATATGGGGGTCACTGTAGCCCTTGGACTCAATCTCTGCCTGAGACCTTGGAATGCCACCGCCTATTGAATGAGAAAATCAGAGGACCGACAGATAAGGAGCTTCCTCAATTCCTACGTCACAGGCTGAAGTTGGCCAGTGCCAGCTTTCCCAACATACAATCAGCTTCGAAGACTAAGAACTAATTTACAAATCTCTTACCACCCACTTCCCTTCCAAAAGAGATTTTCCTGTTTGTCAATGGAATTCTTAAGATGTTGACACCCACAACTGAACCTAGAAATCTAGATTAAGCCTAACCAAATGCCAACGAGAGTGGGGTTAGGATTTTTCCTTATCTGGATACTACTCTAAAATTGCCTTGGATTTTTTCAAACATTAGCATTGTGCTGCTGGCTTACATTCTGCTTGTGATTAACTAAGAGCCCAGATCCTGCCTAGATTCGTTTTATCCATCATATACTTGCTGCTTGGATTTGTGGCCCCTACATGCAACATCTTTCATAGCTTTCTGCTATTTCATCTTCTCAGCTCAGTGTCCCATTCTGACCAAATAACTTTAATTTTTGGCTCTATCTTCTGTGGCAGTAGCTTTGCACCCCTGCCCATTTTATAAGCAGCTCCTTTATGCTTTCTGAATCATTTCTAAAAATCCAAACCAATGTGGAGGCTGTGAGCCTTACAATACTGCATTTAATTCATTTGTGATATTCTTGCTTAATAGACGTTATTGTTTAAGTAAGCTTTAATGGGTAGGATCCTTTAAAGGATCCTATTAAGTCACATGGATGTATTATGTGAAGACCTAGCTCTCCAGAGAAGTCTATAACGTTGGAAAAGAAGGGGATGATCAGCAACAAGGTGGATGGACTGAATTATGATGGTGATGGAAGGACCAGGTTGGGAAGAGATCCTCCTGGGGAAAATCTATCTATGTGGTCACGAAGAGTCAACAACGACCTGACAGCACATAATCAATCCATCAACTATAACAAGGGCCAGTGTAGTATACTAGTTAGAGTTTTGGACTAGGACTGGGAAGACCCTGGTTCAGTTCTACTCTCAGCCATAGAAAGTCACTGGGTAACCTTCGATAGGTTGCTTTCTGTCAATCCCACCTACCTCACAGGGTGATAGAGGGGAAAATTGGTGAAAGGAATGCTATGCACGCTTCCTTGGGCTCCTGAAGGAAAGATAGTAGAGAAACCTAATAATGAAAGCAACAGTATTTGTGGAGAATAAGCCCATTACTGGCCATTAGATTAGATCTAATCTAGCCCTGAAGAAGCTTGCTTCTGTGTGTCAGATCCTGCGGAGCAATAATGAGAAAAGGTGGCTGAAGACTTTCCAGGGGACCTACTTGGTTATCACTATGGTTGGCAGCATCTAAGATTCCATGGGCCTTTGGTCTTGGCCCAGCAGAGATACTCCAAGATTCTTACGAATTCTTTCTTACTCCCACACCCTTGCAGGTGATCCTTGCCCCAACATCACCTTGATAGAAACTGACCCTGCCCAGTCTTTTGAAGAAAAAAGCAAGGCAGAGCTTACTCTTAAAAATGTCAGGTACGCCATGCTACCTTACAAGAGGGGCATTCTGCCCTCAAGCCTCGGTGGCAGATGTCACTTATCCCTTCACACACACCCCAAGAAAATAACCCGTCTGTGTGAGTCCAATTATAAGCTCCCTTGGGGAATGGCTCTGCACATGGCTTTCAAGCACACAATGCTTTCCTTGTTCCCACCCTTCAAGGCTGTTGCTGCAAGATTTGGTTTTTTTAAAAAATTTCTAAACAACTGCCATGTCATTTTCTAAGAGCTGTTCAAAATTGGCTCCCAACTAAATTCAGAGAAATCATCATCATCATCATCATCATCATCACCTCCTCCTCCTCCTCCTCCTCCTCCTCCTCCTCCTCCTCCTCAACTTGAGTAATTCTCTGGGTGGCTCTAAATTGTCCCCAGAAGATGAAAGAGAAGGAAGAGGCAGCTTTGACTGTATACTTATAAATCTTCCTCCCCCCACCCCAAAGAACACCCTTCCACCGGACTATCAGACTCTTCATTGTTGCATCTGTCATCTAATAGAGGGGGACCTTCTGTTAGAAAAGCACACAGAGTATTTTTTCAATGACCCTGGGGGGCAAAGGTCACTTATTATAAATGGATAATGAGACCTAATGCAGTGTTCTGAGCCTGGACAAAGAAAGGGCTTATCCGTAGCCCCTTGCGGCTCGGACCATTCAAGCTTTTATTTCTCACCCCCCCACGCTCCCACCCCCACCCCCACTGCACCCTTAATGGAGCCAAACAATCGGCAGAAATGCTATACAGAAGACTGAAACAGAGAGAAAACGGCTGCATTTTGAACTCTGATAGACAGATACAAATCGCGACCCTGAAATGGCGCCAGAATTCCTTTTACCGCTCGCAGGGCAGACACCAACTTCCCATTTGGCCATTTGCTGGCAATTAAACATACTGACGGAAGCGATCGCGCATCAAACTGCAGGCCGCCGCGGCTAATGTGAGACCATTACATTGTCACTGCAGGTAAGCAGAGGCTTCGTGCTTCGACAGACGTTTCAGGAGCAACCTCAGGTAGGGTTCCCGCCCCCAGCTTCTGCCATCTTCTTGTATTTAAAGGGATCTCGTCGCCTCAGCATCCTACAGTGCAACAGACGTGATTTGCAAGATTGCACATAATAGTTTTGTCTTGTTTTCCTCCAGCCCAAGCTGAGAGGCAAACTGAGTTTTTACTTGATTATGGCTTTAAGGCGCAAACTGTCAAGATAACAGAGCCCATGCCATCTTGGGTGAGTTAAGGACATCAACGCACCCGAGATATTCAGGGACACACCATGAGAATCAAGTGAAATATGGGATTCAGGGAAAGTTGCTCTGTTTGTTCCCTCTCCCCTGGATTCAGACTCTGCCTCCACGTGGACGTCCATTTGATTTGGGCTGCCGGCTCTATTATTAACCATAGGAAACAACTGCTGGCTCTGTCATTTCTATAAATGTTGTGGCCACAGTGGTTGGGTGGGAAGGACTGGCAGCCGGGGACTAAATGATCTCCAAGGCCCCAGCTGCCAGTCCTTGTAACTGGTTCTGTTTCAAACCGGCACTGTTTTAGATACTCAACAGACTTTGTCCTAATCAAGACAATTAATCTGGTTTCATCGGGCGGGCTCTGAATCTGATGGAGATTGGCATACACATTGATGCAAATAACTAAAGGATATGTGTTGGCCAGATCCAGAAATCCAGCTGCACCTTGCATGTGGTTTAAAACATCAAGTAGAATGGAGGGGGAAGTAGACACCTTCTCAAGGGGCACCCCTGTGTATGGAACAGTCTAATCGTCCTTCCCATCACACACTGCCAGGTATCTGAATAAAAAAAGTGAAGTCTCCATCGTGCTGAGCTACGTGGACATAGATCCTTATCCTCCTAGCAACAGGGAATGGGGTTGCCACTGCCTTCTTCCAGAAGATTTTAACTTCCCATACTAGGGTATAACCCCAGGGTTCCCTGGTGGTCCCTCATCTTAGCCAACCATGATGGGTCTTGAAAAAACTAAGCTGCTGCTTCCTTCCAACAGGAGGAAGAGATTTTTAAATACATTCTGGGGGTCTGAACGCAGTGGTTCTCCATCTCAGCAACCTTAAGATGTGTGAACTTCAACTTCCAGAATTCCCCAGTCAGATGAGTTGGTCCACACATCTTAAAGTTGCTGAGATGGAGAAACATTGATCCACAAGATCCTACTGCTGTCACATGATTTTCTGTTGGCAGCTCACCTGCAGGAACCACCTAATGCTCACCACACAGGGACACACCACGCTACCTCCTGCCACTGTAAGTCATATGTGGTGGCCACAGATATCACTGGGTTACAATTCTGAGCTCCATCAGTGCCTCTTGGGAAGTCTGCTCCCCACAATGATTCATGCTTGCTCCTGCACCATTTCCTCGGATCGGGATGCTGCCTGGAAATATCCCCCCATGGGTCAGGGAAAGGATAATCTACAGCCCCTGTGACTGGGTCCTACCTCTGGTCCATATTTATGAAAGGAAAGGAAGAGAACAGCAGGCATGTTCTAAAAACATCCCAGAAAGAGCCAGAGACTGCCTTTCTAGGTTTCTTCTCTTCTTCTACTCTACAGAAATATTACAGTCTCTTTATGGTTATTTTTTTTTTCTTCCTTTAACTGTGAAATTAGTTTACTGGCCTCGTCCTCTTCACCATAGCAACACACCCCAGATAGCACCAAAGATATCTGCCCATGCAAGAGAATATGCTACAGAAGGCTTGGCATCAGTAGAGCCGATTGGATTAAGCGCTTCCACTTTGCTGCCTGGGATCTAGAGATATTAAATTAGAGTCTCCACTTTTTCAGTTTTCACGCACAAATTAGCGTCTGAGAGAGCAAGATGAAATTTGCACATCTCGAGCCAGGAATCCTCAAGAGACGTGAAATGCATAGACACAGACAAAAGATGGAGGAGTCATCTGAAGGGCAAGATCAGGTCTGAAAAGGAACTTCACCCACCAAGGAAAATGCTCACAGTGAACAGAAAGGTACTCTAATGATTGCAGAAAAAACAGGCTGTGAATTTGGCCCAACATCTGGTAAAATGTCCCCAAGCTGCTTTAACATCTTCCCCTGACTAAAATCTAGTTATCTGAAGGAGTGTCAACTCCATGGGAACATAATTCACCTTTGGACACTTATTTTATTTATTAATTAAATCAATTTATATGGCCACCCATCTCTCAGATGTGACTCTGGGTGACTAACAATACATTAACAACAGTGCAAAAACCAGTACCAACAAACATTAAGGAAAAAAGGGACCTCAGGTTCCCTTATGATTCAAGAATTCTGTCATGCATAGAACTGTAGCCATCAGAAGCTTGCTCCACAACAGAGACTATGCTCACATTGAAATGACTAGAGCACCAGGGGGAAAATGTGAGAGAGACCAAGTTCAAGCAGCAGCCATGCTGGGCTGGAGACTGTACAAGGAGGATACACAGTGGTGAAATCCTCATTGCCTTCTTTTTGCTTGTACCATTTAAGGGCAATGCCCTGAAGGATCAATGAGCTAGCTCTTTAAAAAAGGCGGCTGGCTACTTTAGAGATCTTGAAGATGTCATGGGAGAAGAGGCAGAAGAGAAATGGTCTGAAGAAGGAAGAAGTCCAAAGAAATAGCAATGGACCATGAGCTGAAGCCCTGAAAAGATGCCACAGAATGTCAGCCACAGACCAGTGGGAGCGAAGCAGTGACAGAGTATGGCAGGAGCAGTGGCAAAGATCACACAGGTAAAGACTTTAGCTATATAATGAAGAGGTTCAGAGTGCTGGCAGTCTCTTCTAAAGGGCACAAAATGCTGGCGACAGAGCATGGACCAGGCCACTGGCAATTTCACAAGGTGACCCAGGGCATAGGAGAGCATGCAAAATGCCAAAGTGCTGGCAACAGTAAGAAGTTTGGAGCGTTGGCAGCATAGAGTGAGGTCCAGGACACTGCATCCCCAGTCCAGGGGGTTGCATCAATACCCAAAGTGCCAGCAATGCTATGGGAAAGCCCACAGTGCTGAAAAGTATCTACAGAGGAGTGGAGCACTCCTCCGTAGCCCATATTTTAGCAGCCCTCCCATAGAAACCAAGGGTGGTGGCAGCAACTAAAGAAAGGCCTGAAGATGCAGTGCTCAGCAGCAGAAGAGGAAGCTGCTAGAACCTCAGGGTTTCTACCCAGCAGCAACCCCAAGCATCAGCTCCAGACAGAAAGTCCAAGACTTGCTGTGCACACAAGGGACTTTGGGCCAGGGATACCATATAGGCAGTGTAAACTTGAGTTAGAGCTAAGATAGAGCTAAGATATAAGGTACTCCATAAGATGCAAGATATGAAATAGAATTACAACATTAAGTTGTAAACAGAGAAGGGAAGGGGGAACAGATAAGGAAACAGGGATTGTGATATCACAACACAAAATCTGTTACTTACGCAGATACGTGCAACTTCACAGTGTAAGAATGAAAGGCAGAGTTGCTCTATGATATCATGACATCATCAAGTTCTGATGTCATCACAGTTTGAAACCAACTTCTGAAATAAGTTTAGGTAGGAAGGAACGAGAAGGAACAGTGGAAGGAAAGAAGACCACCACCAGCAAGATGGATAGACTCAGTTGCAGTGACGATGGGGGCACCGTTGGAAGACCTGAAAGACTAGGTTAGGGACAGATCGTCATGGAGAAAATGTATCTATGTGGTTACCAAGAGTTGACAACGACTTGATGGCACATAATCAATGAATCAATCAATCAATCAGAAGATTGTTACATGAAGAACCAAAGAGCCTGGCATGTCAATGTGGGGGTAATAATTTTATTTTGTGGAGCCTTCTTTAAGAAAAGAATCCTGATTATAGGACTTGTCTTGCTTGCTGCCTGAGTCCATGGCCATCCCCACCGAACTTAGGAGAGGGATGGATGTGCTAACAATAAATTTCTCCTGCTGAGTCTGGAGAGAAAGCCGGAAAGAAAACCAGGCTTGAGACCAATAGCAATGCCATAAAAGGGTACTGAAGTGCAGACTGAAAATGAGGAGGAGTGATTGCTGCTGGCATTGCCCACTGATGTAGTTGCTCTCGAGGACAAAGGAACAGGCCTGCAGATTTTACCATTTTGTTTATGAAGCTGCTTCTTATTTACCTTGAGGTGGGTTATGACTGTGTCCTCTCAGATTCTGTCTTTCAAGAGTGACAATTTGACTGCATGTCATTGTTGTCGTCGCATTAATTACAGTCCCCAAATGCATTTGTGTCTGGCCTACTCTTCGTTTGGGGATATGAACAAAACAAACACAATGCCACAAACTCATAAATCTGAAGTGACTACAGTATGCTGGATTGTGATTTTCAAAGCTCATCCTTCCAGAACAGAATTAAAGCAGTATTAACTAAAACAGGACACTCAAAAAAGAAACACCAGGTTCAGTAAATATCAAATGAAGTCAGGAAGTCACAGAAAGTAATTAGGCTGAACTGTAAAAAGAAATCAACTAAAACTCCCCAAAATGGAAGGAAGCTAACAAAGTAGTAGTATAATCCACTTGAAAACAAAACAAAACACCACTTCCTACAATGTTATCCAAAGGGAAGTATACTGAAAAGGTAGCACAGCATGTACTGCTGCTGAAAAGAAACTAACCATTTCAGCCACTGATAATATACAAAAGAGGTCATCTTGATATACAAGAATATACAAAGGGGCCATCTTGATTAGCCCAACCTATGCATGGTCCAGCATCCTTTTCAATAGCTTCTGATAACTCCCAAGCAGAGAGTGAAGGCTACTATTTCCTTGCCCCACCACCACAATGGCAACCAGCTTGATTGATAACTGGCAAATAGAGGGAGAAAATGTAGAAGCAGTGAAAGACTTTGTATTTCTAGGTGCGAAGATTACTGCAGATGCTGACTGCAGTCAGGAAATCAGAAGACGCTTAATCCTTGGAAGAAGAGCAATGACAAATCTCGATAAAATAGTTAAGAGCAGAGACATCACACTGACAACAAAGGTCCGCATAGTTAAAGCAATGGTGTTCCCCGTAGTAACATATGGCTGCGAGAGCTGGACCATAAGGAAGGCTGAGCGAAGGAAGATCGATGCTTTTGAACTGTGGTGTTGGAGGAAAATCCTGAGAGTGCCTTGGACTGCCAGAAGATCAAACCAGTCCATCCTCCAGGAAATAAAGCCAGACTGCTCACTTGAGGGAATGATATTCAAGGCCAAACTGAAATACTTTGGCCACATAATGAGAAGACAGGGCACCCTGGAGAAGATGCTGATGCTAGGGAGAGTGGAAGGCAAAAGGAAGAGGGGCCGACCAAGGGCAAGGTGGATGGATGATATTCTAGAGGTGACGGACTCGTCCCTGAGGAAGCTGGGGGTGTTGACGACCGACAGGAAGCTCTGGCGTGGGCTGGTCCATGAAGTCACGAAGAGTCAGAAGCGACTAAACGAATAAACAACAACAACCACCACAACCCCCACCAGTTGCCAAGTCTTGCTGTCCCACAACACTCATTTTCCTCAGGAAAAGTCCTGACCATTCATATGACATCTCTTGACTCTCTGAGCTTGGCTTTTATGTGATTGAAGGAAATGGGGGGAGAATTGTGTTTTGCCACAAACTGGTGGGGTCGTAGATTGACACAACCCTCTTTCATGCAACCTTGCGCAAAAAGTGACTTCATTTCTAAGGACCTTGAATTTCCAGAGGGCTAAGTGGTTGCAGATCTCTTCCTTTAATGGGACCCATAGTTATTGCTCAAGCCTTGGTCAAGACACCTAATGATCAGGATACAATCCAGTAATAGCTGAAGAGCCTCAGGTGGTTTGCTCTTAGCGTGATGTCACAATGCCACTATTTTTTAAAAAAGAGTTTTTGTCGTGTTAAGACCATTTCAACCCTTTCAGTATCTTGGACATTAAATTCATCCTCCTGATTTATTTTATTGGGTGTCAAATGGACTTATCAGCTGTGGCAATCAAAGCAATCAACTCTAGTGTTGTAGAATATGTGACTGTGAAGTTGCATCAGCAATGCTGTTTCAACTGGGATGGCACTGGAGCCCCAATGCCTTCATCTGTGCCTTCTGCATGATCGCCAAAAAGTTCTGCAGGGCAAATGGTACTAGCCTCCCCTGCCTTGTGAGGGCTGCCAGTTGCGTAGAGCTTGATGTCAGGCCCAGACCAAGAATGACGAAGAATCAGTCCATTCAAACCAGTTCTTTATTTCCTCACACCGTGTAGACAGAATCTTGCCAGGCTAAAGCTACTCTACCTAACCTAAGGGGAAATAACCTGGGAGGCTGTAGGACGGGGCTATCCTGAACCTCTTCGTTTTCCCACATTCGCTTCCCAGACTGTGCCTCCTCTTATCTCTTCCACCTCCTTGGAATATGCTCCCTCCTTCCTGAGAACCAGCTGCACCGCCAAAATCCACCACATTAGATGACCATGTTCAAGTGAAGACAACTGTTTTTCCATTGCAGACCTTTGGGGCACCCCCAGAGATCTGGTACTCATGCCCAACAGGCTTCATGATTACAGATCTTGAGGACTTGACAAGCATGCCCAGACCTCTGCATGTAAAGCTGTTAATGGGAAAAGAGGAACAGCTACAATGGTTTCTACATACCAAATTCCATTCATCTTTTTAAAAAGAACAATAACAACAGAACACCACATGTTGAGCCTCCAAAAAGGAACGTTCCATGATACTCACAGCCAAGAAGCAGATACTGGTAGCACTGCACAGAATCTGCGGCCAGGAGTAGCGGATGATTCAAGTTAAAGGGCGGCTGCAGTTCATTCCACTGGGGAGCTCTGCGGAAGCGACACAAGAGTATTAATATTTAAGCTGGAAGAGAGAGAGAGAAAAAAATCAGCATCTGTGTCATCACATCCAATTATTTATGCAAGAGAATACAGTGTTTATAATTATTTAAAGTCATTTGCTCCGAGCATGGAATATTTCAAGACAGATGGGAAAGGGGTAGTGGGAGGCCTGATCTCCATAAAATTGTATTTTAAAAAAGGACCTATGCATGCTAATGCACGCAAACTCACAGGGATTCTTCACACTTTCGTTCTTCTGGAAAAGGGATCAACTTAGATGAATACCTCCTTCCCTGTCAGACAAATTGTCCAGCTCAATATTATCTATCCTGCCATTTGATGGCTCCCTTGAGGTGGCTGTTCCCATCATTCGCTTCCTGATCCTTTCCACTGGGGACCCCAGAACTGAACCTAGAACCTTCTGAAGACAAAGCAGGGGCCTGAGCATTGCTATGGTACCTCCTTCCTTCCAGGAAAACACAACCTATTTCACGTGATGCAGACAGTGGTATAAACACCTTTCTCCTATTTCAATCAGGTGCACCATACAGAGTGTGGTGTGATCTGTTTTCCTTGCCGAGAGAAACAATATAGACTTTTTTCACAGCAGGGATGTTACTTCTGAGGTTTGGATTCAGTGCGGTACATTTACTAAAATGGTTTTGGGGCTACATAAAGTGCATTGTAAGTGCAGAGGGTGTTAAAAATGGCTGTCTCTGACCCTCAAACTGTAGCTTGGCACCTCTTTCTCTGCTTCAGTAACTATTATTATAAGCAACATGGCAATGACAACAGCAAACCAGAACTGATACCCAACCCACCCACTGAATTGACTATAGAGCGGCAAGGGAACAAAGAATGCTGACACCACTTCTTGGCTTTCTGATCTCTTGATGCTTCCAGGATTTGAGAAGAATGAAATGCAGGGCCCATGTTGCCTGGATGAAAATCAAGCTAACTAAATTCTCAGACCGAGGCTCACGTATTAGAGGGAATTACATGGGCTTCATCACCCTCTTAGTAACGTGTTGAAAACATGTATTACACAAAATATGTTATTTTTCTTATTCTTTTCCTTTCATTGTCTAATGAGATGATGCCTGGTAAACTGGACTTCAACTTCTGTAATCCCCACCCAGCATGGCCAAATGGTTAGGAAATGGTGATGCTGGATAAGGGTTGTGGGAACAGAAGTGCAACCTATCTGGAAGGTACCTAGAGAGGAGGGATATAATACAATATGTTGAGCTGTTTTCAAGAGCATGTGGCCCACATACTTTTCATAATGTCTAATGTGGAGCTGAAATAACTACTGAAGAGGAAAGCAAGCATCTGAAGACTTCCCAATCTGTGAAAACCAAGTTCTGTAAAGTTACACATTGATCGGGTTAGAATTTGCAATCCCATTACAAGTGACTTGTTTTGACAATAATGGCCCTGAAAGACTGTGGTGTCATTTTAATTAGGGCTGGCCTCTCCGCGGCTCCTTGGTATAGCATGTATTGATTGGCTCAGGGCAGGAATGAGCATTGGAGAAGACTGAAGCTTACCACTCCCTCCCACCCAAAAAAAATCAATTGAAATATTTTAAAATGTTAAAGGTGCTGACAATATTTTCTCAGCAACCCAGCTTTCATTTTATTCTGTAAATCAGGCCTAATTGCTCTAAACAGCTTTCAAAATGGACCAGCTTGGAAAAGGACAACTGGTCTCACTCAGTTGAGTGAAGGCAGTTGAGGACTAAGTTGGCAGCCCCTAGGCTTGATCTGGCTGATGGGACTCTTCTGAGGGGCTCACCAGCCTATGGGACTCTTCTGCTTCCTTCCATCCTCTTTTCCAAGCTATTTTGGAGCAAGGGGGAAAAGAAGGCAAGGCCTGGGTTTTGGGTTGCAAGGAACAGACACTTACCTGGAAGAAAATCACATTCAACTTAATGGGATTCAATTCACCACAAACATCCACTGATTGCACTCTGACCTCTCGTACGAAGTTCAAGTTTCCTTGGCCCAAAGCTGCTTGTTTTAAACACAGTCCAGTCCAGACCCCGGGACAGAGAGACGTGTGTGGAAAAACAATGCAGGAACACCAAAAACACATGTTGTTCTTTGGACATAGGATTTCATGTTTTAGAATAAGAAGTATCAAGCTCCTATTACTTAGGATTTTAAAACTGTATTTGAAACCGTGTGAGCACTGCCTATTGAAATCTTAGAACCAAAGATACTTCTGAATTAGATTAGGGATGGGGATGGTGCCTTAACATGTGAATACAGCAAGAAAAACCATGATAGATATTTAAAATTGCAGGATGCAAAACAAGAGGAATGATGAAAAATGGACAACATGAATAATGTATATGGGTGCAGAACTGAGCACCTCTAGCAGAATTTGTGGTCCGAGACTGGAATTTTCCTTTCCGTAGATTATAGTCCCTCTGCTGTTTGGGCAGCAACATCAACACGTCAGACCCCTGAACCTTGCTCAAAGAGACACCCAGAATAAAATATGAACCTCAGCAGAGAAAGTCGGGCTACCTGACAAGAGTCCAACTAGCTCGTGGGCAGGTCACCATCTCCAGTGGGGTGTCATCGCTGATCTTAGGGGTGGTGCTGAGAGGCCGAGGTTCCAACATGTGCTCGACCAAAGTGCCACAGCAGCTGATGATGTACAGAGACTCAACAGTGAACTGTTTGGATTGATCTGTTGGGAAATGAGAATAATGGATATTTATTTTTATTTTCACCGTTAACAAATTTCACATGAGCTCTCAAAGGGGTTCACACAGCTAGGGGCCTTCCAAACTTCTGTTCCCATTAATCATCTTGATAAATGCCCATCTTGATTCCATTACCTTCTTACTTTCATTGTATTTGTTGTATTTGTAATTCTTTTGGCTTTTAACTCTATTTTATTGTAAACCGCCCAGACTTCCTCCTTGCGAGGGAGATGGGCGGCGGTAAAATTCGATAGATAGATAGATAAATCAATCAATCAATCAACCAGATTACCTATCAGAAAATCCACAAAGAGGACATGAATGTAAATGCATCCTCCTGCTTGTGTTCCCAGCAATAGGCATTGAGAGGAATCCTGGCAGGGATAAATTGCCGTCACGACTAGTAGCCATTGATGACCTTTTGTCCCATCCATGTCAGGGATCACTCCTTTACCTTTGGCTTTAAAAAGTCAGCATTTTAACTCTGCACTATGTGCAAATTGATCCCTTTTTGCCTGCCCAGAATTTCCCATCATTCATTATACAGCGGACGCCTTGCACATCAATGGGGCTACATAAATAAAATCTATGAGTACAACTACTAATACTACCACTGTTCTCAGGAAGGTGAATAGCTGAGAAACTATGAGCTATTTTTGGAATTTCCCAGAAAAAAGCAATCCAAAATACATTAACCTTGGATTCTTTACAACACGCTTCTCTACCCTTGAATTTCTCATGTCTTTGTTCAGCTTGCCTATGGCCAGGCAGTGCTTTGTGTTTCCCCATCACTCAGTTCTTGCTGACATTCAAATTGGAATGAGCCATTCCTCCCATTATAAGAATCATCATTTCTCCCTCTGGGGCCAGAATGACATCAACCTCCAGTGGTATCATTCCAAATCACGGCAAAAGAAGGAGAACCCAAAGGAACCACTCCATGGTGGCATGGCACCTGCAAAATATCTCTGGGCCCGGCGTTTCCAGGCCAGGAGAGAAAGGCTGGAAAGCCACAGCAAAGAAGGGCTAGACAGACAAATGGTCTCATGCAACCTCAGGCAGCTTTATTATGGAATCCATCTGTTCATCAGTTGTTTTGTCTCTGCACAAACCTTTCTCTCTTTTAAGACCAGGATTGCTTGCAAACCAAGACCTTGAGGAGCCAAAGGCAGCAGCAACGCAGAATTCTCCTCCAACAGATTTGCTGGGTGAAATTTGCGGGGCTGGTTTGCTTTTGCTTTGAGAAAGAGAGAGAGAGAGAATGGAAGATCAAAGTCTAATTATTATGAAGTAATCCACCAAATGGAGATTTGCTGGAGGTGCAATATAAGCCAGGGAACTTATTTTCTGAGAACTACTGAGAATCAATAAAGCTTGAAGACAGAACTGTGGCTGCTCAGCATTTCAGAAATGCAAATTCAACATGTCCCTTTCATAAGGCAGAAATAGCTGGGGATGTTAACAAATTACTTGTTCAGCGACTCCAGCCAGGATCGGCAAGAAGGGGCTTCTAATGGCTTCGAGGCTAAGGGTGAGCAGGAGAATCTCTTAGTAGATGTTTCAGTGATTGGCAGCAGATTGCAAAGAACGAAAAGGATTCTTCACCCTGCCTCGAGATTATACCTCTGAAGCCAGTTTGGGGCAGTCAGGAATAAATATATATATATATACAGAAGGATTTTTAGCTCATAACTAAAACAAAGTAGATTCCCCAATATGTCCTATTAAAGTTGATGCCTCTTGCCAATCTGGAGGTGGCCGAAGTACAGGGTAAATTATAACTTTGATAAAGGGTCTTGTTAAGAATTCTCACCTGTCAGAATTAACACCAAGTGTACCAAATTTGGGATGGACATACAGTAGACAAGGGCCAGATGTCAAAGGCTCTTTCTCAAGGCAGACCACACCCTGCATAAGGATTCAACCTATTAGGTTGCTCCTGCGTCGATGGATGCATTTGGGATTCTACAGTAATGCCAATCAAAGGGAACAATGTTTGGATAATATTGAGAGCTCCATATGAACTAAAGTACACATACACATTTTATAACTATTTGAGGTCAGCCTGTAACAAATTCAGAGGAGAAGTTTATTTCCAAGCATTCCATTCCCAAACTTTAATCATATTATTACTTGCAGGCATTTTTCTCACTACTGACATCATTGATTCAAATGCAAATGCAAATTATCAGCTTTTTGGATAGCGGGAGTACAAGCCGAGTTAGACAAACATGCAGAAATGTGTATGGCAAATGGGAAGAGAAAAGCAAGCATGCCTCATAGAATGAAACCTAGATGCATACCTTAATGGAGAGTTGCTATTAAGTACTTGGTGGAGATGATCTACCTACCTACCTACCTACCTACCTTCCTTCCTTCCTATAACTCAGTTCTTTGGGATTATAAAACGTAGGGCGGGGAAAGGTTCCAGAGTAGTTACCCACCAGAAGAGACTGAGCAAGATCTGTAACTTATTATTTTTTTAGATTTTTATCCCACCTTTTTTTTCATATACTGCTCAAGGCAGCAAACATACCAATACTCCTTCCTCCTCCTATTTTCTCCACAACAACAACCCTGTGAGGTGGGTTGGGCTGAGAGAGAGGGACTGGCCCAAGGTCACCTGGCCAGTTTTTCATGCCTAAGGAGGGACTAGAACTCTCATACCACGCCTGATTGGCTCTTGGGCTGAGAGAGACGGACTGGCCCAAGGTCACCCAGCCGGCTTTCATGCCTAAGGCGGGACTAGAACTCTCCTACCACGCCTGATTGGCTCTTGGGCTGAGAGAGAGGGACTGGCCCAAGGTCACCCAGCCGGCTTTCATGCCTAAGGCGGGACTGGAACTCTCCTACCATGCCTGATTGGCTCTTGGGCTGAGAGAGAGGGACTGGCCCAAGGTCACCTGGCCAGTTTTTCATGCCTAAGGAGGGACTAGAACTCTCATACCACGCCTGATTGGCTCTTGGGCTGAGAGAGAGGGACTGGCTCAAGGTCTCCCAGCTGGCTTTCATGCCTAAGGCGGGACTAGAACTCTCCTACCACGCCTGATTGGCTCTTGGGCTGAGAGAGATGGACTGGCCCAAGGTCACCCAGCCGGCTTTCATGCCTAAGGCGGGACTGGAACTCTCCTACCACGCCTGATTGGCTCTTGGGCTGAGAGAGACGGACTGGCCCAAGGTCACCCAGCCGGTTTTCATGCCTAAGGCGGGACTGGAACTCTCCTACCATGCCTGATTGGCTCTTGGGCTGAGAGAGGGGGACTGGCCCAAGGTCACCTGGCCAGTTTTTCATGCCTAAGGAGGGACTAGAACTCACAGCCTCCTGGTTTCTAGGCCAACCACTACACCAAACTGGCTCCCAGTCTGAACTGAAATGGGCTCCTTTTTCATCTGAAGAGAAAGGACCCACAGCTCAAAGGTAGCACATATGCATCACCTAAAAGTCCCTCCCACCTTCATCCACCAGCATCTTCAGTCCAAAGATTCTCATGGTAAGTAAAGACCTTTCCGTGAAAATCTAATGCTGCTGCATTGTGGCACCATGACCATAGCCACAGAATGCAACAGGGGCCGCCCACAGTCAAGCCACTATGGTTATGTTTCTGTGTTAAGTTGCCCGGATTAATATTTTCCCAAAGTGCATGAGGCTGGCCCAGAAGATATCCACAGACGTAGATGTCTAGCCACTCAATTTTAATTTGCTAGGACCCCTGACTGGATAGTTTTAACCTCTACAAAAAGCCCCAAATCATGCTGAGCTAGATGTGCAGACTCCACTTTCAACACTGGAGACATCTGAAGCTATGGTTATTTGAACTAAAAAGAAATAAGAACAAACAAGAAAAGGGAGGTTGTGCAGTGCTACCAAGGCGAAAAAGTGCTTAGGACAGTGTAGGGGTGCACCTGTCTACAACTCTTTCAGCCCGATTCATTTGCGTTTGAGCCCGTCTTCGGCAACTAGTCTCACTGGCCA
Organism: Candoia aspera; assembly: GCF_035149785.1. Classification (NCBI taxonomy): domain Eukaryota; kingdom Metazoa; phylum Chordata; class Lepidosauria; order Squamata; family Candoiidae; genus Candoia; species Candoia aspera. The sequence continues at coordinate 5,692,338 of NC_086153.1, forward strand.
TAGTCAGAGGCAGACCGTTTCTGAACATCATATATTGAAGACAAAACAATGACAGTATTGGCTTTTATAAGAAATGGGACGCTGGCCTAGAAGCCTTAAGCAATATTCTAGACTGATCCAGCAGGGTTCTTCTTGTGATGCTTATCTCCCAAAGACTGTGACATGTAAATGATATTTGCTTTCCTAATTAACATCGCGGAACCGGAGAAGGGCAGAACTCTGTGAAGTCTTCGCAAGAGGTTTGGGAGAAAATATTATAAACTAAAGCAGCAAAGGTTAAGTGGTTTACTCTCTGAATGGAATATGCAGAAATCTTCATTAATGGACTGAAAATAATACACAGGTAGAAACCGAGTCGTTCTATGACATGACAGTCTCATCTTTACTAGCAAATCTGAAATAGTTTCCATATGTTCTTTAAAAAAATAATACTGGGAGTTTTGGGGGGATTGCAGTTGGGGTACCATGAGTATAGGTTTGGGGAGTGAGTTTTTTTTTTTAAAGCAAAGTAGGAGTATTAAGTCTCCCCCAGTCTCGTAATATCTTACTTTTTATTATTATTATTCACATTTTGTTACCGCCCATCTCCCCCAAAAGAGGGACTCTGGGCGGTTACTTTTACAAAACTTTGCAAAAACCATGCGCAGCCCGAAAGAGGTCACCAGCAGCCAAATTTTGATGGTTCAGTGTTGAAGGATGCTGGGGGGTTGCAAAACAGAGCTGAGATGTTATGTGTCACCCACACAAACAATTCTAGGCAAATGCTATCCTAAGGTCTCTAAAAATCAGATATGAGTGAACGGATGAAAAGAGAGGGAGGGATCTTAAGGCAGTTTTGTGAAAATAGTATAGGAAAAGAGATTCAGATCCCTTTTTGCTCCTCCTCTTAATTCAAGCCCTGGGATCCACTTGGCCACCTTTAATAGAAACTTAATAGTTCTTCCCAGTCCTACCTTGTGTGAGAAGATTTGGGATGCGGACAAATTTACTTATATAATTCTTTACATAAACCAATCTAATTTGCACTTTTTCCCAAATACCTGCAGATTGGAATTCAACTATTTTGGGGGGGGTACATGTCTCAAAATTGTATTATGCAATTCTGACTCAAAAACAGCATAGAAAAATGCATGCAGCAAGACCGTACTGTGTAAAATAGAGAGGTTAGGGAAATACAGAGATATTAATTCAACTTTTCATTGTTTTTTCCATTCTCAGATTGACAGAAGAATTGGATGGGGAACATTTATGACTGAATACACCTGACAGGGAATGAGCCGGAGGTAGACTGTATAAGAGGATTTCTGGAAATCTAGGATGCACGCTACTTTCATCTCGGCAGGATGAAAGAGAGTCCCCGCCCGCTTTGGGGGGAGATGGGCGGCCGCAAAATTTGATAAACAAATTAAATAAATAAATGACAGTGAGGAAGAATGATTGTTTACTCTTCCCCCGCACCAAGATTTGTGTGAGCAGGACAAAAGTCAAAAGTCAGAGATGGAAAGTCGCCCTAACCCCAAGCAACGTAGAGACTGTGCATGGACTTCCGGTGGGAGAGGGCAGTGAAATTCTTGGTATCTGCTGCTGTTCCCTGGGAGCCAACAATAATCTGCAAGGTCACTTCTCCCAGCTCTCTTCCCAAGCCCTGCATGCCCCAAAGAGCTACGATTTTTCACAAAGCAAGTATAAACAGTTTTAAAGGAAATGGAATAAAGTATGTTCTATTTACACCGTGTCTTTAAAATAAACGTCTTCTCCAGCTCACACTGAAGCTCCAGCTTCCAGTGCCAAAACATTTTCAGTTTAAGAATGATGTTTTGTAGACAGAAGAAAGGCAGTCTTGTAAAACATGATTACTCTTGTGGTTAAAGTTAAGTCAGGAGGAGGAAAAAGGAGATACAGGGTATGTTATCTTAGCTTTAAACACTGATGGATAGGGGAGGAGGAACACTTCCTGAACTTACATTATCAAATACATATTGGAAAGTTCATCAGGTCAGGATCTTTAATATTAATGCCCACGGGCTTGTTTGCCACCATCTCCTGCTTCTCAAGCTGAATGTTATCTTGGGGTATTCTTCAACACATTTCAACTCAAACTATCCCTCTCCTATTTACATTAAAAGCCTAATTTTTCAAAGGGGTGGACCAGCAGCCAGAGGTAGTGTGCCATTGCAGAAGAAATATTTCCATATTTCCATTGACCATGTCGAGAGCTCTGCAGCATCTGGATCCTAGGAGATACCCAGTGGGGATACCTTTTCCTTTCCCATGCAAGGCACAGTGAAGAAGGGGTGATTTTTGCAGACCATGGGAGGCAGCAAATCTTTTCTCCCTCATAGTATAAAAATGCGGTTTATTTCTCTACTTCCAGCCCACTGCAGCTGCAATTTATCTTACAACAAATTGCTTATTATCTGCTAACGGTTTTATCTGGACTCAGAAGCTAAGGAAGGCTGGACCTGGAATTGGAGAGCGTCAATTTCGCTGTGGCCCAGACTGGGAGGTCGAAAAATATCTTTTAAAATGGCAGTGGTGAACCACTTCCATAACATTGCCAACCTGCCTTCCCTGGGCCTGGGGCCTTAGGTGGCACAGGAGTTCATGGCCACCATGGCAGTCATGGACCTGATCCAACTTACTCACAGCCCGACTCACATGGGGGATCACAAACTGGAGTTGGTGTTTGCCTCGGGGCAGTGGTGTTGTGATCTGGACTTGGGGGACACTAACTTCAGTCCTTTGCCATGGACAGATCACTCCCTTTTGACCCTCTTCTCCTCTGCAGCCACCCCTCTCTGCAGGGAAGCAGGGCCTATTAGATCGGCCCGCCCCAGGTGCCTGATGGACCCAGTGTGGTTTAAGCGGGAGCTTGGGGCCTGCACACAGTTCAGTGGAGGCCCTTGTCACAACTTGGAATGAGCCAGTGACAGGGGCAGTGGACCAAATTACACCTGTGTGGACCTCTCTCTTACACAGACCTCATGCATGAAGGGAGCACCATGGTTTACTGAGCAGCTCCGACAGATGAAGCAACACAGAGACACCTAGACCACCGCTGGAGGAAGACAAAGAGTGAAGTCGACCAAGCACAGATACGAGCCTTCATTAGGACTTATCATGTAGCCATAAGGGCAGTGAAGCACTTACTTTTCCGACCTTATTGCGTCTGCAGATATCCACCTAGTGGCCCTGTTTTGGGTGACCAGATCCCTCCTGGGTAAGGAAGGAGTCGGGGGAGCCTTGCAAGGCCACTGTGAGGAATGTTCTTGGCATCTGTCAGACAAAGTTGCTCGGCTTCACTCTGAGCTGGACTCCAGCTGAGCAGATCCTTTGGAAGTGATCAAGACATGTCTGACATGTTATCTGGGAGGAGTTTGAGTTGTTTGATCCTGAGGAAGTGGACATGGGCCTCATGGCTGTGAGCTCAGCCTCCTGAGTCCTGGATCCATATCGCTCCTGGTTAAGGCCTCCTGGGACGTGGCATGTGGTTGGGTCCAAGCGGTGGTTAATGCCTCTGCAGGAGGGGGAGGTATCACCTGCCTTGAAGGAGGTGGTGGTGTGCCCCTTCTCAAGAGACCATCCTTGGACCAACAGTGCTAGACAGCGTTCATCCAGTCTCCAACCTTCCCCTTTTGAGAAAGTTGGTGAAAGGGTAGTTGGCACTCGGCTTCAGAGGACCCTGGATTGAGCGAAGTATCTGGAACCTTTTCAGTCTGGATTCAGGCTAGGATACAGCACCAAGATGGCATTGGTCACACTTGTGGATGACCTGTAGAGTATTCAGGATGGGGGTGGTGCAACCATCTTGGCCCTCCTGGATCTCTCCTGGCTTTCGATACTATTGACCATGGTATCCTTCTGAGCCACCTCTGAGGATTAGGAGTGGGAGGCATCATTCCGCAGTGATTCTCCTCCTTTCCCTGTGGCTGGTTTCAGTTGGTGGGGGAGGTTGAACCCTAGGCCCCTGCAATGCAGGGTTCCTCAGTGCTTGGTTCTCCCTCCTCTCCTTTTTAACATTTACAGTACATGAAACCACTGGGTGAGGTTATTCACTGGCATGGGGTGTGGTGTCATCAGTATGTTGAAAATGCCCAATTATACATCTCTACTTCTGGCTGGACAGGGCATGCTGTTGTAATGCTGACCAAGTGCCCAGAAGCCGTGAGGGTCTGGATGGGGAGGAACCGACTTCGACCCAACCCTGGCAAGACAGGAGTGGCTTTGGGATTTTGGCCACCCAGGGTCTAGTGATAAGTCAACTTTGACTCTGAACTGGGCTGCACTTCCCCAGATTGAGCTGGTGTGCAATTTGGGGGTCCTCCTGGATTTATGGCTCCTGCTCAAAGAGCAGGTGGCCGTGTAGCAAGGGGAGCCCTTGCACAGATTCGTCTTGTGCGCCAACTGCACCCTTTCCTGGACCGGGAGGCCTTGCTCACAGGCATTCATGCCTTGGTTACTTCCTGTTTGGATTACTGCAATGTGCTCTACATGGGGCTTCCCTTGAAGACCACCTGGAAGTTACAGCTGGCCCAGAATGCAGCAGCCCATGCAGTGTTGGGCGCCCCTAGGTTCGCCCATATTACACCCATGTTGTGTGAGCTGCACTGGCTTCCAGTTTCCTTCCGGGTGCAATTCAAGGTGCTGGTTATCAGCTCTAAAGCCATACATGGCACAGGACTAGGCACAGGACGGCCTCCCCCTAAGGGTATCTGCCTGTCCCATTAGATCGGGTAAGGTGGCACGCTCCAGGTCCCTTCCCTGAAATATTGCTGTCTAGGAAGCGTGCTTTTTCCGTGACTGCCCCTACCTTGTGGAACACCCTCCCCCTGGTAATCCAGCAGGCCCCCATCCTCTTAGCCATTAAAACCTGGCTCTTTACCCAGGCACTGAGGTAGAGTGGTAGAGAAATTGTTTTTTGATTGGTAATAGTAATACATTTTTAAGAACAGCCATTGTGATTATCAAAATCAGTGGGTTTTTTTCTTTCTTGCATGGTTAATTATTCTCAAGTGAGGGTAGAAGGAGGGATAGCGCTAAGTTAATAAGTTTGCTTACTATAACTAAAGATTCAAGCTATTTCACGGGAGGGGGGCCGAAAGAAAGGTGAGTTCTCCATACACTACTGCAGTGTTCCCTAACCTTTCCCAGAATTCCCCAACCAGCATGGTCATTGCTGAGAATTCTGGGAGTTGAAGTCCATGAAGTCCTCTAGTATCTGAAGACTCCAAATTCACAAACCAAAATGCAATTAATTTCCTTTAAAATGTCGGTTCGAAAACACATACATCTTGCCAAGGCTTGTCACTTTCACTACAGGACACTGTGTTTTAGTCTCTTCATTTCTGTCCCGCTCAAAATATGAAAAACTGGAGTTATCCAATGAAGCTGGAGATTCAAGAAGGATAACAAAATCAAAATGAAACAGAAGAAATCCACTGATAATTCACCAAGCTAAAAGCAGTGATCATAAATTTCATCAAAAACCTTCTGGTAGGCTTAACGTATTTATGAAACCCTTTTCTTTTCTTTTACAAAAAAAAAATCAAAGAGAGAATGGAAAACTGTTTTACCTCAGTAGCTCTGGAATTAGCGATATTAATCTGTAATGGCAATGATAATCAGTAATAATAATCAATACATGTTTGGTTGGAGTGAATGGTCTCTTCACACACATCACATTGCAGATGTCATTAACACTTGGACAGAAGCTTATGCGGACAGACAGTCTTTAAGAGGCCTAGATCCTGTGTATGGCTCTAAGGGATACCTTGCACGTTGCAAGCCACAAACTTGGTCTTATTTCCAAATGTACAGCCAGTATATTAAGTGGCACTTGCAATTTCTAATTTATTTATTTATTTGTTTTTTAATTAAATTTGTATGCTGCCTGACTCCCAACAACTATGGAAACACTTTACAACCATAGCGTTTTAAATGGATATTTTTGGGGTAAACATGTGAAATGAAAAAAAGTACATCTCAGAACAGAGTGGCCTTGTTTGTATAATACGCTTAAATGAGTTAACGGAGGGGTCCACCTCTTGTGTGAATGTCACTATCCAGTCAGTACTGGTGCAGGAGAGGACTTGCTTGAGGCCCAAGCAACCCAATGTTTCTTTCAATTTCTTTTCAACTAAATTACAGTTCTTGCCTGGTCAGCCATGTTGAGTGAATTCTAACATCCTGCCTGGCCAGTCCTCCAAGACAAAAAGTTGTAGATTGAGAAAAACAAAGCTCTACCTCACAGAACTCACTGGCCGATGCTGGCAGCCACAGAATGTGCACCAACTGGCTGCAGGGCCCGAGCAACATCCATATTTTAATTTTATTTATTTATACTTCAAACATAGCTACCGCCCATCTCACTCAGAGAGCGACTCTGGGTGGTTATATGCTGCTTGCCTGATCTGTGGGGAAGGGGCAAGTGATGCAATGTGACTGTGTGCTGCAAGAACCACAGGTGACTAACTGGGTTTAAGTGCATTGTGTAAACAAGGCCAATCTGGAGATTCAGTTGACATGTTTGTAGTGGCACCACAAGTGAGTACTGTCAGCCTCAAGGATAGCTGAAGGCTTATCCTACAAAGGGCCACTGAACCATGGGAAGATTAATCAGAGATCACAGCCAACTTCAGAGAGAACGAAAGCCAAAAGCAGATGTAGGCTGTAACACTATATGTTACAAATAGCTTATGCTTTTTCTGTGCCAGTCCATCTGTTCTCCACCATTCTCATTGGTATGTTCATATGCAGATACCCACATAGCGGAAGAAACAATTATCACAGGGATGGGCCCAGAGAGCAAAAGTACAGCCATATTATATGGGGACACAAGGACATGAAGGGTCTGGAGCAGGGTTTCTCAACCAGGGTTCCATGGCACCCTGGGGTTCCATGAGGGATCACTAGGGGTTCCCTGGGAGATCATGATTTATTTAAAAAATTATTTAAACTTCAGGCAACTTCACCTTAAAGAGGTACATTTCATTCCTTATTTTTATTTAAGAACAATGTTCATGCATCTATACAGGCCTACCCATGAAACGAATATAATAATTTTGTAACTTCTGGCCTATATTTGAGCCTGAATGTACAGGGGGTCCCCGAGGCCTGAAAAATATTTCAAGGGTTCCTCCAGGGTCAAAAAGTTGAAAAAGGCTGGTCTAGAGAAACTAGGTTGAAGGCCTCCCATTTTCCCCATTCCAAGTCAGATCCATAGTGAATTCAGAGATTGAATTTAGGATCTTCAGCAAGCAAAGTAGAGAGTTTGTTACTTATTATAGCTCACTGTAGGAAGAAACCAGTGTTCTTCAAAAGGTCTGCTACACAACTCCCTCTCCATTTCAACAGAAACTAAACAAGAGAACATCCCAGTGGGTGGGGCACTTATTTTTTTTAATCAGAACACACATGGCCACTCACAAGTGTGCATTTGGCAAATCATTAATTAGCTTTGCCCAAAGTACAGCACATTCCAAATTCTTCCTTATGAAGGGTTGTGTGTGAGATAGTTAAAATAAATGACTCAAAATCATTACAGGATTTTTTTTTTTTTTTTGGCTTTACTCAACACAAGCAGAGTTGACAAATCTATGCCCAATTTTGCTGACATTAGTTTAGGTCTCATTAAGACTTTAATGAAAACAGCATGCAGACTCGACTTTAAAAGAAAAATAGTTTTTTTTTCAAAAAAAAAAAATAGAGAAGAAAGAAAATCCAATTGCTGTATAAGCAAACAGCGGTTCATTTTCTCAAGCGCGCTATAACCACGGCTTCAAACGGACCACAAGAGACTCTTACAAGTGCATATACAAGGATTTAAAGTCTATTACATTCCATATATTCTTCACTTTAATCTAGAGCTTTTAATCTTGGCTCAAGCCAACGTCATCTCTATTTGTCAGGAGGCTGTGATTACTCTGATGGGCGCAAGGAGAATCCTCTCTGCTCATTTCCCCCAGACTCTGGTGCATATTTGACAGGCAGCCCACATCCAATCTTTTTTTCCTTTCCTTTTTGCTTAATTAAATGAGAAAAGGGCCCGCTGAAGAAAGTGGGGAAGGAGGCTGCCTACCAAGAAGCTGCTACTAAAAATATTGATATTTTTATATGACCAGCTGAAGGTTTACAAGCCTATGAGTATTCAGGAACGTCATGAAGTCTTTCTGGTGTACTCAAAAGATGCAGACTGTTGGGTATATCTTCACTGGCCTAATAAAGTATCACCTCAACATGGGTTGTTCAGAAGGTCTGCTATGCAACTCCCTCTCCATTCCAATAAAAACTGAACAAGAGAACATCCCAGTGGGTGGGGCACTTTTTCTTCATAATGTGATTGTTTATGCTTTTAATAAAAACCGTGAACTGGACCTGTCATGAATGCCAAAATACGGGATTGCTGGATTCTTAGAACCTAACATACCTGAAAACCACCAGACTGGAAAGCCTGCTTTAGCCTGTTACGTACTTTTCACATCCATTACGTCAACAGTCCTCACAACAGTTGCAGAGAATATTAACCAAGAGCTGAAGCTGTCTCATTCAAACACTGTCCCACCCCTTCTCCTTTACCTTGGAATGGCCTATTTTTTTTAATGAAATTTTTCACAAACCCGCAACCTGACATCTTCTGTCATGGGAGATACTGTCTTAAGGGAATGTTCTAGTTTCAACTCCGCTTCTCTACCCAAGGAAGATTCAACCGTGAGGCAGATGGGTTGTGCTACCTTGTCACTGCCAGAGGAAGACTGAAGATCAGCTTGGAAGTGACGATTTCTGCACTAGTTCTTGGAAGCTGTAGCCTCATTAAAAGTACCACTTCTCAATGCCACCCAGGGTCTTTCTACCCTGTTTTCTTGCTATGCTAGCAGAGGGAAAGGGAGGTGTCATCACAGTTAGAGCTTCATTGTCACTGCTTCTGCATGCATTTTGTTACCTAATAAGCATGATTTAAAGGGGAGGAGGAGGCAGATGTGGGAATGAGGATATCCAGCAAGAAGATTAGAGACACCAGATTGGAGAGATGGAGTGGGAACCTTCTAAAGAAGAATGATTTGGAAAAGAACATGAACCATATCTGACTCAGAGTGAAGTAGCTGGAAGTATTTTGGAGCCAATCTGATTCCTCTTTGGGGAAGCTCATCCACCTCTTTTTTTAGGGAAGACATTTGGCTGAATATACCCGATGGATTGTTCCAGGACTTCATACTTCCATTTTTGATGTTCTTCTTTTCTCAAGGATGCCTCCTAAGATATTGTAATGGAATGTGAGAATGACCTTGGACGATGGGGGAAAGAGACGCTGCCTAGGGGACGATCAGATAAAAGGGGAAGGAGCCCACAACTGACTAACGGACAGAGAAAAAAACTTAGAAAGGATCCGCCCTAACTGATCAGGCAGTAAAAAGGGATGGTGGAAAATTTGTACTTTCAGATTTGCAAGGTTTGGTTAATGTAGCCTGACAATTAAGTAGAAGTAACTCATCTGGTTTACCTGGGAGGGCTGACAGATATTCTTTCTATATGCTCACCCACAACATTAAAAATGGCTTTCATTCTTTATCCTGCACCTTCCCCACCTGCATGACAAGTCCCTCAAATGCATAAGTAGCAGGCTAGCCAATAGGCTGTGGGTGGGTAACAGCTTTTCAGAGATTTCTGAAAACCCTGCAAAAACTTATCTGAATCAGAGGTCAAAGTAACAGGCAGCATATGTTAATGTAAACTGGCAAAAATATACAAAAAGCTGATTAAATGACATTAGTAACGTAACATTAAAGTCAACACAATTGTTTGTCAATTGTTCCAATGCCCTTGCATTTATTACTCAAAGTGATGGAAGGCAGGATCAGCCTGGCATCTTCCTGAACAACCAGACAGACTACTGTTTTTTCTTTTCGCCTTTCATTTGCTCAAGTAAAAGGACTGGATATCAACTTTTCTTATGTAGGTAACTGGAAAAGGCCTTTTGTACTGCAGATGAAACCCCACCAGAATTTACACTGGCAGAGAGAAAACATAGCCAGTGAAGGTGCTATGCTCTCATGCCATCTCAAAGGGTCAGAAGAAACATCTATGCACAGCCTTAGGCCAGCCGTGAATGCAAACAAGGAAGCCATAGAAGAGGGCAGAAGCCCCTGATCTGACAGTGACAAAATGGTGCTAAATACGAGGTACTGGAAGCAGCAACTTCCTACCCTTTCCCCTGGAAAATGTAGTTTCAGAAACATACAGCGTGATACTATTATGCATCCCGCCCCCAGCCCAACTATGTTGGCTGCTTTGGAGGTAAAAAGCCAGAGTGGCTGAACACCTGAGTCAGCCCAATTGTAGGCAGGGGTGTTCAGAGGACATTGCCCAAAACAACAAGATGGCAGCTATGACAGTGCACATGAAGCTCCACCCATTTTTTATATGGGTTGCCCCGGTTGTCAGTGCCAGGGCTTTGTACCAGGAACCATACAAAGCGGTTCTGCATCTAGCAAGAGAGAGGAAACCATGTATGCATGTACGTGACTTGTCACGGCTAAATAGTCCACACTTCTGGCTGCTGGACCTCACAAGGATTTCCCAGCAAGAAAAAAAAAAGCAGCAGGAACACCCAACTGCTATGCCTTACGATTAAAAAAAAAAAATCCCCAAAGTCCAAATCCAGGGTCTTCTCCTCCCACCATTACAAAGCCAGTGGGCTTTGAGTTGCTCTTTCTCTGCCTTCAAGCTCTCAGCCCCCTCCCCAGTATTTTACAATAGTTTTCTCTGCAGGAGAATCAGGGGCTCTTGCTTCTCCAGCTTCAGTCTATCGCGAGACGTGCCTACCTTGGACCACCACCCTTCATTCCCTCCTCCCCCAAATATAGAGTTGTGGTCAACTGCCATTTTAATTTCCACAACACCCCCAGTGTAGCTTTGCACTGGAGCACAGATGAAAATTAAAATGGTGGCTGCCTCCCATCAAACAGAGACATTTTGAGAGGGAAGATGGTAGATAGCACCTCAGAGGGGACTACTCCAGGATCTCCTCAAAGCCTGGAGATGACACCGGGAAGAGCTTTGGGAAAAACACACCCAATGCATTGAATCTGGCATTACTAAGAAAGCCATGGAAAACTCTTGATAGAGTCGAGCAACCTGCCTTGGTTAACATTCTTAATTCTGCCCATATACTCAAGTATTGTATCTATGTGGTGAGTGATCAGCTTAAGAGAACGAGAAAAAGAGACAGAAATGGAGGCAAATGGAGGAAGCAGAGGCAGCAATGGATGATCATCTCCAGTGAGTACCGCAAATTAACAAGTAGGCATGCTGGGATTGAACTGAACTCACCATGGAGCTTTTATGGAAAAACACCCTGCTCCAAACAGGTAAGGTCTTCGTGGAAAGGGGGGAAAATGCACAGAAATTAGATGGAAGAGGTCATTATCAACAAGCAACAGCATCAACTCATGCCATTAAAATATACTGCCTTTAATGTCATTGGTTTCCTCAACAAAAAAAATGTAACCCCCCACCCAAAAAAACAGAAACTAGGGAAAAAAAATCACAAGAAACACAGAGGTGCTAATGGAAATAACTGTTCTTCCAATCCAAAAAGCATAGAACAACTTCCGCCCCTCATCTTCTGACATTACTCACAGTACTTTAAAAGGTAACAGCCCAATGTCTGAACTGGACTTCCCCAAAATGCCATTGAAATCACATGTCACTGGAAAAACCTTCAAATGTAAGAGTCACTTGCTGCAGAAATGGCTAATGTTAAATCCTTCTCATCCGACAGTCATTTTGTGCTGTTTTATCTGTGGATTTATTTACTTATTGGTAGACATATTAACCTCCCACCTAGAGTCTACATGGAGGGGCTAATATATTTATTTATTCCCTGTATGAGAACCTGAGATGTGATGCATTCTCACCAACACTGGAGAACGTCTCACCCAGCAAGGCAGCCCTGATGCTGATTTTGAGAGCCAGACTCGTGGCTTCCCTTCTCCTTCTTTGGGAAGGCAAAGCTTTGCGGTCCATCAACTCACAATCCAAAGCATGCCTTAACCAGTGACTTTCCCCTGAATTATCTGTAGAGACTACAACAATGAGCATGGCACATGAGCATGGCACACGTACTACAGGTGAACCTACAGGATATGCCTACAGCAGTTCCCTTGGCAAAGCAGACTCACTGACCACCACCCCTCCCCAGCAGGCTGGAAAACCCCTCTCCCCAAAAGCGGGTCTGGCTAGACGCTGATCATCCCCCACTCCCCCAGTGTGCAGAGACACAGACACAAACCCCGTCAATGGTTAGGAATGTGGCTAAAGATCAAAGGCAAGTTTCCACAAGTTTAGGAAAATAAAATAAAAGTAAATATGACAAGTTCAAAAGACCAATGAAACCCCAAGTCTTAAAAATAAAATGAAAAACAATATAATAAAACAGAGAAATGAGAGACAGAGTGGCATCATGAGGTAAACAACTGAATTAAAAAGAGAGGGCCGGGTTCAGGTCTTTCACTGGCCGTGAGTGGCCACCTAACTTGCTGCATGGGGTAACAATGAGTAACTTCACACCTGGCCACACTCCTGAGATTTCTGAGTGAGATCACTGTTCCAGTCAGTTCTATACGCTATGAGTTGTGCAGTATCATCCGTCGCTTGTATAGCCTTGGGACGTGCCATTATCTCTCCCACGGCTTTTCCACTCCCGTATGAACCACTGGTGTGCAAGGCACCGTTCCCATGCCTCATCTTGCGGCATTAAAACTCAAGGCTGGGACTCAAGGCGGATCTTGCCATTCTAGGCAATGGCCACACTCTACCTACCCCACTGGGCTTCTGCTCCTTTTCCACTCGACGTGGGAGACAAGCTCCCGGGATCAAGAGGTGTGACCTGGTGCCACTGAAGAAGCAGGGGAAAAACAACCCTGCTGCCACTTTCAGCGTGGACACTGGGAGTGTGGAAAGATGTGAGGGATGTATTTGTTTAACGTACTTATATACCGCAACACTCCTAACAAAGCCAGTCCAGGGCACTGGACTGAGGATTGAATCCCCCAAGTCCCCTTTGGCTAATAGAAAAACTCTGCTGATGTTGGAGTCTGTTTTCACGAAGCTTGAGAAGGTAAGGTGAGAACATCACAGCAGAAAAATCTACTTCTGCTGCTCTTTCCAATCACCTGGTCTCTGGTCCTTTTTCCCCCCCAAAAAGGCTAAGAATTTAACAGGGGACTTTCTGCAGGAGAAGGCTCTATTCTGCCCCTAGGTGACGGTGCTTCCTTAATAGGGTACATGGGAAACTGCCTCACACTAAGCCCATCTAACTTCTTCATAACCTTCTCTAGCCGGCAGTGGTTCTCTGGGACTTCATGCTGTGAATTGTCTGTTCCCATTACCACTACCTGCCGCTTTTAACTGAAGATAAAAGGGGCTGAACCGAGGACCTCTTGCGTCCATAGAACTACTCAAACCCTGAATTATGCCCTTCCTTCCAGATCACGTGGCCACCTCATCTAAATTGCTCTCCTCTACAGTGTCTTGGCAATCTTTCCTCCCCTTGTTATTTGATTTTCTTAATTGGAGATGGCAGGGATTGAACATGTGACCCTCTGCAAGCAAAGCAGCTGCTCAGCCACTGACCTACAATATCTTCAGATCTGGCAAAGGGTTTGTACAGAAAAGAAAAAAAGATCCCAAGCTTAAATAAGGTATCATGGGAATACAGGGAACATGAAAATCTTGGTGTTCTGAGGATTCAAAACCAAAACTTTGGGTTTCACATCTGCATAAGTATGGGAACGAAGAAGGGTGAATTATGTCTCCCCTCCCTGCCTAAGTTTTAGAGGCAGAAAAGGAGGAGGCAAAATCATGCTTCAGGAGTCACCTCTCTGCTCACCTCTCTGATAAGGTACTTTACACATTTTTTTCTGAGCTTCTTCCCATATAATATACCTCTGTCTGCTATATTATAATTTTAAAAGGACAATATCCTAAAAGGACAAGAGACCATCCATAACACAACACTGTCAAGCCAGAGCAACTATCCAGGTTGTCCAAAAGCCACTGAAGGCAAATACAGATTATATTTCTATTTTCCCCTCATTAAAAAAAAAACACAAATATATTCAGAGATTTTAAAATTCTGTTGATCAGAATAAAATGGGATGGGACTGAATAAATACTGACATGATTACTGCAACAACAAATTTAGCCAATCAATTAATTAAATGACTATATGACCTTAGGTGTTTTTTCCAGCAAGATTGGGAGGTGAACATTTGGACTGTGGCTCTTTCTGGACAGGATTTTAAAATCTCTCTAATCAGGGGACAGTTTTCTGCTTGCTGTTTAACTGTAAGGGTTGTCTTGAAACTCTACATTTTTGTTTTATACATGTGATTTTTCTTGGCATCCTGAATGGAAGGTCTTGGGTTGCAAACGACATTATGTTGGACTGCAAGGTTGTTTCTTGATTGGAGACTTTAGCTTACTTAGAACAGCATGCAGATGCTTGGAGTCAAGCTGGGGTTTAGCTATACATTTCTGGCATTCTGACCAGAATGCGCCCAAACTGTCTGGCTTTCTTTCATGTATGCTCAGGAGGGAGCATAGAATATAAACACTTTAGTACATACATACTATACATACATACCTACCATCATGCTATTTCCTTTCAGAGTAATCATTTATTCAAGGCACGAGATAAGAAAAAGAAACATCGATAAAACTAATTTGCACCAACATCACTGACTATAATCCTCCATGCTCTTTTATCTGTGCAAATAATCATAGCTTCAATCACATTTATGTACTCCTTTATACATTGTTTTTTGTTCTTTAACCTTCTTGCCACTTTCTTTTTCAGGAGATAATAGATTCCTTCCAACCTTTCCTCTCAATTCATTCACCCTTCCTTTATATGTTTGCTTTGCAACTGGATCCTCATCCCCTCTCTCTGTATGATCACACAACCGCAACAGATTTATTTTGCAGTAGTCACTCCACATTCATATTTGACCCCATCTCTTCTTGTTTTATCACATATACTTTTTCACACTTCATTCATCATGCTTTTGGGTTTCTCCTGATACACCCAACTGCCATGTCCACATAACAAAGTGTGCAGAAGCACACTCCTGTACACAGCCATTCCTGCTTCTTTTGGCAAACATTCATTCTTCCAAGCAGATTCTGTTCTGTACTGTGTATTACCTTTTTACCAGCATTTGTACATCTTAAAATTTCTGCATTCTTTTCCCCGTGTTAGTAAACATTCTTTCAAAGCACACAAATTCATCTATTTATTGTAGTTTGTCTCCAGGTAGGTACAACTTGGAATTGCTCACTCCATCAATTTTCAGACACATGTTCCATGTTCCATCATACAATTTACCTACTACTTAAGTCAGATCATTCAGGTCCTTAGCCAACATAGCACCATCTGCATACCAAAGTACATGCACATTCACATCCTCAACCAACACACTTCTAACATCACCACCAATTCTCCTTATACATTTGTCTATGAGTACATTAAATAGCAAAGGGGACGTCACATATCCTTGGCTTATTCTCTGCTCAATGTCGAACCATTACTAAGCATGCAATGTGTTCACGTGCATTCATTACGTCCATCATATATCGCTCTTATCATATTCCATAACAGACCTTCAGCTCATATTCACTCAAAACGTTCCATAATTCTAACTTACTTACTTGATCACACACTTTCTGTAATTCAGCAAATACATTCTCAACTTTCTCAACTTCATACATGTTTTTCATGTTCTACTGAAGTGGTCTGCACATCCCCTGCAATATAGCATAAAGTTGCACTGCACGCAACAAGTTTTGCTCCCTGTCACTTCTTACATCATTTCCATCAGAATTCTGCCAAAGATCATCAGAAACACTTAACCAATTAATCCCCTCTTCATTTTTGCAGTCACTGTTGGTAACTTTCCCATTGTGCAATAGAACAATAACAGCATTTTTCCAAGCATTAGGCAGAGAAGCAGTCTCCAAAAACACAAATGCACATATACACACACATTAAACAAGTCATACTACTACGCCATGAGCAAGCCACATCACTATTTTAACCATTTCTTCAGTTATACCATCTATGTCTGCAGCTTTACCATTTTTCAGCATTCTCACACCATATTTGACTTCACTTTCATCATTTTTTCTTGGATCCTAACCTTGACATCATTCGTTTCAATTCCACTCCTCGACATATCATCCTCATTCCCATGTCACTGTTGTCATACAAATCTCTACAATATTCCTTCAGTCTTACTGGATAAATGTCATCCCAAATAAAATTCCATACACTCTGACTGGGCCACCCTAGTTAGTTCACATGGGAAGTTTTGTGCCAGGAGAAGAAGCAAAACACCACCTCCAGATTGGAATAATTAAAGACAACTCTAGGATGCCTCAGCAGCAGACAGGGATGAGATGAAGACAACATCATAGGAACATGTCCCTCAAAAGTCACTTGCTGAGATGGGCGGCTATAGAAATCAATCAATCAATCAATCAATCAAATAAATAAATACAGCATCTTTGTGCCACAGGAAGCAAAACGATGAGTCCTAAGTTACCAGCCTTAATTGTACCCAGGCCACATACATAATTCTCTGCTAATGTTAAGGACAGTCAATTCTGGCAATTTTGGGCACAACTGCAATCAAACACCAGCTTTACTCCAAACATGATCATACTATTCTGTGCAAGCAAGGAACTCTGCTCCAAAGTTTACCTTGCCACATCTCTCCATCCAATTTGAAGGCCTGAGCAGTATACTGACACACTATCGAGTTGTTTTAACTAAGTAAATAAAATTAGAATGTACATAAATGTGCACCTTAAGTAAGTAAATTACAGTTGGATTTAAAAAAGACATTTTGTCTCAACAAAAGAACAGTGCTCCTCCTTTAGCCACAATCCTGTCAACTTATGCTGTTTATACGGTGGCTATGCTGTTGTTAATACTCAACAAATATTTAATCAACTGGCAACATATTCTTTAAGCTATTTATAAATCGCTTCTTAGGATCATGTCCTCTCAGACAAAGATAACAGTGTGTAGGCAACGTCAGAGGAGGAGAGCTGTCATAACGGTACATTAGCACATGAGTGGTTTTGAAGTTAATCAAAGGCAACTTTGAAAAAGCCCGTAGAAAATGTTTGGCTGGAGCAGAGATCCGGCACCAGGCGAGGGGATTCCCATTAGGAAGGGATTCCAGACAGAGCCATCCCAGAGAAGGTCTCTTCACCTAACTGATCTTACAGAACCACCAAAGCCTCCTCTAAGTGCCAGGGCCAGAGGAAGCCGCTATGCTCGTCAAGGTTTATTTATTTATTTATCATATTTTTATGGCTGCCCCTCTCCCCCGCATGGGGGACCCTGGGCGGTTCACAATAAAAACAATTTAAAATTCAATAAAATCATACATAATACGTAATCAATAAATATATAAAATACAGTCAAATCCAAGTAGCGGCAGATCTAATTCCACCCATAAGGGGGTAAGACCGGTCCCAGGAGGACTAGGGAGCCAACCAGCCCCAAGAATGGCTCTTCCTCACCCCACTCCAAGCCTGGTAGCAGAACCAGGTCTTCAGCTGTTTTCTGAAGTCCAGGGGAGAGGGGGCTAACCTCACTTCCGGGGGAAGGGTGTTCCAAAGGGCGGAAGCCGCTGCAGAGAAGTCCCGCCTCCTGGGCCCCGCCAGACGGAATTCTCTTACAGACGGGGTCCGAAGCATGCCCTCTCTGCATGACCGGGTGGGACAGGTTGATATAAAGGGGATGAGACAGCTATTGTTTTATTTATATTATATTATATTATATTATATTATATTATATTATATTATATTATATTATATTATATTATTTATTGCATTGCATTGCATTGCATTGCATTGCATTGCATTGCATTGCATTGCATTGTATATTATTGTGAACCGCCCAGAGTCCCCCTTTTGGGGGAGATGGGCGGCAATATAAATTTGAATAATAAATAAATAAAAATATTGTTTTATAAATATATAAAAGAGGTGACGTCTCCTTCCACCCCCCTCTAACTTCTGGCAACTGCTTGGAGTTTCCTTTGCTAATTGTTTGGAAGTGGCTTGCTCCTGCCTTTTCCCAGGGCAATGGAGGTCTGAAGGCCTCCTATCCAAGCATTGATCAGGCCTAATCCTGTTTAGCGTCCAGGCTCAGGCGAGGTCAGCCAAGTACTGCCATCTGTTGAGACCAATATAGACATTGGCTGATTTAATGAATACAATAAACTGACTACTATCCCTTTAATTAGACAACAAGCCTAATTTCTAATATTTCTTAAACTTTGCAAAGGAATTTAGAGATGAACTTAGAATGGAGGATTTCTCAACAGAGGTGGAATAGCAGCTGAGTCCTTGGAAAGTAAGAAGTCTAAGGAGGAAACTCAAGAGAACCCCTTCTTGATTCTGCTTGGTATCCTAGAAAAACTCTGGCAGGCTTTGAATATTCTCTTTCTACAATCTAGAATTTCGGTAATCCTTGTGGTGTCTGTTTCCTGACCTCGGCTACCTCGAAGTGCTGACAAAAAACATAAGAAGATCTAACAATACCAGTTGGTGGGTAACTTGCAAGCAGGACAGGAGCCCAAATATATCCCTCTACGCATAAAGTCATCAATAATCTATAAACTGCTATTGAGAGACGTCTTGCTTTTCACCAAGGAAGATAAAATACAGCCCCCAGACTTGCAACATGGAGAATGTTGTTTTCCATGAATATGTTATGCCTTTTAAGCCATCCATGTTGGCAGAATTGCTGGATTTCCTCTGCCCCCCCCCCCCAAAAAGCACATAGCGACTCTGTAATGAACTGTAGTTCTCATTTTCTGTAGCATAAGGATCACTTATGGAAACAACTATATTTTGGAATCCCATAAAACGTATTCCTGACCCCATCCAGGACTTGTGAAATATTCTGAAGAAGGGGTATACAACAGCACGGACCAGGAGACCAGCACCATTCCTGGTCCCAGGAACTAGAACATAGAAAATTGCCTTCAGAAGCAATCAAGTCAGACTTTTGGATCTCAGCTTAGTAATGTCTTTATTAGTAGGCAGCTGTTCTAGCAAAGCCTGAACAAGAATCCTTCCAATTCAAGCTGCAGCAGGTGTGCACAAGGCCACCAAATGATGGCCCTTCCTCCGGTACGGATGTCCCACTCAGTTTTACGTCTGAGAATCTGGGAGAGTCTTCACGTGTGTCTATGCTTCTGGCCTTCCTTGGAGGCCCAATGTGAGGAAAGTGAACCACGTTTTTCTACAGTGATTTTACACCATTATCCTTCTGGATCCCTGGGATAAAACACACTACAAATTTGAATTCCCTGATCTAGTGCATTCTTCCAAAGCATTACCATTTGTGAAAATAATTTCCATAGGGGTGTCACCTCTGGTTTATTTGGAGTGTTTTGAAAAGCAGATTTAATTCAGATTTTTGTTTTCCTTCTCAGAGTTTGGCTTCAGTCTTCCTTTGTTATTTCCTATTCATCTGGTGCTGCTCCTCCTCCTCCTCCCCCACCCCTCTTTTGTCTGCCCTACCAATAGGTCCTGGAAAGGATTAAAGCCTCCAGAGTTCAAAAGAGATCAAACGGATATCAGCGATTTTATGAACAAATCGTACATGGGACGATAACATCTTGGCCAGATCCCACATCAAAAACAGCGTTATCTGCATTCCTCTTTCCATACTGCAAAAACAAACACACGGAGAGCTCAGCTGTGCCGGTGGAGCTTCTCACTAGCTGAAGTTTTGCAGGACTGGGCAAAGGTTAGACCTGGAAGCTGGGCAATCCTTCATTTCCCAGGGCTGGGATCCAAACTCCATGTGCTCAGTAGTGGGTTTGGCATTGTGTCTCTGGATAGCTTTCCTTCTCTCCGCCCCCCTGACCTGCCCCCTCCCCGATTACATGGCAAGCTTCTTTCAGATTTTCAGATCTGAGGTTGAAAGGGTCCTGTGCTGCATCCCAAAGCTCCCTTCCATTCACAGAACTCTCTTGGGAACCTGGCCTTCAAAGAAGGGGGGAAAAAACACCTTTGTGGTCTTTCATTCCATCTTTATCATTCTTACCGCAAAGCTGTTGGGTTGGCTGCATGAACCCAGTGAGAGAAAGACTTGTATTAAGAAAAAAGGAACTTATGATTTTGGTTTTTAAAAAATCCCATAGTAACAACTAATTATATTCCAGGATGAGTAAGTCTCAAAAATTTTGGGGTTTTCTCTGTTATATCCGTAACGATTTCAATCAGATTACTTCTTTTAAGATCCCCGTTCCTAGATTCACACCACACTTTAGGCTGAGTTCACATGAGGTTTGGGGCAGTTCTGATTTGGTGAGTTATGGGAACCCAGCCATTGTCTTAGCACCAGAGGCTCAAACTAAACTATCATATGGTTTAGTTGTTTGGTCACTGCATGTTAGGGTAGAGATGGTGCTTTTTTTAACCGGGAACTTGACGTTTTGTGCTAATCCAGCCTATGATTCTATATTATTGTCCTGATGTTACTGGCTAAATTTAGCTTATGAGATTGCTGAGACCTGGAGGAACAAAGAAGATGCATTAACATTTTTGGTCCCTCCTTCTCTTGTCCCCTTCACTCCTGGCTGCAGCTGCTACCCAGGAATATTTGTTAAACCCTATTAGTTTCAAGGACCCCTTCTCTCAACTAAAGCAACAATGCCAAGGTTAGGGCCTTGTTTCCTTGGAGCACCCCTTAAAGGTGTTGTCCACATAGGTGTAAATACATCTGTCATTTGCCATTTGTGACTACCCACACGGCCTACACATCTCGGAGCCAAGGCAGATGGTCCCTGTCCTGTCTTCTTTCTATTATAGGCTTGGGTTGCTCTGTGTTTGGAGAAATAAGAGGGCAGATGTTAAATATGTTAAAACACACGCTTTGTCCCCTGGAGGTTTAAATTAAGGCTGCTGTCTCAATTTGGCCATTTGAGGCATGGCTAAACTCTCAGGGAATATCAACGCTCGGTTCATTCCTTGTTTCAGAAAGAGCTTTCTTTTCTGTTTTCCTACAGTCCGCAGGCCCAATCCACCAGGAACGTTTCCTCTTCCAGCTTTTCATTTCCAGCTTCATGAAACAATGCACAACCACCTGAAACACGGTGTGTGTGTGTGTGTGTGTGTGTGGCTTCAACCTCATTTTGAGAACTTAAGAAACATTTAAAAAATCAATCATGGTCATGCTGTCTTTCTGCATGGTTAAGGTTTCATTTGTTATTTGGGTGGAAGAGGAGAATTTTTGAAGTTGTTTTCAATTTATTTTTTAGATTATTGTCATTTTAAAACACAATCATGATCCACTGAATCTGCAAGCACTTTAAAATCCTATTGTTTTCAAAGGAATCAACAGATAGGGAGCGTACATTTCTGTATATTTCTGCTCCCAAGTAAACCCCACAGAGTTAAACAAACCAATTACTCCCAGTTCAGTGGGTGCAGATTGAAATTGGGCTGAACAGCTGTTATCTCCCACTCTAGTGCTCCAACCCCAAAGTTCCTCAGTGCTGCCAGTTCCCTGCTGATGGCAGACTGGAAGAATAAAAGTTAAGGAAGGGAGAAGCGTTATTTATGCCCTTCCTGTGTGTGTGTGGATAAAACAAATTCCTACCGATGGTTTACAGCCGAACATAATATATTCAGATTTGCCTGCCAGCTGGTCTAAACCCTTCCCCTCGTTGGGAAAGCAGAATAAAGCCAGGATGCAAAACTGTTTTTCCTATGCTCCCACTGCTACATGTCTTCCTCCCCACCAATGTGAGCTTTTCTGACTTCAGAAGGAAGCAGCCATGGAGACTGACATGGAGCCACGAGAAGAAATCCAGATCTACTGTTGGATTTTCACCACTGTGCTCAGAGGTATGTCTTGTGTCATGCCTTTAGCAGCCAATGCTCAGGAATGACAGAGTATCCAGGGGCGTCCCTGTCTGTATGAGACAGAATCAGCTACATGTACTGTACAAAGCTACATGTTGTTTCTAATACACATATTTCAGGGCTGATCTGCATGACTGGTTACCCCAGTGCAAGTGTGGGCCATACCTCAAGGGCAGGAATCCACAAAGTTGTTCTCCACCTGGTCCCAAACACATCTCCACCTGTCTTCTGTTGCTCTGCATCAAAAGGGGCAAGTGGTTTCCTACTTGTGACAAATCAAGCAATGTTATCTGGCTAGCTTGATGCACTTCATTTTATTATAGGCAAATATCTCCACTGCAATTGGCCACAAGTTCACAGGTTGAAATTGAATATCTCCACAAGTTTACCAGTTGAAATTGAAAGAGTTCTGCCAGTGTCCTCTTTTAGCCAAAGTAAGAGGAAGAAGGATAGAATGGGCCTGTTTTCTCCTTTTTTTTTTAACCAGTCCATTAATAGATGCACAAGATGAGAAGGCATCATCTATGAGGGGGAGACAATGGATGGGGCTCATATGAAAAGTCTATCAATGGAAGCGTCACCTATCCAAAAAAAGAAGAGTGACTGGTGCTTAATTTCCCAGCATGGGTGGGAGGGACTAGGAACCAGGAGAATCAGGGCCATGGTAAGCACTGTCCATTTAGAACACCAGGCCTTCACCATGGCCAGAGAGGAGGAAGAGACTGAAATCCAGAAAGGCATTTCTTAAGCCAGCTTCATTTCCAGCTGGTTTATACACAGGAGTCAAGCAGACGAAGGCTACAGTTTCCCTCATTAGTACTGAGAGTGCAAACTGCCGAAGCCTTTCGGTCAGTTACATAGTGAAGTTGGCTTTGAATCTGTATCTTTTCTCCACTGCATTTTCACACCTTTGGCTTTTAGGATCTTACTTATTTTTTATTCTCCATCGCAAAGGACTATAGGAAGCTATCTTGTACTGAGTGGTCTTTTGAGTTCAGTAGTGCCTTCACAGGCTGGCAGCAATTACCCGGAACTTCAGAGTATTTTCTGATCCTACAGGAAATGCCAGGGATCAGACTTGAAGCCTCTTGCATATCAAGCATGTTTTATTATTTTGATCTGTATTAATCTGTACCCCCTGGCAAAATGATATATTCACTGTTTTAAGCTCCAGGAGACATTAATGAGCATCCAAAGCTTTGTTCTTTCTATAAAGCAAAGGATGGATCACCATGAACCGTTTGTGTATGCAGAGGACCAGCCGGATCAGCTTCTACTTTTATCTATATTTGGAGGATAAGGAGAGGCTGAAAAAAAATGCGGATGTTTCCCTCTCTTTTTCTTTTCCTTTATAGATGTGGAACGGTGACAATTTGAGCCTTGGAAAGACTGAAAAGTCTTCAAAAATTAAAGTAAGCTGCTCTGAATTTTACTAGCCTCCTAAAGCAGGAGAGTGAAATTAAGCGTGATCAAATCTGGAGTTGCATCATGGAGAAACAGAGGTATTTCAGTCCTGTGGTTTTCTGAGAAAACACTGGGCATCTTTACATGCAAAGAGGCACCCTAATCCACCGTTTCTTCGCTGCTTTTGAGAAACAGCAAAAACCATTGAATGATGGAGTGGTGTGAGTTGGGCCAGATCTCTCCATCAAGCCCTATCCACAGAGACTTGGCCTTGCACAGAGGAGGTAGCAATGAAGGCCAAAGGAAGCTGGTTCTCCAGACTGAAAGGCGATGGGCACTGCAAAAAAAATTACCAGTATCTCGAATGGCATTCTTTGCTGATTTGTGACAGCACTGTATATGACGTCCAGCAGAATGGAAGGTCCCACTTTTGCAGGGGAAGGAGGCCTATTAAGAAAGTGTCCCATCCCAGTGACTCCCCCATATTTCCATTCAAACTCCCTCCATAGGCAGTCTACAGAGAAACAGTCACCTCAGGAATCTATCACATCCTTCTGCACAAACCACTCATTTCTGAGAAACTGAAGGAGAGCTGCCATGGGCTTTCATAAGCTCATCCCCAGTTTAGGGATGGGGAGCTGGAGATGTAAAACACATCACAGCAGAAAACCTTTCACAAAGCTTTATGATACTATAATGAAACCTGGCATGTATATTTTCAAATGAACTCTTTATATGAACCCCTTGGTCAGTCCCCACACCCATTTTTAAGCAAAGCAAAGTAACTTGAGAAACAATAGTATACGCATCAGGAGAAGGCCTGTGAGTCAATAGCAGAGATCGTCTGTATGGGTCAGTCAGAGCTTCCTCATAAAGGAATCCCCCAAGGTCTAGAACCTTGGGCCCCAGATTTATTCCATATTCCCGGAACCTCTTATAACTGCAATCTACAACTCTAGGTAGTTTTGGCAGAGTATCTGAGGAAATCTCTTTCACTGTATGAACCTGCCTATTAGATCTGTCCATCAGGTGAATCTTTGATCTCATCCTCACCACCATTAGAGGGACAGCTGGCAGTGACTACAAACACTAGTCTGTAGGGCTTTGTTAGAGGCTACACCCTCCCTCCCTGCCTCCAGAAGTTAATTCGGCCCCTACCCTACAGGCTTCAGTAAAATTACTCCATCAGGCTTTTGGCCCAAGACCTATTTTGGCCCATCCTATTTATTGGGAAGGGCACCCAAAAAATTTGTGAAATCCCTTGTACTGAGTTTAAAAAGCATGTTCAAAGAGCCAAACGTAATAACTGATCAGAGATCCCTCTTTGCATCTCCCACTTATACTTGTGGAACTGGTGAGGAGTCTATTCGTATTCCATGCAGGAAATCCAATTTTCCCCCATAAATTTTCACCCAAATCTCCAGTGAAACAAAATGTACCCTCCCTCTAAGTGAGGGGGTGACTAACTTTTCTGGCCT
Organism: Candoia aspera; assembly: GCF_035149785.1. Taxonomy (NCBI): domain Eukaryota; kingdom Metazoa; phylum Chordata; class Lepidosauria; order Squamata; family Candoiidae; genus Candoia; species Candoia aspera. The sequence goes on from NC_086153.1 coordinate 5,717,171, forward strand.
GGAATTCCACCCATTGCCCTTGGGCCCTGCCTAGGAGCCACTAACAAAGGGTGTGACCTCAGAGGGCGTGGCAAAATTGGGAGTTAAGGAGTGAAATAATTGCTTTAAGCAAGATTTAAAAGCACTTATTCTGTCCCTTAAAACACCTGAAAGCCAGACAAATGTGTCCAATCTGAATGACATTTTGGAGGTTTTAAGAGATAAAAGGTGCTACAAAGCTTCAACTTCCAACTGCTCTTATTAAGAAGCTTCTACTAATGATCAGCCAAAACCTACTTCCTACAACAAAGGCCTATTTCATGAGATCCTCCGTTTGGGGATAATAGAGGACAACCCTTTGCCCTCTTCTATGTGTCAACCAGCCCTTCAGAAAGTGGAAAAGTGTTACTCTGCGGTCAATTATCTCCATGCTAACCATTTCCATTTTTTCAATCTCTTCTCACAGGCCTTTTACTGACCTTCAGATGCAGGGCTGAGAACTGGACACAATATCCTAGATGAAGCCTGACAGAGTTTTTATTTTTTATTTTTATTTTTAACAGTAAAAATGCAACAGTCTCACCTCCACCTTCAAATCAGATCAAGTCTATGTTTCTGGTGCTCTCTGAGCTTGGCTGTTTGCTTGCAGACGTTTCATTACCTGACTAGGTAACACCATCAAGCTCAGAGAGCACCAAGGACTCCACCGGTCAATAGAATATTCTCTTCTGTTGCAAGTATATGTTTCTCAGGAGAAAGGATTAACCTGCCCAATCTAAACTGCTCTCATGGAAACTACCTGCCTCAAGGAGAGAAGAATGTACTTGATCAGAGATGACACATCCCATTTTCTTTCTTTGCCCTCTTAAGATTTCAGCAAAGACCTTTAGTTCATTCTCAAAGTCCACTGTAAAAAAAAAATAACAAAATGCTGTGGAGTGGCTGCCATCTATCCTCTCCATAGATAGATTTAAAGTTTGTGGAGAATTCTTTAAACTAAAGAAAGACGTGGGTCAGTGAAAATGAAACCCCTCTTCTCGCCATTCTCCTTCCTATAGATCCATCAACTGAATAACTTTGTCTGGGATAGGCAGCTGAGTGACAGTCTGTTCTTAGGACCCTTGAACTTTTACATTATTTATTTATTTGGTTTACAGATTTACATTTAATAATCCTTCACATATCTATTCTTTAAAATGGTAACCTATAGGGCTCGTTTGCTATGAGCTATGCTGAAGTCAATGAAACTATATATTCGGCATAAAAAATAAAAGAACATTTAAAAAATACCACTTACTGGACAAATGGTCATATATAGGTAAAAAGCACTACTCGCTCACTCGAAAGCTAATTTTGCTTACCCAATGATTTCTTCTCATTTTTATAAACTGGGGTGATTAATGAGACTGAACTTGGATTATACTAGTTTATAGGCCCAAAAGTAAGACCTATTCAGTTGCCTAATTATCAAGGACAGTGACTTTTCTGTGGTGGCCCCCTATCAAGTAATATCCTCTTGAGCAAGATATTCTTAACTATCTTTTGGCCGGTTTGGAGAAGTTCTAAAAACTTTGTGATTCAACTGGTTCAGATTGATTATATTTCACTTCTTAAATAATGGTTTTATCAGCTGCTGTTACATAAAGTTGAAATTACTCGTTTTATATATTTCAATAATTTGTCATTCAATTGCTTGAAATTCAGCAATACCTTGCCAATATTATCTTGCTTTTTTAACCAGTTTGTAATATGCTTTGAGAAAATAAATATGCCAAAAGGAGGCAAACTATTTAATGCATAAATAATTTGATTTGTTGAATGATTCAAAGCTTTGAATGATTCAAAGCAGATCTTAATTTTTTAATAATTCAGTAGGTTATACCAAGCTCCAAGGTAATGACAGGACAAGAGGAAACACAGTAGACATAAACTAAAAAATAAGAGAAAATAAAATTTGAGAAATCATAATAAAAACTGAAATATTCAGACCCCCAGTAAACTCCATCAAAAGCCACATTTGACTAAACTACTCCAAAATCATAACATTGGATGGTTAAGCAGAGATGTGGAAATCTTCTGCTTGTGTTATTTATAATTAATAAATCCCTCAGCTAATTTAGGGAAAATAAACCATTAAAAAAAGAAGACTTTGGAAATGCTGGACAAATATTTACAGATACCCTGGTGTTTCTGGCGTGCTTATTTTCTTTTATGCTATCCATCCTACTGACATTCCCCAAGACAGTACCACAACCTTGGGCAAAAACTCTAGAATGCTAAATAGGATTACTCCTGAGGAACAGTACTGCAGCCTTGAACCAATAACATTGAAGCCACTGCTACTAAGGAAGTTAACAGGGTTTTCTGCAGAGAGAGAGATCACCATTCAAAACCAATTCACTTACCCTGAACGTTTCGTGATGGTTCCTAAAGTCATGGGTTGCTTGATTTGAGCAAGAGGTACCATCACAGTGAGACTTGGAAGTGGGGACAGGCGAGGGTTTCCCGGATTATTGTTGGTGAAATTGTTATAAGTATCTTGACTGTTCAATTTACCTTGTGGGAGAGAGAGCGAGAGAGAGAGAGAGAGAGAATAGCATTATTTATCTGTTTGTTTAAAATATTCCTATGCTTCCTTTCCAAGTTAATTAGTGCCTCATCCCTGCTCCACTGGATAGGTGAGATATGACTGTCTCATGTATTTCAAGGAGTCCACCAATAAAACCAACCGATAAATCTACAAAACCCACATGCTTCAAATCAGTGAGGAGGGCAGGGAAAAAATATTGTCTTGAGCTATTCCATCAACCCAATCACGAAGAAAGCCTGGAGGAAGAATCAAGGGTGAGCGCTGCGGAAACCAAGTGTCGCCATCCGAAAGGCCCTTCTGAAGCTGCAAGAACTCTGATGTGAATAGGCCCAGCAATTATTATGGGTAATCAATGAATCGGGCAGCATGCTTTTAAGGTGTTACTGACAGGCACGATGTTCAGGGCCCTGCGCCCTCTGGAGAGTACTGATCTCCTTGCTTACTGTACCATCCAGACTATGGAGCCATTCTCCAAACTTCTAGGACGTTCTCCGTGCATGGGAACTGTATTTCTGTTTGGAAAACGAGGTCTTTTCAGCTTCAGACAAAATATTGTAACGTACTGGGGGTCCCATTTTTAGAAACAGCTGTGTATGTTCACGGTGTAGGGAGCCAGTGGATGTCTTCGCAGTGCTGTGTCTTTGCCGTAAAGCCTGATGGGATTCTGCACGGGAGGGAAGCACAACTTCTGAGCGCATATCCAGAATGAGTGGGTTACAGCCATGTTTATTTAGCAGGGAACTTCACGGAATCTCATGTAGATCTCTCAGAAAGTTGACGAGTACAGCATTGCAGTTTTCTCCACTGCTTTGCTTTCTAAAACCTGAGGCCCTTAAGTCCAATTACAGTCCAGCCCTTAAGTCCAGTTCTGGACTTTAAAATCAGGGTTGCGATTGAGTTGTACAGCCAGTCTGGTGCAGTGGTTAAGGTACCGGGCGAGAAACCGGGAGACCGTGAGTTCTAGTCCCGCCTTAGGCACAAAGCCAGCTGGGGGACCTTGGGCCAGCCACTTTCTCTCAGCCCTAGGAAGCAGGCAATGGCAAACCACTTCCAAAATCTTGCCAAGAAAATTGCAGGGACTTGTCCAGGCAGTCTCCGAGAATTGGACACGACTGAACGGGAAAAAAAAAGTTGTAGTTTAGCACTGTCATCTTGTATTTATTTGGTGAGCTGGCCAGAGTCTGTGGGTTATGGGACAGCTACCTAAGTACAGTTTGTCAATAAAATGAACTCCTAACACGAAGACTGGGGTCACAGAAAGAGTGCTACAGTTTGCTCTCCACCGGGCTGTACAGAATTAATTGTGCTTGAACCATTAAAATCAGCAGGACTGAAATACACCAAACCAGAAATATACTATTCCTGATCTCTATCACTTTCACGTGTTTTCACCTTGTAATTCTGTTCCTTTCTATAACTGCAGTAAATCTGCCATTTCTGTCTTTAAATATATAAATGTTTATTTGCTCTCCAAACAGATATTTAAGGATGTACGGTGATACGCTTAACCTGCCAAGAACTGCATCAAAACGTTTGGAGAAGTCTGAAATCCAGTAAATGTTAGTCCTTTGGTGATTTTGGAATGCTGATCACATCTATTCAGATAGAAATGATGAATACAGACAAGCAAGTTTATGGAAAACTGCTCAGTTGTGGCCAGTGTCTTTCTACTGTTCAGACTTTTTTTAGACTTCATTGGAAGCTATCACCAATACTCTATTGTAAGGTGTACAATTTGGAAATATTATCCTTTTTGGAAACAAGACCAGACACAATCAAATAATTATAAATCTAAACTAATTACAAGCAAAACAGAAAGTTTGAGATCACACTGTTTCTTAACCGCAGATTCGTTCTTTTAAAAAGAACGGGATTCAATAAAGACGTAAAAAATGCAGGAGAAACAGGATTTTTCTTTTCTACATACAATCCAGTTCGTTAAACAAAGAAAGGAAGGGAGGAAAAGGAAAAGGGAAGTCATGTTTTAGAAGTTACTTCCAAGACAGAAAATATTCTCCATGGATCTAATTGAAAGGAAAACTGGGGAATCTGCAGTTAGAAAATGAAAACCTCAGACTGACTCTCCAAACAAGAAAACCTGAAAGATTTTTGCCAAGGTCGAAAGCAAAAAAGTACAAAACGGTGAGGAGGACAAACCTGTCTTGGTTCAAGCCGCTGTGTAATTGATACGCGAGATTTGATACCAGGGGGGTTGGGAACTGACGGCTATTTCGTGCTCACTGCTGTCTTCTGGCCTGAAGTATTCCTCTCTCTCCCCCTCCCCATTTTTGGGGGGAGAAGGGGAAGGCAAAATTATACTAAAAATCTCCAGTGTGTTTTTAATCTGTAATTTGGCTTCAACAACTTGGTTCCTTTGCTTGCTTTTGAGCTGGCAGATGTCTGCAGCCTCTGTGTGCTATATGATAACACATCACGGCCTCTGCTCTTCTTCTTCCCCGTTTTTTCAGTCAGACCTCCCCCCCGTCTCTGAATGTGCCCCATCATGTTTGATTGACCTCAGATTCACCCATTGCATCAGACCTCCTTGTTCTACAGTCCTATCCATGATTTTATTATTAACTTAAGTGCATTTGCTTGCTCCTTCTTTCTTATCTTCCCTCTTTGACAGCGTATTATTGTCTTCCACCATTGTTCTGCATCTTGGGACCCCTCACCATCTCACTTGCCAGCATTTTCTCTGGTAGCTCCTTATGTTTGGAACGCTTCTGCTGGGAAGTTCTTCCTCAGCTTTTAAGAAAATTAATTGTTTAATCAAAAGAACTATCCCGCTGTTAACCTTTGAGTTCTTTCTAAACAAACACAGTGACCTTCATTCTTCTGCTTCAAAAAGAGTAGACTTTATTACATTACACATTTTTTACCAACTTGTTCTTCCTCCTTTCTCTGTCTCTGTTAATTTAATCTGCAATTCTAAGCACGCTACCTGGGAATACGATCCATTAACCAAGCGGGGCTTATTTCTGAGTTGATACATTCAGGACGGCACTGTCAGCTTGTAGTGTATTTTTTTCCTAGGATGCGTCATTTTACAATTCTTTATAAAAGTCTGGCCAATTCTGGGGATGGAGCAGAAAAAACAAATTAAGACTGGACATCCAATGGACAAGACTGCCTTGTTGGCTGGTCTTAGCACGTTCTCAGTCCTAAAACGCTGCTTCTCCATCACAAATATAATATGAAGTACAATATAATATGCCATACTAGCTGCTACTGCTGGTCTTATTCTCTGCATGCAAGAAAAAAAGGAGAAAAGCACAAAAGCTCGCAAGTGTGCCTCAAAGCAGATGTTTCACTGGAACTGCCTGCCCCCAGGACTTGCTTTTATAGTTTGGTAAACTTTGGAATTTCATCCATAGCTCATCCAAGGACCTGCACATCATTATTATCTCCTAGAATGTCTCCAACATGCAGATATTAAGGCTAATGATGCTTATGCAATGCTGCTATTCATAAAGTGGGGTCTCTAGAGATAAAAAAACCTTTCTTTTTCTAATGTATCAATAATCGTGATTAAACATTGCTTTAGCTACCTCTCAGATTATATGATGTGAGCATTTTAGTTCTGTTGATATATATCTTGTATATTTCTATTTGAGAGCCCAATATATTTTTTGTTTATACTTCAACCTTTGGAAAAATGACTAAGTCCAATTAGATTTAAATACTTTGAGAACAGCTGATTTAAAAGAGTTAAGAAGGTCTTAAGTTTCTCGAATGAAAACCAATTATTATTTTTTAAAAAATTAACTGTGGTTGGATTAAGACCGCATTGGGCTGTCCACCGTGGTGCCCAAAGACAGCAAAATGTCTTTGAAAGCCGTTTTTGGCCCCACAAACCCCTCTCTTCCCTGTGTTTCTCATATGCCCAGGTTCATTCTCAGGAAATTAATTTGGGGCACTAAACTTGCTTGTTAACACTAAAATTAAAGAAAAAGGGCCTCTACTGTATAGGAAGTTTGGAGATCTGGAAGCAAAGGAACAGAAAATATCTTCATGGAGAGCTTAAGGCAAGCAGAAGGGTAACACTAGCCTCTCTCTCTCTCTCTCTGTGTGTGTATTTGTATGTGACAGCACCCACAATATTTGCTGGAAATTCCAAACATGCTCCCTAATCCAGGAAAGTTAGGGACAGATTTAATATCCTAACAGAGGGAGGCTCTAGTTCTTTGTCAATGGCCAAAAAGAACGGGATGCAACCAGCATGGAGAAGACAATGACAAATGTTGCACACTCTTTATAGCTGATCCTCTACCTGCTTTCTTGGAAGCAAGCCCCCTTCACAAAGTCCTAAACTGGCATGCGGAAGACGGCAATCATAACTGCTTCAGCATCATATGTAATCTGAAATCCAAATGGCTTCCTTAAAGACTGCCTACTAAATGTCTTCCTCTGGCCTTACAGTAAAGAATAAAATATCGATAAGAAACCTCACAACAAGGACACACTGTACCACAGGTGAAAGCAGAGCTGATCTGGAAGGCTTCAAGGCAAAACCACACGTATGCCTGACTTACTTTCCCTCCTTGTCCATCACCCTCCAGTCAACAAAGTTTCTGCCTCCAGTTAGACGGGAAGGAAAGAACAAACTACACATTTCATGGCAAACTGGGAGAAAAAGGGGGGGAAAAGCATAAGAGAGGCCGAAGAAAGCTGGGGCCTCATCTGTTTACAAGAGATTGAAAAGCACTTAAAATAGACAAGCTTCCCTGAATTAAAAGGTTTAGATCATTAACTTGTTTTTCTCTGTCTGCCCAATGCTGTGAAATGGTGGTTTTTCTCTCTCTCCAGGAGTAGCAGGAGGGGGAGACCGGAAAAAAAAGGAAAAAAGAAAAAAAGGGGTGGGGGTCAAATCAAAAGGGAGCCATGTTTGAATTAGGTTCTTAACAACGGTTTGTGCTTTGTAGAGATATTACACAAGTCCCAAAGCTGAAGTGTCTAAAACTCGTAGCTGAAGTGCAGTTGCCCCCTTTTTTCCAGGAAGAATAACAAGAAGAAAGAAAACGGTTCCTTGCAGAAAGCTGTCTGAAAAGTTATAATGGTCCTTCAGAGGGACTGAAGATAGAAAAAGGAGAGAGGGAGAGAGGAGGAGGCAAGGTTTTAATGAAGTTCTCATCTTCCTAAAGACACTCGAGATTTCCTTCCCTTCTTCTCCCCTCCCCTCCTTTTGGGTCATTCAATACTGCATCTAACCACTACCTGGTTAGGTTCTTATCGCTGCTGCTGTTGTGGTTATTTCACATGTTTGTTCTCCTATCAAAACTCAAGGGTTCCTGCAGTGCATCCTACCACAAAATGAATGAAGTTTTGTATCTCGGGGACTGCTAAAGGAAAAACAAAACAAGAAGTCTGAATTGGCCTTTTGGGGGACAGTCTTCCTGTCTAAGCCAGGGAATGATGGAATGAGTTTAAAACTGGAGTTATAGAAAGGTGTACACTTTTTTGGGGGGGGGGAGAGAATAAGAGGTGATTTGTGAGTTTTAGAACAATGCCAAGACAGCGACTCTCTTCAGAAATCTCAAATGATAAACATTTTTTTAATTAGTGTCTTCTTTCTTGATTTGCATTTTTTTAAAAGGGCATCGTGGAATTTTCAGCATTTTCTTTTTATAGTGGTTGCTATGACATTCTGCTAAGAGGATTTATTCTATCCTTTGTAGCAAAAGATGTTGCCTGCTATGTCCTGAGCTGGGGTATTAAACCAAGATAAATTGCAAATACCTGGAACTCAGTTTTTTGTTGTTGTTGTTGCTTATCAAATCAACCCCAAAATGAGTTTCTAGTAGCCAACAGCATGGGCATGCAATGGAAGAGGAGGTGGCTTTACCTGTCTTGGCAGAGGTACACAGAACATACTTTTCTCCCTGCAAAATACTGAACATAAAGGCCACTGATGCACAAAGTTGGATGTTCTTCATAGTTATGGTCTTAGTTAGGTCCCTTGAACTCAACCCTTTGTCCAGAAAACACTAACAAAGATAGGGGAGTGAAGGGACTGGCCGGTTGTAAGGCATGCGTTGTATTATTGCGGAGAGAGGAGCAGAGCATGGAATCTTTAAGGATGACAAATGGCTCAACTTTTCATCTTTGCAAAATAGCAGAGGTGGAGAATGTCCATAAACATTGGGCGATGAAGGATTTCCAGAACAAATCCTACAAGGGGTAGAAGAGGGAGCATCAAAATCAGAACCTTTTTAGAAATCTCAGTGTTAGTGCTATAAACTTCAAAGATCTATACTGCAAGAATAATTTGTGGTGATGCAGATCAAATGAAAATACATCTTGTTCTCTTGTTAGGTGATGCAAATCAAACTCAAATTGCAAAGAGGCTGCCCCCTGCAACAGAGATAAAGCAACGAAGGGAACTCTTTTTACATGTGGATGTGTCACATTCCCAGTGTGCAGGCTCCATGCACTGTCACAGCAACAGTCATCAACACGATGGGATGGGATCCTGTTGCCAAAACGGACACTTGCAACTGGTTTTCTACCAATACATACAACATTACACCAATATTATTAAGTGCCACCCAAGATAGTGGACCACTAGTGAAACAGATACACCGAGCAATAGAATTATAGATAGCTTATCAAGGATGTACACCGTGACATTAAAGGGACAAAAGACAACACTGTGACTATCACCTTACCAGACACTCAAATGTGGCAGCAGCAGAATACAACTAATCCCTCATCATAGAATTGTTCAACAAATATAAACTGGACATTGTGACATGTAATATTTTGAAAGGCATAACTCCACACAAAGAAGGTAGGCCACATGAAGGTGCATCTTGATTAGCATAAATAATGATTAGCAGGCTAGGACAAATAAACCTTGTTTCCAATACCATGAAATAATTTTTGCTTGCATTTTAGCTTTTCTGCTATGACAACATTCCACATCCCTTATTTAACCTTCTTCAATTGATCCCCCTACAACCTTCCAATTCACAGCCACTTCCATGTGAATTCAGCAAAGATGAAAGCAGCCTCCTGGTTGTCCTTGTTTTATTGACTACAGAACCTTACTCCAACTACCGAGGCAGTTTCATTTTTATTCTGAAAATCTGATCTTATCTACTGAATTTGAACACTTTTTAAATACATATTACCGTTGTGTTTTATAAAGAGTTTTTCAAGATGGCATTCCATAACTTTGCAATTTGCCTTGTTTTTGTTGGTTGCATTCAACGGCAACCAATACAAGAATTCAAAACTAAGCAGTTAATCATTAACTTATTCCTTAACATTAGTTTGCATTATTATTATTTTTTAAATCTTGAGCAGCTTCTAAAATTCAGAGAACCCTTTAGGAAAGCATATCAGCAACATGTAATCATCAAATATTTAGGGATAATAGAAGTACTGTAATGCAATAAATCCTAACCCCTTGGAAATGTCTGGTAGAGGGGGTCAGGACGGTATGGAAGAGTTCCTATGTCAGGAGAGAGGAGGCCCATTAGTATGAGAATAAGAGGCTGAGAGGCACCAGTCTGCAGCCAGTATAGTTAATATTCCCCATTGCTTTCAATGGAAGGAAATGAAAACATGTTTCATTGGGCTGAGATAATCCTCATCTAACACAGGGCTTTTTAAACTATGGCAAGAGTTGAAAAAGCAGCTAATTTTCTATCACTAGAACTTTGCTTCTTGATCTGGGTTTCCAGTGGTTGTTGTTTTTTTTCCTAAACTAAAAGGTTCCACAGCTGAAAAAGTCTAAAAACTCCTGATCTAACCAGAATTTCTCTTCACTCTCCTTCCTGAAGAATGCTTCTTCCAAGATGCTCCCGGCTGCCTGTAATATTTATCGACAATAGTTACATATTCTTTAGGATTTATGCTCTAGATTTCTTTCTCCTACCCTCCAAATCAGCAGACACTTGGCTTTGGGCACTTAGGAAGTGTTTACAAAACAGCCCTCTCTGGCATGGAAACTGCTAGTTCTTGCCTTGCTAGTCTCAGCCCTTCCAGCTTAATAAATAATTGAATTGACATCGTGTGGAAACCACCAAAATGATTGATGTGTGGTCTTTTTTTGCTCACCCTCCAGTATTTTTTAAATTATTTTGGAGGGAGTTCTTCTGCAAAATGTAGGGTTCCCCCAAATACTCGGTCTCTTCCCCCTTCTCTGTGGATAGGGCTATTTTTGCTACATAAAGATCCAACTGATTCTGAATTTTGGAAGCGGAACTATTTTTAAAAATAAAATAAGACAAATTTATTATAGGCAGATCAAGTAACATAAACAATTATTTGACTGGTTAAATGAAAGTGTAATTATAAATGGAGTTTCAACCAATAAGGTTGCGGCTCCTTAAATGGATGTAATGAATCTCTGAAGTTTTTGAATGGCATGCACAACTTCTATCTATCACGGAAATAATTTCCCAGGAAAACATTGTGTCCATTTGGCCCCTTCTTTTATTCCAAAGGAGAGACAGCAAGTACCTTTAAAACAAATAATTATCCTTAGCACTTGGAGCCACTGCCTTTCTGTAGTTTCACTTCCCTTTCCCAGGTGTTTAGAAGTGACTTCGAAACAGGGGCAGGCAAGAGAGATTATTATTTTTAATACTTCTAATACGGCCAATAGCTGAAATCCTCTGGGTAAATTATAAATTAAAAATAGTAAAACACGCATAAAAGTGTAAATAATAAAATGCAATAAACAGCATGAAACACACACACACAATTCCAGGGCAGAGCTGGAAAAATAAAATGTCTGGGAGAAAAGGAATCTTTCCTGTCTCTTGACATATTTCTTACAGAATGCCAAGATGCTCTTCTCCTCCTTCCTCACTGATTCTGACTACAAAATATTCTGGAATAAATAGATTTGCTCGGAGTTGCTCTGACATTTTTTTTTTCAGGGCTTCTTTTCAGAAAGGAAACTTGTTGTGTTTACAACTTTCAGAGGAGAAGCCGAGTTTTATCTCCTAAAAGACAAACAAGGTTATTATGGCTGAAGCTTTTGAGGATGAGAACCCACTTCATCAAATTACAAAATTACATCTAATAATCAAGTTGGATGAGGCTAGTTCTCTGGGCCTGAATTTTTATTCCAATCATACTACAGCTATTTAGTCACTCAGATGTTCTAGGATTGCATTATTGCTAATAACTGCTACTTCAAATCACTCCTGTGCAGCCTTTGCATATATTTAAGCTTCATCTGAATTTTCACAAGCTAAATTCTTGCTTTTTAATACCATATGACCCAATGTTTGCATCCCCCCCTTCCATATCTACATATACCAGACAATTAAGGATAGCCTATTACAGAATAAGTGAACACACACAGACAAACATTTACACACATATTCTGGAGTAGATCTATCCCAGGTAAATTAGGAGTAGATGGATGGGACTGTAGACAGGGAATTTTGCAGGCAGTGGTCACTGGCATAGGTAACCAGAAGCAGCCGTGATGTTATTGCATGGATCATCACATCATCGCACAAGTGAGATTTGTGTTCGTTGCCTCAACTGCTGCAAATTGCATAATTTGCATTATTTGCGCAACTATGTTGTGATGTGTGTAACACCACTTGCCTCTCCTGCCTCCCCCCTCCACTTACACACATCAGGGGTATTATTAAAATACAGATGTAGACTCATCACTGCTGTGAAAAATTGGAGGGAGTACAAAACACAGACAACTTGAAAATGAGATACAGCTTGACACTACAACTCTAGTTATTTAGAAGTTATTCCTGCTGCATTAAACAAGGCTAAATTTATTTTGGACTGCAGCCTAGTAGTATAATTCAATGTGTATCTACTCAGAAGTAAAAAATTAAGCCCAATATTCATATGTAAGCATTCAGAGAATATCAGCTTTAATGTCTCATATTTGCATGCAAATAATGCAGGGAATCAAGCACAATGACACATCCTGTGTTGTGTTTTGTATTGTCAAAACTGCCAACAAAATACGTATTTATTCTTTACTTTAAAGCATATGGGACAGAAAATAGACAAAGTAAGAAAAAAATACCAAAATATTTATTTCTAGTAACTTGCTCTTTCCTATCAGAATGCTTAGAGAAAAGCTTCCTTTAATTTTTTCTTTTGAGGGGCGGCACGTTGTTTCTCATTTTGAAAGATAAGAAGTCAACTGACAAAGCGACATGACCATTTTTTAAGCAGCCAATTATTTTTACAGAACTTTCAGAAGAAGAACAGAGTGTATACATGTTAGAGAAATACTGAGACACATTACAAAATGGTGAATCAACCCCTGTAAAGTCACCTTTTTCCTTTTTACTGCAGTTGCTTTTTATTGCAACCCTGCTTTATTATCAAATATACAAATGATGATTTATAAAGACCTATGATTTTCTTCTGAAATCTAACCATGGGACACATTTACAGTGTGTATTCCTTCATTGAAGGTGATGGCTGCAGCACTAAAAATTCTTTGCTCTCAAACTAAAATTCAAAATGACATCCCAGTTCAAAAAGATCTGAGTCACATGTGTTTTTAAAACAAACAAACAGGTATTTCTAACCCCAAAATATGTGAGCAATGTCTGCTGAAATCTCAAAAGTTGAGTAAAATTTTCAGGGATTCAGTGATTAGATCAGGTTCACTTAATTAGCAAAACAGCAAAATCAACATGCATTATATTAAATAAAAGAAAGTTCATATGTCTGATTTTTTTTTTTTTAAATTGCATGTTGCAGAATTTAGTTTTCCCTGACACCACTTACCTTAAAAATAAATATTTAAAATATGTTCTGCTTACCTATAAAGTTAGGTAAAGTTACCTTTGTCCCTATAAAATTGTGTTCTAAAACAGCAATAACATTTTGGGATGTTTAATTCATTGTTTTAATGCAAGGCTAAAAAATGTAGCAACTGGTGTAACAATTTGATTCTCTGGAACTGAATGCTAGTCCAAGCGTTGTATTTCATACACCTGTAGAAACTGCAGCAATCACACAGCACTTGCTTTTAACTCCCTGAAATATATACAAATCCAAATGGAGAAACATTTAAGAGCCAGATAAAATCCACATTCCTGAGCTTAGCCAGAGAGAAAACTTGTTTGGCGTGGCGCAAGTACAGTATAAGATTTTGCTCATTATTTATAGACTTGTCTTTTGTAGACTAGCATGCAAAAAAACAATTAAACCCTGTAATATATATATCTGAAATCAAGTTACAAAAGGAAAAGGACAACGTAGATACGGAGTATTTGTAGAAGGTTTGCGGGAGAGAGAGAGAGAGAAAAAAAAAAAACAGATTCAAAAGAGTTTAAAAATTATACTGTCTGATCACTGCCTTCAGAGATTTATGAGGATAGGAATTTAGAAACACATTGGTTTTTGTACTTTCTGAATGTTCCTAGCTCTGGACTAAAAAAACTATGAATAAGCATTTAAATAAGCATATTTAAATGTCCAGTCTACTATATGTCTATATTCCTTCTATAACTTTGATGCTTTTAATTTGTGTGAATGTATTTTGTGCTCTTAAATTATCATCATCGTCATCATCATTACAGAAAGAAGAGAGAGAAAATATAGTCTGAAGGAAACTTGGTGAGAAACACATATTTTGGGGGAATATTTTTAGAAATAAATACATAATTTCTGTAGATTTTTTTTTAAAAAAACAAGCATTAACAGATTGTAGTGGAACAGGAGCAAAAGCAGACTTATTCCTGAACAAACGTGAACAAAATTTTAAAAAACCCCAGAGGGAAATAGAAAGATTAATTCATGCCTTGTTATACAATGATTTGATTCAAAAATTAATTTGTACAGAGACGCACAGTCTTTGCTCACAAAGTAGTGATAGATGGATCACTTTTTCTTAGTCACAAAATGCCTTCCTTGCCCTTCCCAAACAACAGCAACCTCCCTTTAAAAAAAAAACGCGTTAAAAAATATGGAACGTGCTGCGAGAAAGTTCGTGTGTGTTTTTATTATTGTGACCATAATACGAGCTATTAAGTGAGAAACGTATGAAGCAACCTGTTGAAGAATCATTCATCTTGGGACCAAAAGGTGAAAAACAAATCAATTGTACATCGTAATTAGGTTATATTTATCTAGGTTAGCACAGGGCTATAATATCTGCAGCTTTTATGGTTAAGATTCTGGAGAAATCCCAGGAAGGAAGGAAGATTAACTTTCGAGCAGTAAGAAGACAGAAGAACGAGGAGGAAATGGAAACAGCGAGGAAAGCACAGTCAAATAATGCAAGCTGCTTCTACTGCCATACCCAGGACAACTTTTGACATCGGCTTACTTATAAACTTGTTGGAGAGATCTATCCATTGGAAAAGGGAAATCTGAAATAAAGAGAAGTGGCTGCTGTTGTTGTTGTTGTTGTTGTTGTTACTTTGTTTTGGCCAATGTGCCATCAATATCAAATCCCTCAACTACAAACAAGATTAGAGCATCAACTGCATTCCCAGCAATAGCTTCGGCTATTTGGCGTTTTAAGATGCATTCTACAAAGTACCACTGACTAAGGTTAGGAGGAGAATAATGTTATTAGCTTTTATTCCCAGCGTCTTATACTTAAGGACCAAAGTGCAGAGGGGAACAGATGCATTATGTACACAGGAGTGTGCACAGGGGCGCGCGCACACACACTGACACACACACACACACACACTCGGAAATGTTTTTTGTTGTTGGCACCATCAATATTCAATCTTAACTTCTTAATTGAATGGCCGTGGGGAGTGAGCAAAATGTGCTCCAGCAGCTCTTTTATCTTGCATTCAGGAAGAGCACCATTGTGTACCCGTGACCAGGATGAAGTGGCAGGCCACAGATTATATTTAACAGGTCAATTTTTAAAAGGGGAGGAAGAAAAAAAAAAACTGCATGGCCCGCCATTGTATCTGGGCCTGAGAAAACACTCAATAATAAAAGGAGGGGACCTATTACACTCCCTGCTTCAGGGTCTATCAAGCAAGCAACTCCCATGTTCCAAACATGACTAGAAGCAGGAGCAGACTTTCTGGAATAGGCCCAAAGTCCAGGAGGTTACATTCAAGCATCAACTCTCTTTCTGCCGTTCCACGCAATCTGCCGATTCTCCATCAAAAGACACAGTTGAGCTTAACTGAAAGCCAGATGTTTGTGTGTGTGTAGGTGCACACACGCTTTGCTTCTCTGGTGCGCTCTAGACACGTCTTCGTTATTGTGACAGTTTGTGAGCATCATGGGAACAGGGGAAGCACATACATTTACAGCATCTACCAGGATTAGCACCAGATTATGACCAAGTAAGGTATTTCCAAGCCCTACCCCCAATTATAAAATGCTGTCCCATCCATACATTTAAATTTTGCATGAATATTAGGGAAAGCATGGTAAAAGGTATTTTCTAGGGAATTTTGGATGTGCACATCTTATCCAGCCCCAGTTCTGCAAGTGCTATTAATATCTATTCGGGTTTTACGTTTATGTAAGGGTTCAGAGTAAAAAGAAAACTAATTATGAGGATATCTGAGGTCATGATCCAATAAATAGAGATGAAGACATAAACCATGCAGGAGAGTGAGACGGGATTCCCAGATGCTCAAGTGAACACCCCCCCCCGCAAGAAATGCAACCATCCCACATATAAATGAATCATCATCATCATCATCATCCACTCAGTGGAGAAGAAAATTGCTGGGTAAGTAAGAAGGGACTTATAGCTTCAGTATTTCCTATACCTTGAAGACAAGGAAGTTTTCAGGTTTTTCTCCTTCGCAGTTTAAACATTCTCAGGCTTAGACACACACATACACAGCATAAATCACTGTCACTGTTAAGAGCCATCAGCAAAGTACACCTTGGCCTTAGGTAGCAGTCTGCTTTTTGCTGGCTTTTAGCTGTTGCTGTTTTACAATGAATGGAACACTCAAATTTGAGAACGTTGGATGGTTTTATTTTTCCCAGCCGCTAATGTTCCTTATCGCTTTGAGCCATCGCGCAAACATGCAGGGGTGTCGGACAGTCGGTTTTCACTTTTTCTTAAGAACGGATTCTGCACTTGATCTTAGGCTTCTAAGCAAGACTGATGGCTCCATTATTCATAAAGGTCTGTAAACTCCATGCAAGTATTTACACAAGATACATGGTGCGATTGTGCAAACTGAGAACACTCGTGCTTGTTAATAAATGATCCAAAGGTACTGGTCTCAATCAAGCATTGGCTGCATAGAACGAATTGGCTGAACAAGGAAGTGCAGCAGAATATGTGAAGTCTACAAGGAAAGGGACACTTGAACTCCGTTACATCCACTGCTAGGTCAGTTCTAGTGCAGGAAGTCCCACGGAACATGACTCACTGGATTATTTAACCTGAAAAGCCTATGGGGATTGAAATTCTTCCCCCTGCACCGGTTTCAAAAGCCGCAGCCACAGCAGCTGCTGCTCCCTCTTCTACCCCTTGTAGGATTTGTTCTGGAAATCCTTCATCGCCCAATGTTTATGGACATTCTCCACCTCTGCTATTTTGCAAAGATGAAAAGTTGAGCCATTTGTCATCCTTAAAGATTCCATGCTCTGCTCCTCTCTCCGCAATAATACAAAGCATGCCTTACAACCGGCCAGTCCCTTCACTCCCCTATCTTCGCTAGCAAGGAATAGAGACAAGCGTTCCACGGAGATACACTCTGAATGGAACTCTCCAACCCTGGTGTCAGAGTTCAGTAAACTTCCAAGCAAATCGGGTGGTTCTCTTGGTTAACCATTTGTCCGACTCCCCCACTCCGACGGTAGGGCTTTTGATGAGGTCAATGCAGGACAGGAGAGGCCTTTCTCCCTACCACACGCTGTGAGCTATTTGATTTAAAGGTGGTTAAATGTACATCAGCACCTTTTCATGAACAGGTTTCAGGAACCTAAGAATAGGTTCTTAGATGCTGCTGAACTTGGGGCACTGAAGATACCCTCGCCACCGTGTGCTTCTAATTCTGGGGTTTAATTCTTATCTTTTCAAGGTGCTGATCCTTCATTGGCTCATGGAATTGGGCATTTCTTCCACCGAACCCGGGTTGCGAAACATCGTTCAGCTGATCCTGGAAAATGGAAGCTGCTTTATGCTAAGTCAGATCACAGTACTGTGCCAACAGACAGTCACAGGTTCTAATTTATTGTTTAGTTCTTCATTTTATATCCCACCTCTCTGTTCAAATGATTCAAACTTTCAGGCAAGTTTATGTTCCCAGCCCCTCCTGGAGAAGCTGGGGGCAAGCCAGGTATCCCAATCCTGCTTAAAGGCCGTCCTATGTTGTCCAAAACTTTCATATTTCTCACTTTTGAAAATGTCTTGCTATGTAAGAAAACATACATACGTGTTCCCCCACATATGTACTCTTGTACACAACTTAGTATATCCTTTTTCCAAATAATTCTCATAATTTTCACCTTTTTGTACTCTCACCTGACCTGTCAACTTTTCATACACATTGTGTGAGTTGCAGACTGTATCACAACATCTGAAAAAGTGCATGTTTTGATGTAGAACTAGATTCTGATTGGGGAATAGATTCAGGAAGAGCAAATCTGGTACATTCGTATTAAGATACCTACAACCCAGATGAATTTCTCCTCCATTCCAGTCCCTGTTGTTATCTTCTAAGGTTTCCTGAACCATGCCGTAAACGCACATTCCGCCTCTGTAACCCCAAAGACTGGGGAAGCAGCGTGCCTTAAGTACAACCCCCCAAATAACATCCAAATGATGAGTGAGAGCTAACTGAAGCACGATCTGTCATTCTCTACCTTACCCAAAACAGTGTCTTCTTTATCTGCATATTTCTACCTGTAGCAGCTTTGTTTTGCTCATTAGAGGCCTACTAAGCCTTCAATACAATTGCACAGGCCTTGATTTTTTTACCGTGAGGATGCCCCAAATTATTTACTTATTTATTTATAGGCCACCCCAATCCATTGCAACTCTGGGCAGCTTACAAAAAGAACAATAGAAAATGCAGAGGTACAAGACCGAAATCAGAAGACGCTTAATCCTTGGGAGAAGAGCAATGACAAATCTTGATCAAATAGTTAAGAGCAGAGACATCACACTGACAACAAAGGCCCGCATAGTTAAAGCAATGGTGTTCCCCGTAGTAACATATGGCTGCGAGAGCTGGACCATAAGGAAGGCTGAGAGAAGGAAGATCGATGCTTTGGAACTGTGCTGTTGGAGGAAAATTCTGAGAGTGCCTTGGACTGCAAGAAGATCAAACCAGTCCATATTCCAGGAAATGAAGCCAGACTGCTCACTTGAGGGAATGATATTAAAGGCAAAACTGAAATACTTTGGCCACATAATGAGAAGACAGGACACCCTGGAGAAGACCCTGATGCTGGGGAGAGTGGAGGGCAAAAGGAAGAGGGGCCGACCAAGGGCAAGGTGGATGGATGATATTCTAGAGGTGACGGACTTGTCCCTGGGGGAGCTGGGGGTGTTGATGACCGACAGGAAGCTCTGGCGTGGGCTGGTCCATGAAGTCACGAAGAGTCGGAAGCGACTGAACGCATAAACAACAAAACAAGACCAAAATAAGAAGAATCCAAAGGAACAACGCCAGCTCAGAAATGAAATACCATTCAAGGAGTCCGTCACCCACTCTGAGCTGGGGACCCAACAGGTCTTGAGGACTCATTTAATTAAGGTCAGGGTGGAGACCATGCCAACCTCAGGGGAACACGCATCACAACATCACGATGAAATGGGCATTATAATGGCACAGCACAAGCGATACCGCACGCAAGCACACAAGGGCAATGTTAACATTGCAACTTACACTTTGTCACGCGCCCTCCCCTTGAGGATGCCTGTGTACTGCTTTATTATTTGAATATATTGTGTCCTGTTCCAAGATGGTTGTGCCATTCACTCAGAAGAATACACCCTGGTGTCTGGCAAAAGTCAGGTGGTGCTAAGGATTCCCAGCACTTTGCAGCAGCTCCTGGGTGCACCGCCTCGTTACTGGCAGCACCAGTGCAAACACTAGTGCAGATAGTATCTCCTTTAGAGTACGGCAGTGTTTCTCAACCTCGGCAACTTTAAGGTATGTGGACTTCAACTCCCAGAATTCCCCAGCCAGCCATGAATTCTGGGAGTTGAAGTCCACACACCTTAAAGGTGCCAAGGTTGAGAAACACTGGGCTAGGGTAAGGTTTCCCCTAGGCCTTTCCAAGCCTTGGGGAGCAAACAGCGCATGGAGGGCCTGAAGCTAAGCCCACCCAGCCCAGCTGCTTCTGCTGGCCACCAGATCAGTAAGAGAGTGGGAGAAGGTGGCGGTGGTGCTGATGTGCAGGGAAAGCTGCTGGTAGAGCCAAACTGCCTCTCCATTTTCCTGCAGCTGGACCCACCCTGAACTGAGGCTGCCCGCTGCCTTCAGGGGTGGCTGCTACCCTCCCAGCATTGCTTTTGGCCCTTTGAGGCAGGAAACAGGTCAGGAAACAGACTCCCCTGGGAATACCAGAGTTCTGCTTTACAGGTAGTCTTCACTTAATGACCATTCATTCAGCAACTGTTCAAAATTACGACGGCAGAGCTGAAAAAATGGCCTTACGACCTATGCACGAAATTACGACAGTCACATGATCAAAAATCGGGCACATGGCAGCCCACCCGCATTTACAACTGGGGGGGTGCTTCAACTCCCCCCACCCACCTGTCTCCCCCCCAGCTCTGCCCTTTTGGAAGCCCTGCACCCTGCCTTGGGGGCAGGAAGCCCACCCACATGGGCGTGAGGCCACCAGTAGCAAGCTCCACCCTCCCCAGCCTGCATTACTTCACCCAGCTGCCTCCTCTCCCAGTTCCCCGCACCTACCTTTGCCTTTTCCATTCAGCTGCCGCGGCGAAGCAAAAACGCCTGGCTGCCTTGGCTGAGTCCTTTTCGGACCCAGCTTCTATCTTCTCACCTTACGCTATCAGCGGCGCCAAGAAGATAGTGTAAGCTGAGAAAATTCTGGGCTCAATTACCATTGTTAAGTGAAGACTAGGCTACAGCAATGGAATGTGGAAAATAGGGTGGCATTTATTCTTCTCTCTTATACCAAAGAAAGTCAAGGCAGGGCAATCTTGCGTTTCTTTCTCACTGCTTCGTGTTTTCCCGGGATAAGTGTTTTCCTAACATCTGCCATGTATTTTCTTCAAGATTATCTCCAGGCTCCTTTACAATCGCCTTCAAGGGCAAGAGCAGCACTTGCCAAGTCTGCAGCAGACTTGGGGCTCATCCTCCCAGCAGCAAAGCAAGATGCCACCGCATCCAACGTATACCGTACCACGGCCTCATGATTCTGCCTTTGTCTCCTCCCCAGCCCAGAGTCAACTTTCCATGTTCCAGCTTTAATGTAGTGTTTTCTCTCTTCTCCTGAGACAATTTTGGCCATGGACAAGGTCCAGTATGTTTCACCAACGGTGCAACTTTGGCTGCTGCAGGCACATCCTTTCCTCTCTACTCAGGGGTGCTGCTCTCCTAGGCCATTTTGGCTGGGGCTAAAGGAGAGGCCACGGACCTCCTTCCCCCAGAGACACATGGCTGTGTAGGGCCTGACCATGGCTTTCTGAAACGCTTGTCATGTCTTATGATAGCTCCTTATACACACAGGTTCAAACTCGTTGGGGAAAAAAAACTCTTGACCTCTTCTTTAAATGCAGCCCTGGTGCTTTTAGGACTACATCTGTCTAAGGGTTGACAGAGGATGTCAATTTAAACCGGAGAAGAGAGCTGGTTCTATCACCACTGAGCACAAGTTTTCTGCTGCGTCAGCCAAAAAAGAGTTCCATGGAGCCACAGTTTTCACTGTTTTTCTTATTTTGGTGTGGGGGATGTCATTTTGCCTGCTCTGCAGGGGCTACTTCTGGGTAGTGAAGACCGTGATGGTCACTCAGTGTCCCACATTGAAACGATAAGGACAGAGCCACTGGCTGGCCACATTGCTAAGAGAAAATAATGTAGATTCAAATAGAAAGTGAATGAAGCCACGGCTCTTGAGAGGATGACATGGCAACCACTGCCTTTTCAAAGCACATTCTAAGATTAATATGCATTTGTTTGCAAAGGAAAAACTTAAGCCAACTTACAAGCAAGCATGGAAAGATAAATCCATTTATTGTTGATAATTTGTGTACTTAGCATTTTAGGAAGAGGTGGAGAAGCCGAATTTAAATCACTGTATCGTGCATGCAATATTTTCAATTCTTATTTTTCCAGATATTTTTCTGCCTCAAATGCACATCAGAAAAATGGATTAAGATGAGGATTAAAAGGCACGGAGGAGGGAAAAGTCAACAATTGCCTTTGCGGCTTGCGCAGGGAATAGCTGTCTGTCATACTAACTTTGTGGATGAAAAATTCCCAGGTTAGTCATCACTTAAATGTTCACTTCCACCCAGGACTTTTTTCTTTACTTTCTTGTTTAGCAGCAGAGGGAGGAGGAGAGGAGCCGGACAAAAGAAATCCCAGCAGACAAAGCAAAAACAAATTGAATGTGCCATTATAAAACACAGATGCTGTAAAGAAAATAAACTTTATGAGATTTACGGGGTCCTGACAAAGTTGGGCGCTTGTGCAAAAGCTATCAAGAGCTACTGGTGGGTAATGCCATTTGCAAGGAATCCATCCGTTTTGTTTTATCTTCCTTGCCCTCAGCCCCAAGCCGTTCTCCCACTGGAAAATTCAGGTGGCTGCTATTCTTGATCCCGAATGGAGCAATTTCAAAGTAGTCAGTTAAGCTTCCAAAGCCCAGCTGGTGAGGTAGAGACCATTTTCTGTGGGCTTTGGCATTCAGTGTTCAGTTTCCTGAGAGTATCGTCTTTTTCTATTTCTACACATGCACCAACACAGAACACTCACATGTAGCAAGTCCTTGGTTCTTACAAAAGGAAAAACAGGTCTGAAGGCATCTCTGTTGATGCAGCCCAAAACTGCACTGGCTGTTTTTGCAGCTGCGGTACCTTGCTGGCTCATGCTTAATCTGTGGTCTACAAAGACAGATCCTTCTTGCAAGTACTGCTGCTAAGCCAGGTACTGCCTATCTTGTACCTGTGCATCTATCTGGTTTTTCCTGCCTAAGTGCAGAAGCTTACATTTCATGATCAAAGCTCTGCCTGTTTTTTTATGCATCGTATTCATCTTCACTCAAATTCTACTTTTTTTTACTTCACTGGAATTGTTTCCAATTCCACTTTTAAGAACTCCCACTCATCTCGAGCTCCTTTCCCCATTAGCTTCTTCTGCCACAGAATCTCTATTTATACTTTTTCGGAGTTTATTTTTTAAATTAAAAATATATAATCGCTCCAGAAAGTTGTACTTCTTCAAAATGGAAGAGGAGGGGAGGGGATGGAATCAGGGAGGATAACATTTTCCCCCCTGAATTTTTCCATCCCCCTCGATAACATTTTCCCCCCTGAATTTTTCCATCCCCCTCCAGGGGGCAGCACTCATTTTCAGTTGGTATGGAGGGGGCACCTATGCCCATTGCCTTTTCCTGTCACCCATAAAACTGTATCTTCGTTCATGTGTATATAAATAAATAAAAACACGCTACAATCTATCAATTGCTGTCACTTATTTGCATCAGCCTGGGCATCGAAATCTATTTACTTAGCATGGAACATATGCGGCCTTTCCAAGCATCCTCCCAACCACAAGCTTTGATTCCAACCTATAAGTACTTAAATGGCTGGGGCTGCTGGCATGCCAACCTTATATTATGGTGTGGCTGCTGACTACTGTCCCCTGTGATGAGCTGCCACACTATTCGATGAAGAGCCTTCTGGACTGACTCCATCCAGCTTGGCCATTAGCCCCTCTTAGCCAGAAAGCAGGGCTTCTTGTTTCTGGAATTGTGTTTGGGCAGCAAGGCCTACATATATTTTGGTCCTACTCATCAGCTGCAACTCCTCATCAAGTCCAACTGTGCTTTGGTCTGGACTTCTGCTCCCCAGCCATTGATTTCCTCCAGGATGTAACCCATAGCTGGCAGCCATGGGGCTACTAAGCACAGGTACATCGATCATCCGTGTTAAGCTATACATCCCACAGCAATCAAAGGATGACAGGTACAAGCAAAAATACTTCTTCTTCAGCATACGATCAGACCAGAAATTACTGGGCCAGTAAGAGATATTTCAGGTACTTCCGTTTTTGCTGCCTCTTAGAGGGATGAAAATACATGACATTCAGTTTATCCTCACAACAGGATGGAAAAATGAAGCAGCATGTTGTTCTTTTGAAAGAACGTGATGCTAGAATATGTGTATAAAGTGCACTTTCTTAAATGCTCATGATAGAAGGCAAAGGTGAAGAAAGCTGCTTGGGCTGGAAAACTGCTGGGTGGTAGAAACGGGAGAGAATCACTGAAGTAATACTTAATTAAAAGAAAAGAGAAGAGCAAGCAGGTCTGTTGCTTAACCACTTGATAGTCACAAAGCCAGGAAAGCGTTGACCGCCTTCGTGTTTCACCAGTGGGTGTTTTGCTAGCAGAGATGTCACATTATGGTACAAAGAGGCAAAGTCCTTGTGATCCTCGAAAGACTGTTACAGTACATAGTTTCCAGTGATGTGGCAAAGAGCTGTTTTGAACCTGATCAGAAGGGGAGTGGCCTGCCAGATCATACCACCATCATACCACATCTACTTCAGCCTGCTGTTTCTAAGCAGCACATACTAAAACCCATCTTCCAGCAATGGATATTCAGGGTTACATGGCCTCCAAATCTGGAGCTTCCGTTTAATCGCCCTGCCCAATAGCTGTCTGTTTTTCCAGTGTCAAATGTACTTCCTTCTAAATCCCGTAAGAATCCAGCTTCATCCCAACACCAGCTTCAACCCTAACAAACCTTCACATTGCTGCTATCTAGAGAATGCAAGATGTCTTGTTGGTCTTGAGAAATCAACAGAAACCAAAATTCAAAAGGCTTAGTGGCAGGACTCATCACCTGTCTCCAGGGCAGTTCCTGAAGCTGGAGTATTTATACCAGACAGGGCCAGTCAAGAAGCTGTATGTGACTGCCTAGTCATGGACCTTATATCATGCGCCTGAAGAGAGCATTCTTGGATTTCTGAAGCCTGTTGCCTGTTCCCCAAGAGTCCAAAGATTCTGCTCAGTGGACCCTATGAGGACACAAAGCCAGTGTCCTTCTTTTGTACAGACCGTCTATCAGTCTGACGTGTTCCACCAAGGAGCTCAACAAGCCGAGACTGGCCTTGTGTTACAAGTATCTGATTCAGATCTTTATTTTATTTTATTTTCTATCCCTTTATTTTTTTTACAAATAACTCAAGGCGGCGAACATACCAAATACTCCTTCCTCCTCCTATTTTCCCTACAACAGCAACCCCGTGAGGTGGGTTGGGCTAAGAGAGAGGGACTGGCCCAAGGTCACCCAGTCGGCTTTCATGCCTAAGGCGGGACTTAACGCACCTAAAACAGATGGCTTGTTTCACCTACACAAGAGGCTCTAGTATTTGGCATTTACTAGCTAGAACCTTACCACCTTTTCCATCAGGGAGAGCAGGCTTCCAACCTTTCAGAACAGACCCACATTGGCCAACCAAATGCTACTCGAAAGCTTTCAAGACAGAACTTAATTAAAAGCAACGTCGTACCCATGCTCCCCAACAAGAGGCGTTCAAACACACATTCTGCTTGGTACAAAAGATAACATGGAAACTTTGGAGCAGTTCTTTCACTTGGCAGATCCACTCCTGGTTTCCCCGTTAGCTTTCTTCTTTGCAGCAACTTATTTTGAGATAGCAACCTTTCTGGTATTTTCATTCTCTAAGGGAAGTCAGGATTCCTGAACTGATCCTGGTCCAAGTGCTCAGAGCCTTATGGGAAGAGGTTTTATTGGGCCAGGGTTCCTAATTCCCAAAGTTCTTGCTTTTCCTCAGTATACAAGCTGTTCTTCTCACCTCCCCTATCTATCTGCACTTCTACTACCCTTCCCCAACCTGGCACCCTACAGGGGTAGGCATGTGGGCTGGATATTTGGGAGGGATGCCAAGCTAAGGAAAAATGGCTTAGAGCAATGGCTCCCAATGTGGCCCACGTGCTCCCCCAGGGGCCATATCATATTTATAGGGGGCTGCAGTAAGTTTCTGAGGGAGCCACCCAAACCTAGCTACCAAACATATGTTCATAATGTATGTCATAATCCTCACGTGTCATAATTTCAGCGCCTTAAATATTGAAAACGACTGCAGTTTAGATCAATAAACGGTGCAGATGGCAAAGGACCTTTTTTCCAGCTAACAGCAACCATGAGGGGGTCACAGAGGTGAATTAGGCTCAGGAGGAGCCATGAGCAGAAAACGGTTAAGAACCCCTGGCTTAGGGATTTGACAGCCACGGGGAATGTGCTTCCTGCACATTCTCAGAGACATTCTAATGCCTTTAAATGCCACCTCTTCCATATTAAGACCCAAGAGTAGGGTGAGAGGTCTCCACAGTCAAAGCCATTACTGTACTGTTCTTTTGTCCTACTTCATTATGTGCACGTGGGCATGCGTGTACGTACGTATGATATGTGGGTGCAGGCTGTTGTTTTACTGGGGAGAGAGGAGAAAGAACGAGCATGGTGCGTAATTGATTTTGCTTGACTTCTTTGGAAGGAAAGGAGGGAGGGTGTCCCAAGGTGAAAATAAAAGCAAATCAATTTTAAAAAGTAGGCCCGTCCCCAAGCAGTTCCAGGACTTTCATTCTGTACTCCTAACCTTGTTTAGCTTTGTTCCAAGACAATCCCCAATCTACAGGAGTTGGAAGAGGGAATAGTGTCTTGAGAGAAACAACAGGCTTGGATCCAAAAAGGAGCTTGCAGGGGAAGGAAAGCTGGCTCACGCAAATGGTGCGGCGGATGGTTGGGACAGCCACAATACTTCAAATGCAGACTTGCCGAGAGCTTGGAGCCGGTGCTATCGCTGTGATCGCGCAAGCAGAGCTGCTGCCTGGGACACCAACTGAGCCAAAGGGCGATGCTACGCAGCCATCGGCCTCCCCGCTCAAGACCTCTGCAGCAGATTTGCACTGCTGTGTGTGTGTGTGTGTGTGTGTGTGTCCTTTCCATGGCACTCTTTCTTCCCACTGAACCCTTCCCAGGGTTCCCTTCAGCTACCAGACAGGAGGGCACAAAAGGGGCTTCACCCCAAACTTTCCTCACCACGTTTACTTTCTGGGGTGAAAGGAAAGGAAAATGAGGAGGAAAACCCAATCAACCCCATGGTAGAACAAACAGAAAAGTTACCCTTTGGAACAACCCTTTGGAACGATGGGGGACAGAGGCACAGTGCCAGGGTACTTGGCTACAGAAGGGGGAAATCTCAGGAGCTAGGACAAGGTGGGAATTGCTATCAGCGTTAAATTGCCTGCCCCATTCCACCACTCCAGAGGAAATGCTGCTGATAGTTAATTGGCTCAGCTCCCCAGCCTCACATCAGGCTCTTTGGCAGCTGCCTAAAACCAACACTGATTCTTTGCCAAGCACGATTCTCACAGTCTCTCTTTAGCAAGATTTATTGAGAAGAAAGGGATGGGATTACAAGAATCCCAGCAACTGAACTATCCTTATTTAGAGCCAAGGTAACCCCACATATGTTAGAGTGGCCAGTTTTTTTATTTTCTTTCTAACTACCTTTCTATGATCTGGTGCAGAAGTAGGTCCCTTAACTGATCCTGGGAAGGCTTGCAGCTGGCTGCTTACATAACGATCGCCTGCATTTTTATCAGTCTGGAACCATTTCTTACATCCCATGCAAAGCTCTATGGAATCAGGGAATACAGGTACCAATCTTAGATTTATACTGTACTTGGAAGAAACCAAGTCTGCATTTCAGCCTCAAAGTAGAGCACCACAGAAGCTCCAGAACCAGAACTGGGACAGATTCTTCATCTATGATACCACTAAGAGACCTTCTGCATCTGGTTCCAATATGTCAGAACCAGAAGTGGTGTGGAGAGAGAGAAATGTAAAAATATAACGATCAGCAGCATTCTTGGGAGATAAAGCAACTGGCGGAATCTTCAAGTCAGCTCTTCAGCAAGAGGAGGTAAGACCACAGAATGGTGCAGGAACCTCATGAGAACCTGCATCTAAAAATGTCAACACTGTAATCCCCATACAGCACGAAGCTCACCAAATAGCTCCAGACCAATCACTAACTTTCAGCCTAACTTCACAGACCAGACTGAGAGCTTGAAACAAAGTAGAGGAGAAACGGATCTGCGTTGTACTCCTTGAAAAGAAATCCAGCTCCAGATGTCATTAATTTTTTAAAAAATCATTTCAAAATGATTTGACTGTTGCAAGATGGCTAACAGGGTATTAGAGACAGATTGATTGGCCCAAAGAGCTTGTGGGTGTCCATCTTTGCGGTGGCATCACTACAGCCTCTTTAACTGGATGTTACATTTCGTTGTCAAAAGGGGATGAGAACTTAGGATTTCCAGCCAAGCTGAAAGCCACAGAAAGCAATTGTTCAGCATCAGGAACAAACACACTTTACACTCCAGTGCTCCTGACAAGAACACAGAACATGTACATCATAACAGGGGCACATCAAGATTAGGAGGAACTTCATGCTCCATATTCTTACTCATTCACCTTTCCACATAAGAGCCTTCTGCAAGCACCTTGGGCATTAACCTTCGCACTGGTTATTCTGTCTAATACTTGCAGGCCTAACAAGCTGGTTGTGATGTGAACAAATATAGAACGCAAAAGAAACTTCTGCATTTGGAAAAGGCAGCCAATGTGGTGCAGTGGTGAAAGTGCTGGACCAGCAGCAGGGAGATCAAAGTTCAAGCCCTCCCTGGGTGACTTTGGGCCAGCCCCTCTCTCTCACCACAAGAGCCAGTGTGGCACAGTGGTGACGGTGCTGGACTAGGAGTGTAGAGACCTGGATTTCAACCCACCCTCAGCCACAAAACTCACTGGATGACTTTGGGCCAGTTCCTCCTTCTCCGCCCATGAGCCAAGGTCAGGCAGTGGTGAAGGTGCTGGACTAAGAGCAGCAAAACTCAGGTTCGGGTCCACCCACAGCCCCGGAAGGTCAGTGGGTGATTTGGGGCCAGCCATTGTCTCTCACAGGGCTGTGGGGAGAAAGGTCACCTTGAACTCCTGAAGGAAGGGTGGGATGTAATCCTAACAAAAGAATAAACAAACTTGTGGTACAACACAGACATTAGCTACTGGCAGCTTAATTTAATGTCCTACCTGATTCCTGAGATATACTTAGGTGCCAAGGAAATTCACTTCCTCCTGTGCCAAAGAGTCAGGCAGAAGCACTTGTAATGCACCTTGCTGGCCACACCAATGTTATGAGCCAAGACAAATAGGACCAAGCAGTTCATTTCATTAGTTATGTATCAGATTTATATCATGCCTTTTGTAACAAGAGCTGAAGATAGCAGCCAGGGTGCTCCCTCCTATTTTCTCCAGAGCAACTATGAGGTAAGTTGGGCTGGGAAAAAGCAACTGGCCCAAAGCCACCCACTGACCTTCTATGGGGCACAGTAAGGCAGGACATCTTCAGTGGTAGCCCCCAGCAAAGAACATTACCCTAAAGAAGGCTTGCCTGACTGTTGTACTGATGTCATTTCAGTGGGGGGCAAAGTTTTTTTTTTTTAATATTCCCCAGCCTTTTAGCTGTGAAGTTTATACTGTTACTTTTAACATTTTAAAATGGCAAAGTACAAACGCTAAACTCAGTTGAGTAAAAAGGCCCTCCAGTGGAACTCACTTTTAAAGGTTCTTAAGTATGGACTCCTACGAGAGCGTGGCAAAACCTGCAGACCCCTTCTCAGAAAAATGTATTTAAATTAACTGCATAAAATAAAAGACATGGAAAGAAACTGTATTACAAAGGAAACTTGGATAGAGTTTTCAGAAAGTTTAAAAAAACAACAAATATGTAATAAAGTAATATATGTGCTTCTTTATTCATCCATTAAATCAGTAACGGCACAATACCCTTCCTTAGGGTACTATAATCATTTTATTGAACTTAACAAACTTTTTGGGAGTCTAGAGGCCATAAATTAGTTTGTTGCCTACATAACATTATTGGGTAACTTATTAATTTAAGTTAGAGGTTGGTGAAAATAAAGGGGTTTTTTTTTCCACCCAAGTTCACAAACTTCTTGAAATCAGTCCCTGGCCCCCAGTTAAGATCCCCCACTTTAAAGAAAAGCAATCTGTAGCTTGCTAAGAGGCTGACAATTTGCTGTTCCATGCAGGCTAAGGAGACAGGGAAAACTCTTATTTTGTGGCCAGCTGAGGAAGAAACCTACGGATGTTTTGATTCTTGCTCCAGCAGTCAGCAAGCTAGCCCATACGGCATTCTACAAATGCTACATCTACTAGGCAAGTTGTAAGGCTGCACAAAACATACGTATATAAACACTGCCAGACCTCCAGACCATGTCCAAATGCAAAATATATTCCCCATTAGAAACTAATGGCCAAGCAAGCACGTGGAACTCCCGTGCTGAACAGAATCTGTCGGAAACAGCAACTGCAGAAACAAGTAACTGCATTTTATGTGGATTAAAGGCTGAAGACAGGTGGCTATTGCCAGATGATCATCTGCTAAGAAATGCACGTAGTCACTTGACTGGTCAGCTCCCCTACTCTACTGGCTGGCGGATTGGTGAGTAGCGATGCCTCATCACCCATCCACACCTGCTCAGAGGTAGGAGGGCATGCTTCCCTAAAGGAACTGTTGATGTTCAGCTCATCACTTCCAGGGCATTGGTGGAAAGATACTACTGTTTAATCTTCCCCAGTTGCTTTTTTTTTTAATCCTTCCTGCAGGTAGTAGTCTTGTCTCGTATGCTTTGGTCACATCTAGATGGGATTATTACAACACTAGTAACGGGCTCCCCAGGCACCCTCTTTCTCTTCTTGATCAGAAGCCCTGCCCCTTCTCCTATTTACAACAGAGCTGCTCTCTTACACCCCCCCAGTTGTGGAACTCTCTTTCTAGATAAGTTGTGTGTATGTGCGCGCGCGCGTGTGTGCGTTTTCTACCCTAACTTGTACAATTTTATGCTGTTTCTCCTGGCCTTTGTCCTGTTTTCATTTTTCTTGCATCTTACTTGGGTTTGCATATGATTTAATGTAAGTGGCTTTAAATCTAATGGGTAAGTCTTCTTTAAGTCAACCTCAGCTCTTGGTGACTTCATTGGCATGTCCATATAGCTTTTCTGGCAATAACGTGGAGATGGTTTGTCATCACCTTTGCCTTCTTCCAGGATAATTTCTTCAACTTCCCAGTCTAGCCTACAGCCTAATCTGGAAGTTCTTGGCTGTCCCCTCTGCTTCGCTTTTTGAGCTCAGACACCATCAGTTCTTTTTGAGGAGCTAAAAAGCAGCATACAGATCCTCCCATCAACTCCAGCCAGCACAGTCCTCTGACTGAGGCTTATGGAAGTTGTAATCAACAACTAGAGGGTAACATTTTGGAGAAGCTGCTGTAACTGTAACTTCAAGCCGTGTGCCAGTTGCGCCGGTTCCTAGATCGGGAGATTCTGCTCACGGTCACTCATGTCCTAGTCACCTCCCGATTGGATTACTGTAATGTGCTCTACTTGGGACTGCTCTTGAAGAGCATCCGGAAGCTTCAGCTGGTGCAGAATGTGGCAGTGTGGGCAGTTACGTGTGCCCCTAGAACAGCACATGCTACAGCACACACTCTGCCCCGCAAGCTACACTGGCTGCCATTCTGCCTCCGGGTCCCATTCAAGGTGGTGGTTTTGACCGTTAAAGCCCTCCCTGGCACCGCCTCCACCCGATAACATCTGCCCGTCCCATCAGATCCAGCAGAAGAGGTCCACTGTGGGTCCCGTCTGCTAAAGAGCTACATCTGGCGGGACCCCAGAGACGGGCCATTTCTGCAGCGGTGCCCGTCTTATGGAGCGCCATCCCCCCACCCCGAAGACAGGCTGGCTCCACCCGTTAACTTTTCGCAAGTCCCTCGAGACTCGGCCATGCCATCACGCTTGGGGGGCCCGAGGGAATGGTGAGTCGTTTCTCCACTGTTGTTAATATCTGTTGCTCTCTCCTTGCCTTTTTTTTAACTGTATTATTAATTTTTAATTGTTGATTGTGTGTGTATGTGTGTGTATTGTGCACCACCCAGAGATGGGGGGCTAGATAAATATGATGAATAAAACAAACAAACAAACAAGCTGTTACAGCAGAGACAGGCAATCTGACCTTCTCTAGGTGTCTTAGACTTCAACTCCTACCAGCCCCAGCCGGCTCAGCAAACGGCATGAGTTACCTGTTCGGGTGTTACCCCATCCCCATGCAGGTTCTTCTTTTTCCAAGACATGGGGGATCCTTTTTTCAATTTCCCACATGAACGTTGCAGTGGCAAAGTCCAGGACTCTGCCCACTCCTGTTCTGCCCTGTTGGCATGACTTACAGAATTGCTGCATTTTCCTTGAAGAGAAAATGGCCTCAGCCAAACAAGGGATTGTAAGAAGGGAAACCAGGAAGGGCAGAGATTATGTGAATAAAATGATGACCGGATTAAGTATTGGGAAAAAGGGAGAAGGATATCTATTTTAATAGTTCACCCTGGGTGCCAAGGTGCCTGAGGCCGCCTCTTTCCCCTCGTCTCCCAGCAGCTTTTGCTTTTACACTTAAGGATGTATTTTGGCTCTGCATCAGAAGGCATCAGCCAGGTCATGAGAAGTGTCAAAGATTCATTTCCTTCAGATGGGAAAAGAGACCCATTGAGAGAGCTCAGAAAAGCCATGCAACACACACACACACACACACACACACACACACACAGCTTGCTAGCCGTTCTCAGCACCAAAGAAATACCAGTGGTTGCATTTTAAGATGGGTTTGTTATTGTTGTCTATCCCTTGAAAATCCTCTTAATTACATTCTGGGGTTCAAGCTAGTGATTCCCCTCTTTTTACTTTTAATGAATATGGACCAAAGTTTTTAACTACTACTACATGGCAAAAAGGGATGGCATTGGTAAGCTTCTCTCCATTAAGACCCCAGCCCATCTCCACTACTTTCCTGGTAGGAACCCAAAGGCCCAAACACCAGATGAATGAAACGTGAGTAAGAAGCAGTCCCACCTGCCTGTCATTTGCCCACCCATTCCTACATTTTATGTTGCTCCCCTCACAGGCATACATGTTTCAGCATGAGCCCAAATTGGGATGTGTTTGGTCTACACCAAGGTTTCTCCACCAGGGTTCCATGGCACCCTCGGGTTCTGCGAGAGGTCAGTAGGGGCTCCCTGGGAGATCACGGTTTAATTAAAAAATTATTTCAAATTTGGGCAACTTCACCTTAAAGAGGTAAGTTTCATTCTTTATTTTCAGTTGAAAAACAGTGTTTATGCATATATATAGGCCTACACATGAAACAAATATAATAATTTTGTAACTTCTGGCCTACATTTGAGCCTGAATGGGCAGGGGTTCCCTGAGGCCTGAAAAATATTTCAAG
The DNA here is from genome assembly GCF_035149785.1 of Candoia aspera. Classification (NCBI taxonomy): domain Eukaryota; kingdom Metazoa; phylum Chordata; class Lepidosauria; order Squamata; family Candoiidae; genus Candoia; species Candoia aspera. The sequence goes on from NC_086153.1 coordinate 5,750,221, forward strand.
GGTTCCTCCTGGGTCAAAAGGTTGAGAAAGGCTGGTCTACATGGAGGCAGGGGAAAGTAAATCTCTGAGCCGAATTCGACATCTACACAGCCATGCAGTTTTCTCAGCAAAAAATGGAAGTGGTTTGCCACTGTCTTCTTCCTGGATATTTCTTCAACTTCCCAGTCCAACCACAGCTCTAGGATTTTCTGTTGGTTTTCCATCCAAGTACTAACAAGGTTCAACTCTGCCTGTCTTTTTGAGATAACTCAAGGTCACGTAGGTGTAGCCGCCTAAGCTCAGCTGAATTCCCTTCAGTCCAGTAACTTCATGGATACATCCAAGTAGTCTTCCTAGCAGCCAAATGGAAATGGCTTTTCCTACAATGTTTTTTTTTTAATTTTTAAAATATCATCTGACATGTTGGGCCTTCCTGGTAGTCTCCTACCAAAATATCAACTATATGTGATTCTACTTAGCTTTTCTCAAGACCAGCTAAAATTGGATAGATGCTGCTGCTTATTTATGGAGTCTGTATTTCTATCAATCCACATTTTCCACTCATTTGTCTCTCACAGAATTTGCCTGTGAATGAAGACATAATTAAGTTGTACGTTTAAAGATTCGGACCTTGCAAACAGAAACAGTTGTGTGGAATAAACTCACGTCATCTCAAGTCTTGCTTAGCAGAGGTAATTTATTCTACCAGCTGCAGCATTTAAATTCTGTGGGCACAGAACCTACATTCTGGAATTACATGAGCCTTCACCAACATGGTGTCTAATCGAAGCAAATATTTGTAGCTCAGGGTTGAGCTGTGGCATCCTTGGTGCTCTCTGAGCCTTGTTGTTTTCTTGCAGACGTTTCATTGCCAGGCTAGGCAACACCTTCAGTGCAAAGAGGGAGTGGGCCTTGCTCTCTGCTTACATACCGTGGCTTGCCCTGCTTGTGTTGGTGGTGGGGGGGGTTGTTCTCTCCTTGGGGGTTCTTTGATTGGGCTGTTGTTTGCTGCTGAGTTGATTGACTGGATTAATAGTTCCTTGATTAGGATGTATTGTGCTGTTTGATCGTTCATCTGGTGTTAATCCTAGTGTTGATTTTTGCATATCTGGGTGTTGATTGCTGGCACGGGAGTGTCCTGGTCTTTTGGCTTTTCTATTGTCAAAAGCCAAATCCAAAAATGCCAGAGAATTCCTGGAAGCCTGGCACTCAGACAAAGCAGCCATCAACAGACACATAGAGGGAAACAACATATACATACCTTTCAAAAGAGACAATACAAAGCCAAAAGACCAGGACACTCCCTCGCCAGCAATCAACACCCAGATATGCAAAGATCAACACTAGGATTAACCCCAGATGAACCATCAAACAGCACAATACACCCTAATCAAGGAACTATTAATCCAGTCAATCAACCCAGCAGCAAACAACAGCCCAATCAAGGAACCCCCAAGAAGAGAACAACACCCCCACCAACACAAGCAGGGCAAACCACGGTATATAAACTGAGAGCAAGGCCCTCTCCCTCTTCGCACTGAAGGTGTTGCCTAGTCTGGCAGTGAAACGTCTGCAGGAAAACAACAAGGCTCAGAGAGCACCAGGGACGCCACAACATGGTGTCTTCCAGGTATGTGCCCTCCAAGTTCCATAACCACCCCCCCCCCCCCGTGGTTAGGTTGGGAAAGACGAAATTAGAGGGTAGAATTCTGGATTTCAGCTTGGAGGAACTGATGGTGTGGGTCATGTTTTCAAACCTTCCTCAACAGAAAAGACTTCTTCTGAGCAATGGATTAACAGAGGAAATTCTTCCGTGCAACAGATCCACGTTTCTGACGTCCTTTTCTCTGATACAGGGTGCTGAGTTCACACAACAAGCTGTTCCCTAAAACAGTCTAACAAAACACAATTGCTGTGTCTGCACAACACGTTATACCCAAATAAAGAAATGATGCTACAGCTAACATGCTGGTTTACACAACTTGCTAAAGCAACGGTGGGTTCCCGTGACTCATGAAACTGAAAACCCCATTTTAGCCTACTGTGGCACGTGGTGTGAATCCAGCCTCTCTTTCTGCAGGGGTGGAAAGAAGTTTGACATAAAAGAATATTAGCAAAGCAGGACCCAGCTCAGAATGGCGAGATAAATCCCAGCACTCCATCCTCCTGTATGTGGATCGACTCTTTGTGAAAAAGAAGTCACACACGTTGCGAACTGGAAATGCTACTGGACAATCGCAAGCCATTTTTTAGGATGTCGTTGGCAATCTGAAAAGGAGAAGGTATCCGAGGCGAATTCTTTCCAAGCCAAGCATGTAAACAATTGCTCTCAGAACGTTTCAAACAAGAAGTCGACAAGCAGCCTTCCCATATCACCAAATGGCAAGAGAAAACAATATTGCTACCTCGTACATCATAAATCGGCTGTCAGCCTAACGCGCGGAGACAGCGCGATGAGAGAAGAGGGGCTTCTCCCAGGCACCGAGGGCAAAGCTGAGAAAACACCACCCTCTAGAGGACATTCATTTAATCACGCTGACATTAACTTGAAGCTCAAACTGCAATTTCTCAGGTACAATAAAGGCCCAGGTCTGGGTCAGGCAGGCAGTTCTGCTGACTTAAAATGGAATTCTGCCCTTATGTGGCAGAAATGGGGATCTGCTGGTTTAATATGTAGAGTGAAAGGAAGACTCGCGTGAGTGGTGCAAAAGAGGTCTCCATCCTTCTGCATCTCCTTACTCAGAACTAGAAGGTTGGAAGATCTGGCATGTGATGCTCAAAGCCCAGTCTGATCCCTCCTTTTATTACAGTCCCTTCTCCAGTGAAGAAGCATGTGGAACATGCAGGACCAAGCAGATGTCTTTATCTATTTCATGGATACATCACTATGCGTCTATGGACTCATGGCAGTCTACTGAGTAAGACAGAAATAATAATCCTTAAAGCTGTCAAAACCTAATAATTGTAATCATAATAGGCATACTGATGACAGATATTAAATATATGCCCTTCTGAAGTTAAGAGTTTTCTAAAGGTCAAACTGATGGACCCATCTGGATCCCTGATGGGCACCATGGCTAAGCTTTTCCAGGCCAGCCAGAGCTCATTCCTTGCTCCCCATCAGGATTTTAGGAATTTTGCCATGGATATTTATAGACCGAAACTCTCCCCACGACCCGGCTTCGATTCCAGCGGAAGCTGGATTCTCGGGTAGCCGGCTCAGGTCGACTCAGCCTTCCATCTTTCCGAGGTTGGTAAAATGAGTACCCAGCTGGCTGGAGGAGGAGACGACTGGGGAGGCAATGGCAAACCACCCCGCTCTATAATCTGCCAAGAAAAGGGTGCGAAAGCAGAGTCCCCCCAAAGAGTCAGACATGACTCGGTGCTTGCACAGGGAGCTTTCACCTTTCACATTTATAGAAAAGAATGGCAAATGAACATAATGGGTTTTTGTGGGGAAAATAGGAGGAGGAAGGAATAGAAGGTATGTTCCCCGCCTTGAGTTATTTATAAAAATAATAAAGGCGGGATAAAAATTAAACAAACAAATAAATAAATAATGGGGGGTTTGGGGCGGGGGAGAAACTTTATGAGAGGAATATGCTATTTCCTCCTAAAACATCATTATTTAGTCAGTCTTCTCCAGATACAATATGTTGGTACTGCAGCCCCCAGAATTCCCCCACCACCTCTGACCTACTCAATCAAGTGTGACCTTGAGGCAACCCAACTGAAGTGCCTGGCTCCTACATGCACTTTGCTACTTATGACTTGATTATCTGCTGATGAAACTTGTGAACCAGCACCACTAAAAAGCCTCCGCATTTCTAGTATCATGCCTTTAGTGGCAACAGCTCATCCACATCTCTGCCCCACTTTTCTACACCAAAGCTGATATTAGGATTACAAGGGGTTAAGGTTCATGAGGCACTCTGAAAACCCTAAGATATTATATGAGCATTCCTGCTAAGACTGTGAATGGTGGCTGGAGTTTTCCGATGGAAATCTCACTCACCACAAGCAGCTGTTCCCTAAAAATATGCTACTTCAAGAATGATGTTGGGGCATTTGAAAGTAACACAAGGTAGCGGAGTGGACCAGAAGACAGTGAAGTCCCTATTGGCACCTTGTATGAACGAAGTCCATGTCCCCCTTATACTTCCCAGAAATATCTACCATGCACAAAGAAGTGACAACAGGCAGTACAAACGCTTAATTAAAACTTATTTTAAATGACATTAATTAAATAAATTTAACATTACTTCCAACACATTTAATAACATCCCCTTCCGTGTTCAGATTTATACTCAGGTAGCAGCTCCTGGGAAGGCTTTAGGAGCAGTATCCCAGATTTCAGAGGCCATATGCAGTCTTGGGGCCTCAAGCAGTACATCACTGAGACCGCACATACATCCCAATAAATCTTCTTGTCACTATTTGTCACCGTGTCCTTTTTAAACTGGAAATACAGAGATGGAGGTGGAAGCTAGGACTTTCTGCAGGGAAACAGGGGCTTTAACACTCAGCTAGGAAGCTCTCCACCACCTTGTCCCTTTCATTTGACTTGTCCCCCCATCCCTCCAGTTGTCCTCTTCTTAGTGGGTATGACATTGAAAACTCCTTGTGGGCTCAGGACTATTTCAGCTTTGTGCCAGGGACACGTATGGCGCTGCATGCATGATAAGCTGTTCCTGCAATGACCTCCAGCATAGAAATCTTTGGCAGTGACGTTTGGACTGCATTCCACTCCTGACATGTGGGGCTTCTGATACTCAAAGGAAGTTCTGAAGGTGAGTTTATAAGAGACCAGTTGGCAAAGTGGGGAATACATCTGCTAAAAGTGGGAGATTTTTAAAAAATTCTTATTTCAGTCCAAAGCTGGACTGGGGCCATTGTCAGAGGAGACAAAACCACAGTGAATGTTCTAAACCTGTATCTCAAACTTTCAGTCAACACTGCAGCAGATGAATGAAAAAAGCTGGAGTCAGAGGTCCCCAGGCTGTTCAACCAAGTCACTCTTGTTTACAGGTTTGGATATTAAATGCAACTGAGAACAGAGCTGTTTTCTTGGGCTTCAAGCTATGCTTTAATTCTTTTTTGCAATAACTGTTTAGCTCTGCTAAGCTCTAAAAAGGTGGCTCCTTAAGTGAGTGTTACTTAAAGGAAGCCAATCTGTTTCTCAGGAAGGGGACAAAAGCTGACATGACTTTCAAGCCTGCTTTTCCCATAAGAATCCTGCTAGGAAAGGATGGGAAATTGGGCATAGTGACAGAGAGACATTGCAGGCCTGCTGAGATTTGTATATTTATCAAACTTCTGGATTTTGTCCTTATTTTCTCTCTTGCAAGGCTTCTCTCTGTCTCTCTCTCTCTCTCTCATATACATCACACAAACACATGAGTAAAAGATTCCCTGCCACTTTAGAGGAAATTTAATTTAGGTGAAATTATTCAAAATAATTATTCCATAGTACTGCTGAATAGTAGACTCACTATTTCTTACAGCCAACCTAAGTATTAAAATAAAAATACTTAATTTTTAAAGCATATGAAAAAAAACTGGTCATTTTTATTTTTAAGAAAAAGTCCTCAGTGGCACTTAGCCCCTAAATAAAATCAGTTCATTATTGACAAGGGTTAAAATTCAATAGCAAAACTGTAGACAAACAACCACCTATTTTTCAGCATCATCCACTTACTGAAAAACAGTTGTGTGAAGACTGCAGAGCACATAGTGAAAATTCAAAGAACTTGTGCATCAGTCCCAGAGGATCCCAAAAGCAGCTACACAACACGACATGATGCTGGTATCCCAAAGTTTGCACCCATAGCACAGATGCTGTGCTATGGAAAGAGAAGAGAGACAGAAAGAGAGACAATCTGTCTTGCCGAGGATGCCTGTCTAAAGTGGGGGCAGAGAAACAAATAGGGTGGATCCTGAATCTGAACCGGATATTGAAACTTAGCTGTCAACTTTATCAATCAAGGGTTATTATTTAGTCCTGCTATGCTGCCTCATTATGGGGAGGTGGGGGGGGGGGGTGTTCCTGGGAAGAATGAAGCACGCCAGGAGTATATACTGAGAATATATAATCCCAGGAAGGTCACCCAAGGTGTGAAAGTCATCTCAGCTGCCCAGCTAAAGTAAGCAGGTACCTATATTGGGAGCAATGATATAGGGAGATACTGGAGGCAGATGATCCCTTTAATGACAATGGCAAAGGTATCAATTAATACCGTGGGGGGGAAGGCAATGGTAAACCACTCCTGTATTTTTACCAAGAAGACTAAACGGATAGACAATATTAAGTGATTGACAATATAGTGCTGGATTATGGGCCTCTTAGGTCGGATGGCACTCAACAGTCCACTGGGGAACTGCTGAGGATCTTTCGGAGTACTGAGGGTATTTATGATGTGGCTAGATCAGAGGTTTTGGGATTGGCGAACATACCCAATACTCCTTCCTCCTCCTATTTTCCCCACAACAACAACCTTGTGAGGTGAGTTGGGCTGAGAGAGAGGGACTGGCCCAAGGTCACCCAGCCAGCTTTCATGCCTAAGGCAGGACTAGAACTCTCAGTCTCCTGGTTTCTAGCCCATTGCCTTAACCACTAGACCAAACTGCTTCTCTAATTTCACACATTATCAAAAAATCCTTAGGATCATCTAATGCAGATTAAATCCCTGAATGGAAAAGGAAATGCCAGATATTCAAGCTGGCTTTGGAAAAGACAAGGAACAAAATACAGGTGGTCCTCACTTAACAACCACTCATTCAGCGACCATTCAAACTTGTGATGGCACTGAACAAGTGGCACTTACAACCAGTCCTTGAAGTTCTGGCCATCGCAGCATCCCCACGGTGATGTGGTCGCCATTTGTGACCTTCTTCACCAACTTCCTATGAGCAAAGTCAGCGGGGAAGCTGGCAGGAGGTTGTAAATGGTGACCACATGATGTCCTTGCTTAATGATGGCGTAGGATTCACTTAATGATGGCAACCAGGAAGTGTTGGAACTGCCATCACTAAGCAACACAGTCACGTGACATTGCACTTCATAACTGCGTCGCTTAGTGATGGAAATTCTGGTCCCAATTGCCATTGTTAACTGAGGACTACCTATTCATTGTTGCTGATGCCTGCTTGATAATTGAAAAAGCCAAAGAATACCAAAAAGAAGTCAATATGTCCTTCATTGATTATAGGAAAGTCTTCAATTGTATCAACCATGTCCAGATGTGGAATGTCTTAGGAAAATGGGAATCTCAGAACATCTCACTGTCTTCATGCAAAACCTATACACAGGACAGGAGGCTACAGTACAGACTGAACACAGCGAAGTAGACTGGCTCCTGGTTGGCAAAGGTGAGACAAGGCTGTATGTGCTCCCTTCATTTATTCAACCAGTAAGCTGACTATATAATGAGGGAAGCTGGTTTGGAGAAAGAGGAGCATGGTTTTAAAACTGGACAAAGTAACATCAATAGCCATGCTGATGACACTACTCTGATAGCCGAAAATGCAGAGGATCTACAAGCTCTAGTAATAAAAGTCAAGGAGCACAGTGAAGAACTGGATGATTAAATATAAAGAAATCCAAACTAATGACATCAGGTATAGCAACCAGCCTTAGAATTTACCCTGGAGATACTGAACCGGCTTCTAGTGAGTGCAATACATCTCATGAAGTAAGCTGCAGAATCTGATGATGTGAGTGGTAGCTCACAAAAGCTTATGCCTCTTCATCAGATATGTTGGTCTGAAAAGGTGTGGCCAGATCCTTCTAATTTCTGCCCAACCCAGTGAGGATCTAACTATATAACTCATTAAAGAACTAGACTTTTCTGGTTTTCTTCTAAGGTTAGAAATGTTAAACATTTTGGAAATCAAGCTTATACATTATTATAGGTTGAAAAAAAACCTAGTAATCGGGGTCACCCTCATGACTGCACAAGGGAACCTTCTTCTTTAGCTTTTACACAGGCTTCCACTGAAGACACTAGGGAAGAAGGGGTGGCTTCTCTTTCTCTGCCACCAGCTCATTGATCACACAGGAAGAGTGAACCATCCCGTGTCCTAATTGCCTCCACGAAGCATAGTCCCTCACCTGCCCAGAATCTCTGATGACTTTTTTAATGGGACAAGCCACTAAATCCAATCCAATGCTTGTTCATGTGGCCTGTTCATTGTCACCTTGTCCTCTTGCTGCTAAAAAAGGCAACCTCGGTGCTCACTGGGGAATTTAGACACAAAAACTGTAAATTTGCTCTTCCCAACTGCACAGTTTAGCAGCTTTAGGTCATTCTTGTAACAGCAGAAGCCCACAGAAGGACTAGCTTGTTGGCACAGAGATTAACCCTGAATCAAGCCCGACAATCCCACCAAATAGTAAAAACATATCGGTATGAGATTAACAGATAAATGAATCCAAACAATAAAATAAAAACCAGGGTGGCTATAACAGGTGCAAGGAAGTTATCTCTTATCAGATGTCTATTAACCATTTCCTTTACCACTTTCCTGCTCAGAGAAGACAAATTAGGAAAGAGCCAAACATGATTCATTCATTGTGTGATGGATTCCCACTCCAATAAAAAGTTTATATTGCATAAGTAAACAATTTAGAGATAGCCTAAGAATAAAACATAAATACATGGCTTCTATGCTATACTGAATGTGTTCAGAAGATGAAAGAAAGAGGAGGAGGAGGAAGACATCACATGAACATCCTGACTGCTCTAGAGTCTTGGTTCTTGGGATCCCAGACTTGGTTGGGATGGCCAGATACCATTCAGAAAGAGCCAGAAACATGGCAGGAGCCCAATGGGATGGGAAAAATGCCAGCAGCTGTTCCAGTTCTCAAGATACGAAGGGCCTTGCTGGATCAAGGCAGCTGTCAATGGAGCCCAGCATCCTGTTTCCCAGAATGGACAGCCAGATGCCTCCAGGAAGAACACATACAGGGCAGGAAGACAAGGGTTTCCTTTGGGCGTCAGCAGTCAGCATTCAGAGCTATATAATCTCTGAACATGGAGGTTCTATTCCTAACATCCATGAGCAATAGGAACTTAAAAACTGCCTTGCTGGATCAGCCCTGGTAGAGGGGACATCCTGTCCAGTATCCTGTTTCCAAAAGCAGCTAACAATAAGTTTCTGCATAGGTGAAGAATATTTACCCACTTTCTATTTCTTTACCATATTTATATCCCACATGTTTCTAGCCCAATTGTCTCTTTGTTGTCCTTGGATCTCTCAGCCTAGAACCTCCATTGAACCTTCTAAAGCTAAGTAGAGTTTTCCCCCTCTGACTGGTTTTCCCTGACCTGGGCAGAAACTCAAGCCTTAAGGCTCAAGCCAAATTACTCAAGCAATACCCTGCAACACCGATCCCCAAGATTTTAAGCTGGCCTTTGATAGGTCTCTTACCAAAAAGGTGCTGGGCTAGAAACCAGGAGACTGTGAGTTCTAGTCCTGCGTGAGGCACGAAAGCCGGCTGGGTGACCTTGGGCCAGTCCCTCTCTCTCAGCCCAAGAGCCAATCAGGCGTGGTAGGAGAGTTCTAGTCCCGCCTCAGGCACGAAAGCCGGCTGGGTGACCTTGGGCCAGTCCCTCTCTCTCAGCCCAAGAGCCAATCAGGCGTGGTAGGAGAGTTCTAGTCCCGCCTTAGGCACGAAAGCCGGCTATGGGCCAGTCCCTCCCTCTCAGCCCAAGAGCCAATCAGGCGTGGTAGGAGAGTTCTAGTCCCGCCTTAGGCACGAAAGCCGGCTATGGGCCAGTCCCTCCCTCTCAGCCCAAGAGCCAATCAGGTGTGGTAGGAGAGTTCTAGTCCTGCCTTAGGCACGAAAGCCGGCTATGGGCCAGTCCCTCCCTCTCAGCCCAAGAGCCAATCAGGCGTGGTATGAGAGTTCTAGTCCCGCCTTAGGCATGAAGGCTGGCTGGGTGACCTTGGGCCAGTCCCTCCCTCTCAGCCCAACTCACCTCACAGGGTTGCTGTTGGAAAAGAGGAGGAGGAAGGAGTCTTAGGTATGTTCACCACCTTGAGTTATTTATAAAAATAATAAAGGCAGGATAGAAAATTAAATAAAATAAAATAATAAAAATCATTTGCTAGCTGTAGGAGTTGTTCTACACTTCAAAGGTAGCTGCTACCTGATGTCATTAATTTCTAGTGCATGATGCTCTATCAGACCTGTGCTCTAAAAATCTGAAGTCCTTTTGTAAAGTACCACTTTTGAGCTTAATATCCGTCAGTTGTGAGTATTCAGGACAAATGTCTGGCCTAAAAACAGCAACAACGACAGGATTGTGGAGCTTCATTAAAGAGCCATCTGGTGGACTGATTCTTCTCCCCTGACACCCATTTACCAGGCTGAGATAGCAGTGAAAATTCTCCATAACATCCTACAGCTTCCTTTTATTCACCGTTTGCAACCAAGCTGTAGAATCTGGGAGGCCACTAAAAGTAGGAATTTAGGGAAACTTATAGGCAAAGTATTCTCAGAGTTCTGAAGGAATCAGACCTTCTCCTGTAGTGCCCCATAACCAACTTTCCTGAGTGGGGTTACTTTCTGAAAAAAGCAAGATCTCTCACTTATTTATATATTTATACTATCATTTATAGACTACCCACTTCTACAAAGGACTCAGGGTAGTTTACCACCAGAGAAACAACAAGCCAATAAAAAGCATCATCAACCTAACCCAAGGCAGCTCTTACACCATCAGCACCCACATGCCCTGCAGAAAAATAGTTTTCAAGGTTTTCTTAAAGGGTGAGAGGTGGGAATGTTCCTTAATTCAGGAGATGTGGCATTCCAAAGAGTGGGAGCTGCTATTGAGAAGATGCAGCACTGAGCACCCATCCCCATCACCTTCTATGGAATAGGGACTGTCAGCATAATTTCCTTCAAAGATTGCAAAGCGCAGGACAAATAATCCTCCTCCTCCTCCTCCTCCTCCTCGCATTTTCCCACTATCGCGGGGTTTGCTTTTCGGATCCTGAAACCCCACTTTGCCCGATTGTCCGCATCCTCAGGGCGCAGGCCCTCAATTTGCATGTCCTTATTGATGGTGTCTTGCCATCTCTGTTTTGGTCACCCACGTGGCTGCCGGCCATCAATTTTAAGATGGTAAACTATTTTTTTGAAATATAAAAGGGCAGGACAAATCTGTGTAGAAAAAGATAATCCTATCGGTGCCAAGCCCTGCAGAATTCTAAAGGTGCTAACCAGCATTTTAATTTGAACTCAGGGCAAACAGTGCAGCAAACGCAGCATAGATGAAGTGCTATCTCAAGTTAGCCAATGGGCCGCTGCATTTTAGACCACCTGAAACTTTTGAGTAGTCTTCAGAGACAGCCCCGTGTAAAGCGTATTACAGTAGTCTATAGACAAGGTAATGAGGGCCTGAGCCACTATTACTAGGGCATCCTAATCCAAAAGGCCATATGTGATACTCCAGCCAGAGCCAGTCAAAGACCCCCAGGCCTAGTTCTGAATCCTGAGTGCAAGGAGTCAAGAAAATCTGTTTGCTCTTGGATAGTCTGTAGCTGGGATCCCACAACCTTCTCCAAAACCTCCCCTAAAAAGTGAAGGAGGGATATTGGTCAACAGTTGTCTAACCTGACTGGATCAAGAGATGGCTTCTTCAAGAGGACTCATACCAATGCCTCCTCCAAGATGGTTGGCACCACTCCCTGACCACCACCAGAATTCAGCCACACACAAACCTCCTGGCTGCCCAAATAAGCCAGCTAGGACATGAATTGAGCTTGTAGCTGACAGGATCAAGCCACAGAGGGCTTTTCCACATCTCTGATCTTCACAAGCCCAGAAGAATTCAAGACGGTCTCCCATATAACTTCTTAAAGTTCCAACTATTCAACTCCTGTTATGCTTCAGTCTTCTTCCAAAAGAGAGTATGTGTTTCAACAGGCAAATCTGAAGTGCAGAATGAAGGGAGTAGATTGAAACTCAGAACGATAAAAATATGAAGAATATCTGTTTACTTTAAATGAATCTCCAGGGCCAGATAAATTGCATCCAGTGGTACTGAAGGAACTTGTTGATGGTCCAACCAAATCCTTACATATTATCTTTAAGAAATCCTTCATAATGGATGAAACTGCAGATGACTCAAAGAGGGCAAATGTTATCTCTAACTTTGAAGAGGAGGGAAAGGAGGATATTGGGAACTATCAACCACCCATTTCACAACAATATTTGGGAAGATTATAGAGCAGATCATAAAATTATCAATCTGTGAAAACAATGCAATAATTATCAGAATTCAGCATGGATTTGTCAGGAAAAATTTTTGTCAGGCTAACCTTATCTCGTTTGATAACCTGATAAATCTCCCTTACTAGATTGCGGGAACAATATAGAGGTATCTTGATTTCAGCAAAGTGTTTGACAAAGTATTCAATGACATCCAAATTAATATGAATTGGATGGCATAACAATTAAGCCAATACACAGCTGGCTCAAAAATCTTACCCAGAGAGGGCTCATCTATGGCTCCTTGCCAAACTGAAGTGAGTTGGATGCCACAATATTCAGTCCAGGAACCTATACCTGAAAACATTTTTTAGATGAAAAGGTGAGGGGAATGCTTATCAAATTTGCTGATAACACCAAGTGGGTGAAATAGGTAATACTCTAGAAGACAGAAATAAAGTTCAAAAGGATCTTCATAGGCAAAAGAAATGTCTGAAGAGAATGAAACTTAAGAGAGACAATAGAGTTCTTCCTTTAGAAAAAGAAATGAAATGTATCCTAAATGTCTAGGAGGGGGCATATCTGAGGCTGTTGCAAATCCTTTGAAAGAGATGCTTCACAGCACATGGGAATACGTAAGAAGCATGATTCAGACAAACTGGAAAAGTGCAGAGAAGGGCAATGAAGATGATCAGGAGATGAAATCTAAGACTTATGAAGAATGATTAAACAAGCAGGGAACATTTAGCCTACAGAACATAAAACTAAAGGGGGATGGGGGATAGAACAGCACTCCTCAGATCCTTTGAAAGGTGTCACACACAGACAAAAATAAATACCTATTCTCCATTATTGTGGTGCAGGACTGAATGTTAGAAAAAAAAAATCCCAACAATAATTGTTCTACCATGGAGCCAATCCCCCTGTGAGGTTGTGGTCTCCCCTTGACTGGCTATCTTCAAGCAGAGGCTGGACAACAGCCATCTATTGGGAATGTTTTAATTTGGATTTCTGCACTGACTGGGGGTGGACTCAATAGCTTTAAGGCCCTTTCCAATGATGATCTATGAAAGATCTTCCTTCATAGCTTCTACCAGTTTTGCAATAGCAATCATTCCACCCCTGAAATCTTAGGTCATGTTAATCAAATCCAAACGAAACCTCTCAGACAATTCTTGAGTATCAAATGATTACATCTGTTTACAAAAAAAAAAAAGCTTCAAATGTGTTTGGAAAACCAATAAAGGCAACAACTTACTGTAGTTCCCCTTGACAAAAAGCAGACACCCAGTGGATGAAAGCTGCAGACACTGATCGTTCCTTCCTGTCCGCTCTATGATGTCAGTAGTAAAAAATTATTGGATGTGTTAAAATAATGGTTTACAGCAATCCTGTGCCTGTTTCAAGTATGTCACACTCGTTTGCTGCATTGTAATCCAAGAGGAAACTATAGGACTTTTCAGGATAAGCCAGAGAATAGAGAGCATGCTGAGTACCTTGAAAAGGGATCAATTGAAAATGACTCCTTTAATATGTCTAGCAATGAAACATTCAAGGCTGATACTTAACATACATTTTAAAGACCAAGATGTTTGGTCACCAAGAAGGGTCATCTAAGGCACAAGCACGTTTGGGAGGTCTATTTTCTCTCAGTAAATCTTGAGGTCGAGCCCATTTAAATAGCAGCATCCAAGGCGATTTCACTGATTTTGGAAAGCTAAACAGTTTCAGGCTTGGTTAATACTTGGGTGAGAGACAACTAGGAAATACCAGAACTCTTAGTTAGACCAGAGAGGCAAAAAACATTCTAGAGGAAGAAAACGGCAAACCACTTCAGCACTGTTGATGCAAAACTATATGGGGATGTCCATGAAGTTACTTGGAATCAAGTTTGATTTGAAGGAGAACATTAGCATTTTATCAGGTCCACAAACTGGATATCAGTACAAAATAATGGCTCAGCAGAGTGATTAGATACGTAGAATGGAAGTAAATTCAGCCTAAGTATTTGTTCTCAGCACCAGAATTAACTGGATGGACTTCTCACAAAAGTCCAATCCTGGATTTTACTCAAGCACTAGACAACCTGTGGCCTGTTGGGTCATCGTTTCAGAGATATCTCCTTACCAGATTACTCAATGCCTTCAACAATGGAAGAGCTTCTAATGTGCTGCCTTCACTGGAAAAGTTCTTAAAAATTCAGGGAGACATTCAGAGATGTATCTGCCTTGAAAATAGCTGTCATTCCTATTGAACTCTATAGCCCAGTCAAACACCAGGAGCTGACCACAGGAAATGTTTTATGACAATTTTTATGTCATAAAATGTTTTATAAAATTTGCCAAATTTCAATGCCACGTCATGGGGTCATAGAGTCACAGGTCCAAGATTTTGGATGCATTCTGTAAGTTAGCCCATTTGTGGTACCTTGGTTCAAAAATTGTTGGCCTATGACGCACCGTTTCGCCCAGTTAGGTTTGTGACCCTTTTTGCCTGGTTAAAACAAGCAAATGTTACAAACAAAGAGACACAAGAGTTTTAGTAGTATCTAGACAAATTGTGCTTGTTCCTCTGTTTGGGTTGTGTTCACAATGGTTTGTGCTCACATTTTGGAACCCTATGCTATTTCTTCTCATTATTATTAGAATACTTTTCCTTCTCTCTCTCTCCACCCACCCAGTTAAAATAATACTTGATAACATCTGCTGAAGTGGATTCTAGTCTACAAAACCTATGCCAGAATATAAAAAGCAAGTTTTACAAGCTAAACACCTTGTTTAACCACCCAGAATCTATTATTATTAGTAGCAGTAATAGCAGTAGTATGTTTTATCAGCAATATACATGACACATCAGGACAAACAGCAGACCCCTGTGCTAGCAATCTAATATTTGAAAAGGAGAGGAAATGGGAAAAAAGAGTGTAAAGTTAAATGACAGTATATCAATTATATGTATAGGAGAGGAACCCCTGTATTTATTGTTGCCCTTCTCCACTAATAGCAAAGGCAGAATAAAGTATATAAATTGGAAATCCTGTACCTTTGCACAATTTATATACATATAGCCTTGGCATAAGGTGCTTAAAATGGAGCGATAACCCTTGAGCAAGTGGCTGCATTCAACCAAAGCTATCTAGAAATAGTTCCATTATTCAATCACACTATTTTGAAAGCAGTCCAGGAATAATGGTAAGGTTGATGAACAGATCCAATTTTTCCTTTGAGTTCATCTTTTTTTTAATTGACTTTCACATTTCCTTGTAAAACCACCCATCTTTGTCTTCAGGAAGTTGCTTCTTATCTATCTTTGACTGGCAAGCAATATGATTGTGAGGTAACCACCTTAAACATGCTAACAAAGCGGCCAATAAAATAAAATCTGAGATCAGACTCTCAATATCTATTTTACTGATAGATAAATTAATGTTTAATGGCATCTATTAAGAACATCTACATTTCCTAAACTAACTTCTGTCTAGCCTACTCTTGTTGCGGAGTTGGCCTTTCACCTGTTTCAGACATCTGGTTCTCAACATCACCCACTACTCATGGCTGTCAAGCACTTAGGTCAAGGACTAAATTTTGTGCATGCAATCCTCAGTGCCATCCAGTTGCCTAATTAAGGATTTCATAGAATCACAGAGTTGGAAGGGACCTTGGAGGTCTTCTAGTCCAACCTCCTGCCCCAGGCAGGAATCCTCATACCATCTCAGTCAAATGGTTGGCCAATGGAGCACCCACAACTCTTGAGGCAAGCTGTTACTACTCTTGTTCTCCAAATTTGTTTGCCAGGGAGGGTGTAACAAACAGGATGGAATGACAGAGGAAGAGGTCTACAACCTGACAGGTAGTAAACCACAATCCACTTCGGAATCTGGCCTGCCCCCATTGCCTGCAAACCCCAACACGCTTGCCCCACTGTAATCCAAAAGCGATTAATCCCTCCTGCTGTAAATAATAGCATCCCCCCAGAGATACAGACAGGGTCCTCTCTCCCAGGGTTCTGGAAAGTACTCAAGATGTGGCTTTGGTCTCTGGCCCGGGCCGATGTGTGTGTGGGGACCCTGGTTTGGTTCGATCGTTTTAGTCCAGGCTGCCTTTAGTTTGTATCTTTTTTAACTGCTTTTATTGTTTTGTATTTGTGCTGTTAAGCCGCCCAGAATCTATGAGAGTGGGCAGCTATAATAAATTTAAGCAAACAAACAAACAAGCAAATCTTCTACATCTGGTTTGAAACCGATGCTTACCATGGAGAGGGGAACCAGATGGGCTGCTTGAAAGCCCCGGCACAGGACTGCAGCGTCCTCCTTGTTTCGTGGTCAGCTCTTGCTCAATCTCCTCTAGTCCTGCGCTCTTCTGGAAGCGACTCATGCGGTTTACGACCCGGGGGGACATGTGAGTCCGTACGCAGGGCTGCCCTCCGTAGGGATTGATGGGGAAGACATGGGAGGTGCCTCGGAGGGTGCTAACAGCCACCCATCTGCAGTCATGGCTGAATGCAATATCTTGCACCTGGAGGGGGAACGGGAGTGGGAGTGGGGGTAGAAATCAAGTGGCATTGTTAAAGAGCTACACTGATATAAACCCAAAGGCAAATGAAAGCAAACTCATGGTTGAAAGTCCACTCCCTCGCTAGCCTGCTTGCCACAAAAGGTCTGTGCAGGTGGCAGTATTTTCACATCGCGCCCTTCACTGCTTACGAACCCCCAGCCCCCATTCCGGTCCCTTAGAAACCAAGTAAAAAACAGATTGCTGGGCAAGTGCCTTCCTTCAAAGCAGTTCTCCCATTTCCTTCTCAGGGTGTATCTTGGGGGCAACTGCCCCTCTGGTCTTGCTCAGGCCATCCCAAAGGTCACCGGATTGGCCACTACTGAGCTAGCTGGATCTTTGATTTGATCCCACATCCAAGCTCTTAAAGGGCAGGAGCCAGAAATCTGGGGCATCTGTCCCGTGCATGAACATTTGTTAGTGATTTTCCCCCAGCTCCACCCAACGTCTGTCTCTGAGGCTTCACCAGATGCAGCCAGGATCTCTTCCAATTCACAAGCTGATTCCCCTAATTAAGATTCCTATCTCCCCATCCAACCAGCCTGAGCCCCATGAGGTTGGGCAACCTATCTTAATTTGATAGCTAAAGTAGACTTGCCATCTTCAGAAGCCGGCATGCCTCTGTAGACCAGATTCTGGGGGGTCTACTGCATCAAGAGCTTGTATGTGGACAATACGACCTGCAAAAAGTAGTTCAGTATCCTTTTCGAGATAAATGAAATGTTGGGCTGTTGCTTTTTGCTCACATGTAGCCACTATTAAAAAAAAAAACTGCTCCAAGGAACAGAGAACCCATTCCTCCTGTCATAAACAGTATTTCTGACAGTAAGAGTACAAAATAAAAAAAGGATTTTGGGGAACTGGACGAAAATCTGGCTTAGCATTTCATTTTCAGAGAGAAAACAAGGCAGGATATTAATTTTCAAAAATAAATCAAGGGGATGGTGAAGTCTTATGCCTCCTCAATTAGACCACACTTTCTGCTAGATTCAATGAATAACTGACCAACACACACACACACACACACACACACACACACACACACATATAAATGATGGACTAGTTTTCACAAAATGTGCTTGAACATATGGAGGCAATGCCTGCTGAAACCTCAAAAGTCAGAAGGAATTGCAGGGGTGCAGCATCAATGCCCTGTATGAGACCTTGCCCTTCATCCCGTATAGCAAATATGGGGGTGGGGAGGAAGACGGAATCATTTATTAATTAAGAGCAGAAGGGACAGAAGCAGGTCAAAAGTTAGGGATTAAACTTCGGGGTCAAAAGTTTTATCTTTCTATTAATGCAAAGCCAGGAATTTTGCTGGGAATTTTAATACTGAATCAAGCAACTCAATACCTTTAGAATTGCTTAAAACGTTTTCCAGCTAAATCAAGGGCCTAGCTCAGTAAAGCAAATTGTTGTGCAGGAACAAAAATTGCCACAAAAAACCACAGGAGCCTGGTGTAATTTTTTAATTGAATTTGGCTCTGGGTACTGGTTTTTACAGCAGGCAAGCTACATATTAGCTGCTTGCTCATTTTTCATTCTGAGGAAACATGAAAAATGAGAGGTAAATAATCACCAGCAAAACCAACAGATCTCTGCCAAAGTTTTGGATGTGGTCTGAATTTAAAGGGAAGAGGAGGGGAGCTTAAGAAGGAAGAACTTTGAACTTTTCTCCTGAATGAAATTGCATAAAAATTGCTGATAATTCAGAGCCAACAGTTTGAAAATGAAGCTGATCCTTCCTAGAGGTCCAAATCTGGGAAGCTATAACTTGATTTGGAAAATGTGGTACTCAGAAAATAGCAAGGGGATGATGAAGTCTTATGTCTCCCTCAGTGAAGCCACACTTTCTGCTAGATTCAACATCTATCTGACTCATACAATGAAATGCATCGGTATCCTGCAAGCCTAGTGTGATACCAGGGATTGAACCTGGAACATTTAGTTGGCAAAGCAGGTACACCAGCACTGGCCACGTTCTTTCCAACCATGGTGAGATGTAAAGTCTACGTGTATGTCTGTGTGCTTGCACGTGCGTGTGTACAGCATGCCCATTTTGTATAAACTAGTGTCATATTCAAGTTTTTAGAGGGGAGGTGATGAGGAAGCAACAGCTTTAACCGGGCTGTGCCCCACTGGCAACCTTGACTTCATTCACACTGGCGACAGACAGGTTTGGAAGCATTGATAGATAATTCAAGCCCCAAGTATAGGCCTGTACTAAGTTTGATCTAAATTGTGCTCCTGTCATGGGGAGCGTGGTCTCAAATTTGCAGGCTCACAATAAAACAAAAGCAGAACACAGACCTTCCAATCAAAAGGGTATAGGAGGAAAAAGGTAGAATGAAAAATAAAAGAAAATCATCTTGCTGTGCATTTGGCAGGTTACTGAATATGTTTCCATATGAGGGGAAAAGATCACACTGCCAAAACAACTCTCCAGAAAAAAAATACGTTTTTGTAAAATACTTAGGATATTTTTAGCAGGCATGTTAAAATAAGGGTCCTAAGATATCAAGGAGCCTTCTGCCTAGAGAAGGAGCCAATGAGGACACTGTCAACACTGTCACCAGCAGTTATGGCTTTTCCACAGAGGGTTATTTAGGAGAAAAGGGCATCCAATTCCTGACAGTGGCAAACAGGGATGCTTCACTTTATGATAAGTGAGCCCAAGATTATTTTGCCAAGCCAAAATAGCGAGTCAATTCTACAGGCTCTGAAGCCATGCCACACCACCAAAGAAATTATGAAACATTAAAATATATATATTGCATACATTGCTCCTAAAACTCTCCAAGCATACTTTAAACATATAACATTTAAATGAGAAACATATTGTGCCTGACAACGAAACATGGGCTTTGTGGCAAGGAAGACTCAAGATGACTGAGGTTTAGTTAGACTGGCTTGAAGACTATCTTTCAGAAGGCGGAGAGATACTATTGACAAATCAAACATGTCTTCTTTTTTTAATAGTGAATACAGGTGGTGAATGCTAACATAAGTAGAGCAAAATACACTCCCCAACGGAGAAGTATCAACACGCAGAAAAGGAGCCCCAAATCTACTGAAATAAACTTAAAAAAAAAAAAAATTAAGATTGAGCATCGTCACTAATCTTGGATTGCCATCATCAATTAGGTAAGTTTGTTTGTTTGTTTATTTATTTTTCAGATTTCTGTTATTGCCCATCTCCCCCAAAAAGGGGGACTCTGGGCGGTTTACAGTAAAATTGACAATTAAAACCATAAAACCCATAAAATGCAATACAAACAACCAATATAAATAGAAAATAAAATAGATATAAAATCCAAGGAGTGGTAAGATCTCCTTCAGTGGGGAGAGTTCTACGGCGCCAGCCGCCCCCAGGAAGAACTATTGCCCTTCCCATCCCAGGTGAGGCGGCCTGTTCCCTGTTTTAAGCTGTTTTGTGCTTGTTAAGATCTGGGGTTTTTTTTTATTTGTAGAGTTTTTATTATCAAATCGTTTTCATTTATCATGACCTTTCTTTGGGACATTTTATCAAGCAGATTAGAAAGTTTATCAATGAAACAAAGAGTAATATTTACAGAAAGGAAAGGGAAGTTGTGACTCACATGATCTTAAACTCTAATTCCCATCCTATTTAGCAAAGGAGACGGTCAGGAGTTATATCAGATGTAGTCTGGTACCATCCTTTGGACCACAGCATCCCCATTCCTGACTTACAACATAATCCTATGCAAAGAAGCCTCTCTGACTCTCCTAATTTAAGTTTCTTTAGGAGTATGACTTATGTTTCTTTTTTGTGGCATATAAGTGTTCTGTCATGCTACACAGTTTGGGAATGACAAGGAATCTGGTTGAGAAGCCATCAAGGGTGACAGTAATGGACGAACATCACCAATGGTCTGATCTGGCAGAAAGGACTTCTTAAAAGACTGAACTAGCTTGTTCTTTCCTGCAATAGTTTTCTTATCAAAGCCAAGAGTCCCTTGCTTATATAATGACCTCTTATGAATCTCAGAGCTAAAGCCAAGGGAGGATTTAGTTTTTTTCCAAAGAGGAAAGCACATTCCTCCTCCTTTAAGGACAGACAAAACCACTTCAAGTACCTCAGGCCTAAGAGACTGAACTCAAAGAAAAGTCTAAAGAAGCAGCAACTGAATGAAAGTATTTTTAAGTTAACCCATCCTAGGTGAATGGCTTTTCAGTGCAACGAATGCAAACATATAGGAAGCCAAATTAGCTTTCATCACATTATTAAATAGGAGAGGGCTTGAGATCGAATTTAGCAGTTTTCAACAAGGTTGGTTTTCCCAATTCTTTGGGTGCTCCACTTGGAAGAGGCCAAAAATCAAGCCTTGATGAAGTATTCCAGAAATGTACTGTACTTCGAAATATTTAAGACAAAAGCGTAACTAAAACATCTGAAATAAAAAAGTTTTTTAAAACCCATGTGATTCAAGAAACATACTTCTCTGAAAATGTAAGATAGGAAATCATCCACCCAACTGGACAGTGATAGCCCCCTTATCTTGCCATCTCTTACCCAGTAAGTGGCCCCTTCTTACTTCACAGTGTCACCCAACAAGTTCTATTGGCATTAGTAAGAATCTGTCCCCCAAACTGGCAGTCTTAACGCCCTCCAGTGACTCCAGAATTTTGGAGACCAAGCCATTTTGTTAGGGCTTACTCTTCCAGCTCAAAGTAGATTTAGAGGCCCAGCAGAGGAGAAAGAAAATAGCTTGGTGGAGATGGCTCCGAATGGAGTAAGCTGGAATACAACACTTGGAATGAGCGTGCATGTCCAACTTCGCTCTTACTCAAACCACAGCATAAACATAACAGGGAAGTTCTGTGTATGTGAACATGGATAGACGTCCTCACACTGAGACAAGCAAAACAAGGAATTCCACAGGAATCTCAAGGAAAGGTGCTGGTTAAGACCACCAATCCTTCATTGCTCACAAACAGCATCAGCAGACATACTGCCCACTCCACAGTTCGTTCCAAGAGAAGGGAATAGGGCTGTGTCCATCTATATAGTAGTTCTTAAACTGGGGGTAATTACCTCCAAGGAGTAATTTGAGCATATCCTGGGGATAATGGAGCAATTTATAATTGCTTGTTTGTGAGTCAAGGATCCAGTCTGGGACTGCCACTGACGAGATGCTTGGGTAAAACCACAGAGTCTGGGGTTTTTTGTGGGGGTAATGACATTATTTGAACTGGGAAAAGGGCCATTAGGTCGAACACTTTAAGAACCACTGATCCATATCCTTGTACCTGCCTCAACCGTTTGCCCATAACTTCTCTTGGGACAGAAGGAAGGGAAGACAGTAACTCAGGCTTCAAGACATTAAAGAATGTGACAAATCCTACTTGCATCTTCCTCAGAGGAAACTGAAATTGCAAGGCAAATGGAGGGATGCTCGCCAGTTCCTAGGAAAGGCTTCCAAACTGTCTATGGCCGACTGACCTACACTGAGACACAGTTGGGTCAACCAGGAAAGGAAGGTCAGTAAGGTCTAAATATTAAAGGATGGATGGGAGCTTGTGGATTCCTCCAGTCATCTGATCCTCTGGGGCTAAAAAACTTGCAGAATTCTTTGTAGCTATCTGCAGTGATAGTCCTGCAGAGCAACATGAATCAAACCAGCCTGTCCCTTTAACTCCAAGTTACCTCCATGCTGCAAGAAATAAGCCAGTACCACCCATTAATGGAGTTCCTAATTTGAGGGCCAACCACCTTACATTCCCTAGGTTCATTGCTTTTGACACTTTCCAACCCACTGTCTTATGTTCCCTAAATCAAAGGCCAGGCTGTTGGCCAGACCACTGAGACCACTAAAAGGTTCTTCACTGTAGCTTTTGTCCTCAGTTCCTGCTATGTTCAATGAACACATGGTGAACATGTGCAGGGGGAACACAGAGGCATCCACTCGTCCATGTGTACAGCATACAGCATGAAAGGGGCTTTTATGTGTATATAACAACTGTGCATGCAGAGGCCTTTTTCCAACCCTGCACTATAAATGTGTAGATTGGAGTAAAGCCAACAACCATGGTCCTCCTTCCCATTCATCTCCAGAGTAAGTGAACTCTTGGGAGGAATTGATGATAATCGTTAATGTCTTAAATGAACCATTCCTCAACTAGTCAACCACAAATGCTGGGTGAAGTGAGCCAAGGACAGGATAATTCAGAGATCACATGCATTCTCATCATCAGCTTTTTTGGGGCATTGTGGCAAAAAGTTGCACAGCTTTTTTTTTCCCGACACAAGTAATGTGGGCCTGCTGTTACCTACCACACTGAGGAAACACATCATGCCAGAGTTCTTTGCTGCTCATGTTGTGAACAACCAATGCAGGATCACATTAGTGGCTTTTTCAAGTTTATGCTAAACTCATCCAATTTATGGCCATCCTGTGGGCTAATGTACCAAGCAGTGTGTCTGTTTATAACATCTCTCTGCATTTGTTGTTAATTGTGAGGTTATGCTTGGAGAGTAAAGATGCAACAGGGCTTTTTATTCCCCATATATTTACACTGATACTTTGTGGGGGAGATTGGAATGGAAGTAAAAGATGCTTTTAAATACATCACTGGGCTGAAATTCCTAGGAGCAGCCAAACTTCCTAAGCAAATTAGACTGCTTGGGGCTGAATTATATACAGGAGATCACAAAGCAAAAGTGCTAGGACTCTCAAGCCACTGGAGGCTGGAGTAGCTAAATATGGGGAAAGAAGAGGCAACTTAGGAAATGTATACACAGAGGTCAGAAGAAGGCTTGCCTCTTCATGGATTCCACCAATCAGCACAGACAGTCTTTCAGGAATGACTCTT
Organism: Candoia aspera; assembly: GCF_035149785.1. Lineage (NCBI taxonomy): Eukaryota > Metazoa > Chordata > Lepidosauria > Squamata > Candoiidae > Candoia > Candoia aspera. The sequence goes on from NC_086153.1 coordinate 5,773,807, forward strand.
TGCCTCTCCTGCAATGTCTCAGAAGTCCAGGGGGTGAGGTCGTAGGATTTGAGAGAAGGTTCAGCTATTGCCTCTGTCACCAATGACTTTGTCTTCTAAGCAGCTGCAAATATACTTGAAAAAATATGCGAATCAATTGTTTGTTCTGGCAGCCACTGCCTCTGTCTTGTCAGGTGAACTCAGCTTGATGCTGGAGTCGAGCAGATCCTGGAACAACTCCATGTAGTAACCACTATCTGCTGAAGAAATATGGAATGATGTGATGAGGCAGCTGTGCCTTTTCACCAGATAATGGCCTCAATTGTGATGGAGCAGGAATCTGACCATTCCTTAATTATTTTTAAAAGAGATCAGCTCGGGTGGCCATATGTCCAACTTCAGAGAAGACATTCCTCTAAAGCCTCTTCCTTTTGAAGACCTGCCCAGTTTAAAGATCGAGAACCAGAAGGAAGGATAATATGGGTCTTGAAAGCTGGTCCTCAAAAGTTAGTGGAGCCTCATAACAAATGTTCCGGTTATTTAGTTATTATTAAATGCATAGGCCGCCCGATTCCATCATGACTCTGGGCAGCATTCAAGACTATTTAAGACAATGCTTTGCAAAGCAATACAAAAAATGTTCACTGAAAAATAACAAACTCTAACAGACCAACCATCCAACAAGGGACCTGCCACCCGCTCAAGCCCAAGGCCTCAGGAGAACAGCCAGGATTTAAGGGCTTGTTTAAATAAAGCCAGAGGGGAGGCCATATAAATCCCTGGTGGGAATTACTGTTCCAAAGGGTAGACGCTATGACAGAGGAGGGGGCCCACTTCTTGGATCCCAGTCTTTAATCGCTGGGACCCAGAGCATGCTGACTTTACCCAATCACGTGGGACAGGCAGAAACTTTGGAAAACAGTCCTCAGATAACCAGGTCCGCTCTTCTCCACTAGAGCAAGATACATTGTATTTCCATTTTATTTCTCTTTAAATGAACACAACTTCATTCTGAAATTGGCATATGCAAATTATAAACCCATCATCTTTTTGATGATGCATAACTAGCTTAATCATCAATAAAAGGGCTCATTTAGAGTCAGTCTGGTGTTATGGTGAATATCTTGGATCTGAGTTCAGGAAGGCCTGGATTCTATTCCGTAGTCAACCATTTGAATGACCAAGTACTAGTCATTCATTAACTGTAATTTTTTTATCAAGCCTTGGGCCTGCAGATCAGTTGCAGATAATAGGCTTTCTATTCAGAAGATCTCATATTCCAGCATTTCCAGTTTCAAAAATAATCTTTCACTGGGAAGGGCTGTTTCATACGCCAAGACTTGCCACTATCGGGTTAGACATATCAATTATCTGAATTATTTCTGATGGGGTCGAACAACTCACAAAGGGTAAAACGTAAGTAGAGATGGAATATGTATGTCAATTCACTGTCAGGATAAAAAGGAATGCAAATAAGTTTGGTGCCTGTGGCTGTTCCTCTCAGCCTTTTTGTCTCCAAGAAAGGACTCCATCTAGCACAGCAGAGCAAGTACCCTAATTTGAGCAGAGGAGTTGCAACCTGCATTCAGCTTTAGAGGAACTCTCGCTTACACGAACAACAAGAAACACTTCAGGTTCCAAACAGCATCCCTGGTGAGACCAATTTGGTATTTCTTTTGGAAGGGTTCCTTGATGCTTGGCCACTGTGCCGCATCTGGTAGCAGTTGAAGCAAAGGAGACTTTCCAGAGCCACATCAATATTTTTTTCTCAGCCCCAAAAGGTGTTTATGAATAACTGTAGAAGGTGGTGCTGCTGGCTAAAGGCCTCCTGCCAGGATCGGATTATGGGTTGGTTTTGCCACTGTCAAACTCTTTTTTAGTATTTGTTTAACAGCCGTAGCTGCAGGGCTCAAGGACGGAGAGTCCCACTAGTCTGAACACTCGCTGGTGACAGGGTCTTGAAAGCTCCTGTGCTCACTTCAGCATCAGCTCCTTCCCAGAGCTTGGGCCAAACAACGCTTACTTAGGCCCTGGGGTACTGGCTCCTCACAGCTTCCTGCTCCAGTTAGAACACAGTAATGGCTACTGAACTCCGCTGACCATTCATCCCCTCTGTTTTCCAGATAGGACAATAATATTTTTGCAAGGCAGGAACGTTTCCAGAAACCCTGTAATATTTCCTGAGATACTAAACTGAATTGGGCCAATGCCTCCCAAGTCCTAAAGGAATTTCTTTTCATTGTGTATTGCTACTTTGAACCACTTTCCGTCCTCTTAGGGTTTCTTCCTCTGATGATCTTAATCATACTGCTCGTACTGAAAAGTACATGCCAATGTCACTGAGACCAAACACAGGGGCAACTGCTTCTTAGGCTGGTCACATTGGTGATCTGAGCCCAAAAGGGGTTGTTAAACAGTGAACACTTCTGACGTCTGTTTCACCTGGTGGAAGCCGAATGTGAGTACTGCTTGTCCCGTCCACAAAGCTGGGAGCTACCCTCTGGTTCCTTCTTTCCCCTAGAATTTCCAGAATGACCAGGTTTACCAGCCCTCTGCCATTTGCACCTGCTTCGTAGCTGCTCTTCATAAATTGGGGCCTCAGAACCTGATGGAAAGGCTTATTACTTACGTGCCTCCCTGTGCAGTAAGGTCAAGAAATCTGCTCCGTGTCCCTCTCTTTTCAAAAGTTTGGAGGTTGGTTGTTAGGCAGGGGGTTCTCTCAGTTTTGACTCCCTGAATATGGAATACTGTTCCCAGAGAACTTTGCCCGGTGCCAACAAGGTACTGTATACTTTAGCTCCCCTGCTTATATTCCACATGTTCGGGTATGAGTGTGGGGGGGGGCGGGATTGGGAGTTTGTGCATGGGGGTTTGTATTGTGCTGCTTTGGGGCTTCTTTTAGATTTTTCTTAGATTTTTTTGGTTCTTTTTAAATTATTATAGAATTTATATCTCATGATAAAAATAATATATCAAGCAGCCAGAGAGTTTTACTGTTATAATTAGTACTGTACTCCTTCTATCCCGTGTAGTTATACTCCATATTTTTATAACCTATCTTTTCAAAACATTGATCCTTTAAGCCTTCTACGTCACCTAGAAAAATATAGGCAAACACTTTTCTCCCCTTTTGTAGTTCTACATTTAAATCACTGGTCGCATATTTCAATGTTCAGGACAATATTCAAGAAAATCCCTTTCTCTTCAGCCCCTTTTGGCTCAGCTCTATAGCATCTCGTTTAAGCAGCCATGCAGGGACATCGTAACTAGCAGGCATGGGGTTCATTGGTTTATGGGAAGTCTCCGGAATCAATTTCCATAAAAGAGCACCATTCTAAGCTTGCAGGTTTTATTCCCAGAGCTGGAAAAGTACACTTTTCCTACCCATTCCTACCTTTCTTCTGAACTTTTTCTTTCTTTCTTTCTTTCTTTCTTTTTAATTTGCCCTCTCTCTGATTTCACTGTGTTTGGGGGGAGGGGGCACTGCATCAAAGGTGGCACAACCTGCCAGCACCGAAATGGAAAGAGAAGTCCTGTGTTCAGAAACAAACCTGAGAAGCAAAGTGGTGAGAAAAGCACACGGTGTGGAATTCCATCCCTTTGCCTGATTTGTTAACTGCTCTAGAGACGTCAGCTTCTGATAACACGGTGATCGAGAGTCAGTTTACCAAGGAAGACTTTACAAATCCATATACACCTCAGGATCTAAATGTCCCCCTTAGTTTTCACACACCTGCAGTACATGAAACCACCTTTAATATCATGGTTATTGATTTTTGATGCACACACACCCATACCCATTTGACTGAATAAAGAGAGAAAGTGTTGGAAATACCAGGCTTACAAGAAAGACCTGGGATGGTACTGCATTCTGAATTACAGCACTGGCCTCAGGAATGTCCACAGGGAGGATGAAAAATTCAAGATGGCATTGTGAGCTGAAGCCCCACCCCTTTTCTCATGTGTCAACACACATAAAAGACACTGGGCATCTCCCCCGGAGAGTTAAATACTCAAGTCAATGGGTATCCAGGGTTTCTGAGTTTATAAATGAGCAAAATACCCAGAACAACAGCTGATGGTCTCTCGCCGACGTTAGGCAGGTTTGCTCCTAGCCATCTCAGCAGAATCCTATTTCAGGCACTCTCATGTGGGTCTATGAGCAATCGTCTGCAAAAGGTAACACTAGAGCCCTTCCTTTACCACTGCACTCCAGAATAGTTGGCATTAAATGGCATAGTGCACAACTGAGTTCCTGTGGCAAACGATGCTACTTACTGATGATCTCAGCCTAGTCCCTCTGAAATTTTGTTGTTTATTTGTTTAGTCACTTCCGACTCTTCATGACTTCATGGACCAGCCCACGCCAGAGCTGCCTGTCGGTCGTCAACACCCCCAGCTCCCCCAGGGACGAGTCCGTCACCTCCAGAATATCCTCTGTCCACCTTGCCCTTGGTCGGCCCCTCTTCCTTTTGCCTTCCACTCTCCCCAGCATCAGCGTCTTCTCCAGGGTGTCCTGTCTTCTCATTATGTGGCCAAAGTATTTCAGTTTTGCCTTTCATATCATTCCCTCAAGCGAGCAGTCTGGCTTGATTTCCTGGAGGATGGACCGGTTTGATCTTCTTGCAGTCCAAGGCACTCTCAGAATTTTCCTCCACCACCACAGTTCAAAAGCATCTATCTTCCTTCTCTCAGCCTTCCTTATGGTCCAGCTCTCGCAGCCATATGTTACTACGGGGAACACCATTGCTTTAACTATGCGGACCTTTGTTGTCAGTGTGATGTCTCTGCTCTTAACTATTTTATCGAGATTTGTCATTGCTCTTCTCCCAAGGATTAAGCATCTTCTGATTTCCTGACTGCAGTCAGCTTCTGCAGTAATCTTCTCCCCTAGGAATACAAAGTCTTTCACTGCTTCTACATTTTCTCCCTCTATTTGCCAGTTATCCATCAAGCTGGTTGCCATAATCTTGGTGTTTTTGAGGTTTAGCTGCAAGCCAGCTTTTGCACTTTCTTCTTTCACCTTCATCATAAGGCTCCTCAGTTCCTCTTCGCTTTCAGCCGTCAAAGTGGTATCACCTGCATATCTGAGATTGTTAATGTTTCTTCCAGAGATTTTAACTCCAGCCTTGGATTCCTCAAGGCCAGCATGTCGCATGATGTGTTCTGCGTACAAGTTGAATAGGTAGGGTGAGAGGATACAGCCCTGCCGTACTCCTTTCCCAATCTTCAACCAGTCCGTTGTTCCGTGGTCTGTTCTTACTGTTGCTACTTGGTCGTTATACACATTCTTCAGGAGGCAGACAAGAAGACTTGGTATCCCCATACTGCTAAGAACTTGCCACAATTTGTTATGGTCCACACAGTCAAAGGCTTTAGAATAGTCAATAAAACAGAAATAGATGTTTTTCTGAAACTCCCTGGCTTTTTCCATTATCCAGCGGATATTGACAATTTGGTCCCTAGTTCCTCTGCCTTTTCTAAACCCAGCTTGTGCATCTGGCAATTCTTGCTCCATGAATTGCTGAAGTCTACCTTGCAGGATCTTGAGCATTACCTTACTGGCATGTGAAATGAGTGCCACTGATCGATAGTCTGAACATTCTTTAGTGTTTCCCTTTTTCGGTATGGGGATATAAGTTGATTTTTTCCAGTCTGATGGCCATTCTTGTGTTTTCCAAATTTGCTGGCATATAGCATGCATTACCTTGACAGCATCACCTTGCAAGATTTTGAACAGTTCAGCTGGGATGCCGTCGTCTCCTGCTGCCTTGTTATTAGCAATGCTTCTTAAGGCCCATTCAACCTCACTCTTCAGGATGTCTGGCTCTAGCTCACTGACCACACCATCAAAGCTATCCCCGATATTGTTATCCTTCCTATACAGGTCTTCTGTATATTCTTGCCACCTTTTCTTGATCTCTTCTTCTTCTGTTAGGTCCTTGCCATCTTTGTTTTTGATCATACCCATTTTTGCCTGGAATTTACCTCTGATGGTTCTAATTTTCTGGAAGAGGTCTCTTGTCCTTCCTATTCTATTGTCTTCTTCCACTTCCACGCATTGCTTGTTTAAAAATAATTGCTTATCTCTTCTGGCTAACCTCTGGAATTTTGCACTTAATTGGGCATATCTCCAATGTTGCGGACGTCCATAGTTCTTCTGGGACCCTATCTACTAAGTCCAGTCCCTTAAATCTATTCTTCACCTCCACTGCATATTCCTTAGGAATATTAGTGAGCTCATATCTAGCTGATCTGTGGGTCTTCCCTAATCTCTTTAGTCTGATCCTAAATTGTGCAAGAAGAAGTTCGTGATTGGAACTACAGTCAGCTCCAGGTCTTGTTTTTACCGACTGTATATGTGTCCGCCACCTTTGTCTGCAAAGGATGTAGTCAATCTGATTTCGGTGTTGTCCATCTGGGGAAGTCCATGTATAAAGCCATCTCTTAGGTTGCTGGAAGAGAGTGTTTGTTATGCACATTTAGTTGTCTTGGCAAAATTCTATCAGCCTATGTCCTGCTTCATTTTGTTCTCCCAGGCCATGCTTACCTGTAATTCCAGGTGTCATTTGACTGCCCACCTTAGCATTCCAGTCTCCGGTGATGAAAATAACATCTCTTTTAGGCGTGTTGTCCAGTCGGTGCTGCAGATCCTCATAGAACCGCTCTACTTCAGCTTCTTCAGCATCTGTGGTTGGGGCGTATATTTGGATCACTGTGATGCTAGATGGCTTGCCCTAAATTTGAATTAAGATCATTCTATCGTTTTTTGGATTGTATCCGAGCACTGCTTTAGCCACTTGACTATTAATTATGAAGGCTACTCCATTTCTTCTCTGGTCCCCTTGTCCACAGTAGTAGATCTGGTGGTCATTTGATGTGAAGTGGCCCATTCCAGTCCATTTCAGTTCACTGACGCCCAGAATGTCTATCTTTAATCTTGACATCTCACCAATAACCACATCCAATTTGCCCTGGCTCATAGATCTTACATTCCAGGTTGCAATGGCGTGTTGATCCTTAGAACATCCTGATTCGCCGTTCACCACCAGCACCGTCGGCCGCTAGCCGTCCTTTCGGCTTTGAGCTAGCTGCGTCATCACATCTGGGGCTAGTTGAACTCATCCTCTGTTCCTCCCCAGAAGCATTTTGACCATCTTCCGACCTGGGGGTCTCACCTTCCGATGGTATACCGACATATCTCTGGTTGTACTGATCCATTTAGTTTTCACGGCAAGAATACTGGGGTGGGTTGCCATTACCTTCCCCAGGGATCGCATTTAGTCTGACCTCTCTGTCATGACCTTCCCGTGTTGGGTGGCCCTTCACGGTTTAGCTCATGGCATCATTGAGGTGCTCAAGCTCCAGCACCACGACAAGGTAACGATCCTTTGCTGAAGCCCTCTGAAATACTGTGAAAAAATTTAGTCCAGTGCTGCATCTGATATTTTCAGGTGTAAGTGCTTCCTTTTTAATTCAGGGGAAAGAAAAAAAAACCAACCCTGTGCATCAGCTATCGAGAGTTCGGGAAATGCTGTTTCAGATAGTCCAGCTTTTTCTAAGTTACAGAAGTGGCATCTCAGTCCAAACAGCTCTGCCTATTTTAGAATCACCTTTTCTGTTAAACATCAGTGAAAACATACACTTGGTAATCACAGACTGATTGAGTAACACAACACTGAGTACATTTAGAAACCACTATTTAAAGTTTTATTCCCATGTCAATTACAAGAAAGAAGACACCAAAGGGAAGAAGAGATGGACTAAGGCATGCAGCACCCAGCACTTCCCAGGGTTGGGAAGACTGATCCGCCGGCACTGTGAATGCTCCATGATGTGGAGGGATTGCAAGAAGACGGCCCTGTTTACATCTCATCCTGACATAATGGAATTTCTTCAAGGGACAGACTGCAGCCCAGGGATAGAACACCTGCTTTGCACACAGAGGATCCAGGGCTCAATCCTCAACATCAGTGCTGACCACGCTGGCCTGGAGGGACTTGGAGTGAAGCAGCTTCCAATACATCTGAACAGGTTGGGAGTCATCCCCGTCTCACTTCTGGTTCTTTTTCCCCACATAATGCTCTATACGTATCTAAAACTGGCCACAGTACCTTTTTTTAAAGACGTGAATCACGTGGAACGTATTTCTGATGGAGTTCTGCTAGGGAAAGCAAAACTTGCATAACCCGAGAAGTGGTGCCAGCTTTTCATGACTGGATTGTCCCCTCTGTTTAATTAGCCTGCAGGAAAGCAGCGTGGGACAACAGTCTGGGAGTCAGAATAAAAGCAGAAGCTGGACAGCCCAAAAGGCAACATAGGCTTTTTTGGCCAGCAGCCCACCATGCTATCACTGAGCCTATTTGCTAGGGCTTGCGATAACACGGCCTGCAGGCCTTTTGGTGCGTGTGTTTACGTTCAAAGATCAAAGAGACAAGTGCAGCTGGGCTGTGGTCCAAACCTTTATCTGTTTACAGAGAAAGATGGTGCAGCTCTCCAGGACGTGGTGTGGCTCCACTACCGAATAATAACAACAATACGACAAACAGGATTTGTGCAGCACATTAGAAGTCTCCAAAGCAGGGTTCCTCAACCTTGGTAAACTCTAAGCTGTGCGGACTTCAACTCCCAGAATTCCTTTTGCTGGCTGTGGAATTCTGGGAGTTGAAGTCCACACAGCTTAGAGTTACCAAGGTTGAGGAGCCCTGCTCCAAAGCACTTCACTTATGTCCAAAGCACTTTGCACACAAGCATCCCAAATCCACACACTTCACCCAACATGTTAAACAAATGAGGCTGCAAGTAACCATTCAACGGTGGGTGACACCCTAGAATTGAAGGGGCCACTGAGGCCACCAAGTCCAACTCCCTGTGCCGTGCAGGTATCCAGATTAAAGCATCCCCGCCTGATGCTCTGCTTGAACAAGCCAGAGAAAGGGAGACCCCCTTCCCAGATCACTGGGCCCACTGTCAAAATTGCTCTTTCTTTTAGGAAGTTGCTCACTTGGAACTGCCTCACTTGCCTGCGACATCTCCCTTTAAGGCAGCTTTGACGATGAGGGACTCGCAGAGAGAGCCCTTCTGCCATTTCACCATATGCCTTGTCTAGGAGTCAAGACCCTGATTTAGACCCGCCCGTTGGCTTTAATATTTTCAGCCTTTCACCTTTGGGCTGCCTATGTTCACACGAATCGTCAACAGCCCCTAGAGGATAAACAATGGCCCTGATCATATTTGACATCAAGCCAAACCAAAGTCCACATGAATCCTGGTTTACAAATGTTTTTTTTAATTATTCTGGACCTCTAGCCTGTTTGACTCCACCAAGTTGATGAGGACAGGCAAGCTGCCGATTAAAGTTGACGCAAAATGTGGGCAGAAGAGCCTGAACGATTCGAACAGTATGTGATCTGTAGGAATAGTAGTATACTGTACTAAGTTCGATCTACCTTAACTTAATAGTATAGTCCCTTCTCCATTTATTCAGCCTGTATAATCGATGTTTTGCTATATTGCCTTTATATTCTGAAAGAAAGGTGTGCCCTGAGAAATGCCAGGCACAAGGCTCTCTGGCAGTTACTCTCTTGCCTCTTTCCATAACCACATCAGGGTCACTGTGTTAGAATAACAATTGGCTGACTAACACCTACGGTATATTAAGGTTGTTTTGTTACATTTCAAAGAATGTGCCTGTAGTGTCTTCACACTCTATTACCTCATAGTTGTGCCAGTTGTAAAGCAATTCCCTTTACACCCAGGCTGCCCTGCGTTGATCCACATTCTACAGAAGATCTATGCAACTTTGAAAACTACTTTTTGCTGTTGGGTGCAGGAGATGAGTGGCTCACTATAACCCGCTAGCTTTGAAAATAAACAAGGACTGGATCCTCTCTAGTCCTTGATGTTATTTGGTGAGTTTGGTGAGTGTGTGTGTGAGGGAGGGAGGGAGAAGTAAGTACATTAGTTTTTGAGTACAAATGGAAATGAAAATACAGCAGTCTTTGAAGGGCTGAGAATGATGGACTGTAGAATTTGAAAAAACCAGGGCTGAGAACTACAGGCTGCAGATTGAACACACACCCTCAAAAATCCTTATAAGACAAAGAGCAATTTACGCAAGCAGTTTTCAGAACAAAGGATTTTCAAGACATTGTTTTTCTCGCTGCTGAAATATAGGTATCTCTGTAACATGCAAAGGCTAAAAGCATATACGTGCAATTACATAAATGTTCAAAATGATAGGATATCCTTGGCAACCTCAACCACCAATTTGGCCTTGCTCTCAGACAACTTCAAGATGTCAAGAGGCTGTAAAACCCAGCTATGCCTTTTGCCAAAGGGTGCCAACTTGGCTGGTTTTTAGAGCAGCTCAGACATTTATGTTTCCCTTGTTTGTCTCTTGATTGTTATAAAGTTTGCTTTCTGCTCGAATCTGAGCCAACTTAAAATTGCATACATTTAAATAAATTAGAACCAAGCCAAACCCACCCAAAACTTTTGTGAACCCAGTCAAAGAAATTGTTTTGTTGATTTCTCAACACCCCGTAAGACATGTATTGCCTTGCCTTGCTCTCAGGCATCCTCAGTTGACTTCTTTTGCCCTACGTGACTTCACGATACTCACTAAAAGTTCTTGATTGGCCAAGATTAACCATGTGACTCAACCAACGTAAGAAAAAGGAAGTTGCAGCAGCCAAGTAAAACAATGGCAACGAGCAGGATTTTTTTAAGTTGACTGTTCATATGCAAGGCATGATCAAGCCTAAGTCTAGCATTTTCAAATGCCAATTCACCAACAGTAGAACGCCTAGCATACAGTCCTTCCATGTAGGGAGACCATCTGTATGCCTCTGGTTCTACATTACATACATAAATTATCTTCCTTCCTCCTTGACTTTATACCATACTTCAGAGCTTTAAAAATACTCATATTCTGCTTTTTTGCTTTGTTCTTCTTGGGGGGGCGGGGCTCACTTACTGTTGACTTTTATCACTTTTATTTCCTCGTTTTACTAATTTATTTGTGACTTTATTATATGTATATTTACTGTACACTAACACAGAAAGAAAGGAGGATTGTCTTGAAAAGCAGCTTATAGACAATGAAAAGAAATAAAAATGTTATAAAGTAAAGCATTAAATGCTTTGAACCCCACCAAGTAGGTATTTTAGGACTGAATTCTGAAACAAAATACTCTTCATCACAGCTTTAAATTATATCAGCCTTCCTCCATCTGGTCAAACATCATGCTGCCCACAGGTTATGGGAGTAAAAATTCCAACACATGGAAAGAGCATAAGGCTATGAAGACTGGAAGCTGGTTTATAGCAGAGAAGAAATTATTAGTTACCTCTGAAGTGCAGTGTTCACAAATAAAATTACCATCATCTCAGTGCAGCTTAGCTCCCAGAGAAGTTTGCACTGGTTGCAATGTATGATAGCAGCAATAAAGAGAAGCCAGTTTCAGTATCCCTCCATGGTTTTCCTTCAAGTATTTAATCCTTGCTTATCTTTGTACAGACAGCAATATGATATTCTGCAAGTTGTGTATGCTATTAAAGGTCTTCTGCCATTTGACTATACAAGGATGCTGATAAATTTCTCTCAAGCTGACAAAGAAACCCAACTAATGGACTTTGTACCCATATTTTGCCCACAGCCATGTCATTAGTACAGTTAGCTATCTTGATCCTCATTCATTTAAGGGCCCACCAAATTCAGTCATATTTGGCAAACTGTCGGTTCCTCGATTTAAGATTGAACGCAGCCGCCTTTTATCATCGTGTTTTAAAAAAACCCAAACACACATGAATCTTTTACAAAAACATATGAATCTGTCGTAAGTGGCCTTCCTCTGACTGGACTGCCAAGACGAGCAGTTTCCAAGGACACCCACGTTGATTTCCCAATTGCCAAGTTCGTATAAAAGTCCCCCTCACGGTTCCTTAGGCGACTTACTTTGGCTTCGGTCTCCCCGCGGTGTAACGTGTACAAATGATGGACGGCACTTTGTGAAGATGACCAGGGGTGGGTGAGAATTTGGAAGATGTGGAAATCGTGGCCTAGTGTGTCTGCTGTTACCAGAAACATGCCTGGAGGAAAGGAAACAAAGAGGTGGACACGTGAGAGAGAAAGTATCAGTTTTGTTGTAAAGTGGGGTTCAGCCAGATAAATTCTGTTGGATCTCCGTTCCCCTCCAACACCTGAAAAAGAAGCATGAGCAGAACTCAACTTTTAAATAATTTGCTTAAGGTTATTTTTTTATTTTATGCAAAAGGCATTTTTCATATAGTACGCCCAGCAGAACTTTCCCCAGCATATAATAACGGAGGGGCTAAGACCATGAAATATTCTTAAGTTTGTGAATTGTTGAAAATCAGGAGGTACATGCATATTGCTATTATCTTCTGCAAAATGTTCAAAGGAGAGGTTATTCCCTTCATCTAATTTATTATGTATATTTACTCAGAAGTTAAGTCCCGTTATGTTAAATGAGCTTCTCTTCAGTAAAGGAACGCAGAAAAAAAAACTAATAAAGCTGATTTAAAGCTTGCAGGCCTAACATATTTTGTGGAGGGAATGAAGTGGGAGTATAAGAGAAGAAATAGCACACACTTTAGACATTTATAAAATGTGAAAGCTGCAAACACAGAAAGCTTTATAGGTGATTTATCTGCGCAAGTCCTGTCCAGCTCCATGCTGCAGCCAAGACTGCCTTTTTCTTTATTTTCACTGCTCTCAGGCACATAAGCTCTAGGCCACCTGAGCAAGGACAGCTGGATACCTCCAGATGGCTTCGACTACAACTCCCATAAGCTCCAGTCGATTTATTTGTTTATTTATAACTCAAGGCGGTGAACATACCTAATATTCCTCCCTCCTCCTATTTTCCCCATCATGATAGACAAGTTAATAAGAGAAACACTGCATGAGTTGCTCCTCAGCAGTATACGTTGGGTAAGTCTGGAGATTACTCGCCTTCTCAAACCCACAGTAAAGTTCAAAGAGATTCCTAGAATCCTCTGCAAAGAACAGGCTTTCCGTGGTGGACAAAGCAATGCAGAAAGAGCAGTCTTGAAGTAGACACCTTGTAAATGGCCACTGTAGAGATTATTTATTTAGCTACCCCAGGAATAATTCTCACATACCCACATACCCAGTGCACCAGTTCATGAAGAATGTTCCTTCATAACTGCCAGAGGTTTGGTGGATCTGCCAAGATGCGCTGCTTCTTTTTACGTGTTGGTGAACCACAGGAAGTTTGTCAGAGAATTACTTTCCATTTGCAAAGAGCTTCACGCTGATTTTGGCAGACCATTTAAAACTGCACCCTCTCCAGTACTGTCATGTTGGAAAGCCACCCACCAGGCACACATGTGAGTTCTTCAATTAAAAAAAGAAAAAAGATCACATCCATATGGGCACAACCTTAGCTTTGACCTGAGCAAAATGAAAGAAAACCTGGCCAAAAACATTCCTTCAAAAACACTGCTAGGATAGGATTAGAAATAGGGAAAAATTCCCAGCCAGAATAATTTGAAAATGTTTGACAACTCCAAAATATGAAAAACTTATATTGCTATATTAATATCTATAATATTAATATCTATATTAATATAGATATTATATTGCTATAATCTTCTTCTTCCTGGCATTATTCCCGCTCTATGGCAGGGTCCACTTGTCGGCATATCCATCTCCATTTGACTCGATCCAAGGAATCTTCAGGGGTGACGTTCGTGCATTCCATGTCCTCCTTAATGCGATCCATCCACCGTTTCTTGGGTCTACCATGGGGTCACCGGCCACCAGGGTCCAGACGCATGGCTGTCCTCGCCACTGAGTCTTCTTTGCCACATACGACGTGTCCATACCATCTAAGCCTTCCTTCCCGCAGTTTTGCCACGATTGGCGCGACTCCCAGTCCTCGTTGGACATCGTCATTCATGGCGTGGTCAAATCGCGTTAGTCCAAGGCTCCATCGGAGCATTCACATTTCCATCACGTGCAGGGCCTGCTCATGCTTTGCTGTCGCTGGCCAGCACTCTGATCTGTAGAGGGCGACTGGCTGCACTACCATTCTGTAGACCTTTGACTTGAGGCGTAGGGGCATCCGACAATCACACAGGACTCCAGTCACCTGGCGCCACTTCATCCAGGTGAATGGATGCATATGAGGGAGCCGAGGTACTTGAATTGCTCTACTTTCTTCAAGTCTTCTCCACCAATGCTGATGGTTCCATCAGTTCGGGGGCCACATTCCATATATTCCGTTTTCTTGATGTTCAGTCGAAGTCCAAATTCACCAGGCCGTTCATTCCATTGCTGCATTTGCTCTTGGAGGCCTTCACGTTGTTCATTTGCCAAGAAGACGTCATCAGCGTAGAGGAGTGACCATGGATGAGGCGATTGGAGGTCAAGCGTCACAGTGTCCATGCAAAGGACAAATAGTAGGGGCAAAAGCGCTGATCCTTGATGTACTTCGATGTTGATGGCGAAGGGAGGCGATGTTCCCACTGCACATCGGGCCATGCTGGTGATGCTATGGTACAATAGTTGAATCTACCAGACGTAGACTTTGGGGACATTATGAGATCGTAGGGCATGCCAAATGAGTTTGTGTGGGACGCGATTGAAGGCCCTTTCCAGGTCAAGGAATGCCATGTGGAAGGGCTTGGCCTTCTCACAGTGCTTCTCCAAAAGCAACTGAGCAGCGTGAATGGCGTCCGTCGTTCCACTCCCTTTGACAAAGCCACATTGGTTCAGAGTGATGGAGACAATCTTGCAGGGCCTGGCATCAATAACCTGTTCAAATATTTTCATAGTGTGACACAGGAGCTGGATCGGCCGATAATTCAAGCATTCAGTCACGTCACCCTTGCCCTTCCAAATTGGCACCGTGGTACTGGTTGTCCAAGCTGCTGGGGCTGCACCCTCACCGATGATTCGGTTAAAGAGGGCAGCGAGAATCGTGGCACCTTGGCAGCCGAGGATCTTCCATGCTTTGGCTGGAATGTCATTGAGGCCAGTTGCCTTCCTATTCTTCATCTTCTTTGTCCCTTCTTCAACCTCCTTGATGGTATTTGGTGGCACAGGTCCAGACACTGGATTGGCACTTTGGATTGGAGGGTGGTCAAATACCTCATTGCTAATTTTGGAGAAGTATTATATTGCTCTTCAGCAAAGGATCATTACCTTGTCGTGGTGCTGGAGCTTGAGCACCTCAATGATGCCATGAGCTAAACCGTGAAGGGCCACCCAACACGGGAAGGTCATGACAGAGAGGTCAGACTAAATGCGATCCCTGGGGAAGGTAATGGCAACCCACCCCAGTATTCTTGCCGTGAAAACTAAATGGAACAGTACAACCAGAGATATGTCGGTATACCATCGGAAGATGAGACCCCCAGGTCGGAAGATGGTCAAAATGCTTCTGGGGAGGAACAGAGGATGAGTTCAACTAGCCCCAGATGTGATGACGCAGCTAGCTCAAAGCCGAAAGGACGGCTAGCGGCCGACGGTGCTGGTGGTGAACGGCGAATCCGATGTTCTAAGGATCAACACACCATTGGAGCCTGGAATGTAAGATCTATGAGCCAGGGCAAATTGGATGTGGTTATTGGCGAGATGTCAAGATTAAAGATAGACATTTTGGGCGTCAGTGAACTGAAATGGACTGGAATGGGCCACTTCACATCAAATGACCACCAGATCTACTACTGTGGACAAGAGGACCACAGAAGAAATGGAGTAGCCTTCATAATTAATAGTCAAGTGGCTAAAGCAGTGCTTGGATACAATCCAAAAAACGATAGAATGATCTCAATTCGAATTCAAGGTAAGCCATCTAACATCACAGTGATCCAAATATACGCCCCAACCACAGATGCTGAAGAAGCTGAAGTAGAGCAGTTCTATGAGGATCTGCAGCACCTACTGGACAACACGCCTAAAAGAGATGTTATTTTCATCACGGGAGACTGGAATGCTAAGGTGGGCAGTCAAATGACACCTGGAATTAAAGGTAAGCATGGCCTGGGAGGACAAAACGAAGCAGGACATAGGCTGATAGAATTTTGCCAAGACAACTCAATGTGCATAACAAACACTCTCTTCCAACAACCTAAGAGACAGCTTTATACATGGACTTCACCAGATGGACAACACCGAAATCAGATTGACTACATCCTTTGCAGCCAAAGGTGGCGGACATCTATACAGTCGGTAAAAACAAGACCTGGAGCTGACTGTAGTTCAGATCACCAACTTCTTCTTGCACAATTTAGGATCAGACTAAAGAGATTAGGGAAGACCCACAGATCAGCTAGATAGGAGCTCACTAATATTCCTAAGGAATATGCAGTGGAGGTGAAGAATTGATTTAAGGGACTGGACTTAGTAGATAGAGTCCCGGAAGAACTATGGACAGAAGTTCGCAACATTGTCCGGGAGGAGGCAACAAAATACATCCCAAAGAAAGAGAAAACCAAGAAGGCAAAATGGTTGTCTGCTGAGACACTAGAAGTAGCCCAAGAAAGAAGGAAAGCAAAAGGCAACAGTGATAGGGGGAGATATGCCCAATTAAATGAAAAATTCCAGAGGTTAGCCAGAAGAGATAAGCAATTATTTTTAAACAAGCAATGCGCAGAAGTGGAAGAAGACAATAGAATAGGAAGGACGAGAGACCTCTTCCAGAAAATTAGAAACATCGGAGGTAAATTCCAGGCAAAAATGGGTATGATCAAAAACAAAGATGGCAAGGACCTAACAGAAGAAGAAGAGATCAAGAAAAGGTGGCAAGAATATACCGAAGACCTGTATAGGAAGGATAACAATATTGGGGATAGCTTTGACGGTGTGGTCAGTGAGCTAGAGCCAGACATCCTGAAGAGTGAGGTTGAATGGGCCTTAAGAAGCATTGCTAATAACAAGGCAGCAGGAGACGACGGCATCCCAGCTGAACTGTTCAAAATCTTGCAAGGTGATGCTGTCAAGCTAATGCATGCTATATGCCAGCAAATTTGGAAAACACAAGAATGGCCATCAGACTGGAAAAAATCAACTTATATCCCCATACCGAAAAAGGGAAACACTAAAGAATGTTCAGACTATCGATCAGTGGCACTCATTTCACATGCCAGTAAGGTAATGCTCAAGATCCTGCAAGGTAGACTTCAGCAATTCATGGAGCAAGAATTGCCAGATGCACAAGCTGGGTTTAGAAAAGGCAGAGGATCTAGGGACCAAATTGCCAATATCCGCTGGAGAATGGAAAAAGCCAGGGAGTTTCAGAAAAACATCTATTTCTGTTTTATTGACTATTCTAAAGCCTTTGACTGTGTGGACCAGAACAAATTGTGGCAAGTTCTTAGCGGTATGGGGATACCAAGTCTTCTTGTATGCCTCCTGAAGAATCTGTATTAACGACCAAGTAGCAACAGTAAGAACAGACCATGGAACAACGGACTGGTTTCAGATTGGGAAAGGAGTACGGCAGGGCTGTATACTCTCACCCTACCTATTCAACTTGTATGCAGAACACATCATGCGACATGCTGGGCTTGAGGAATCCAAGGCTGGAGTTAAAATCGCTGGAAGAAACATTAACAATCTCAGATATGCAGATGATACCACTTTGATGGCTGAAAGCGAAGAGGAACTGAGGAGCCTTATGATGAAGGTGAAAGAAGAAAGTGCAAAAGCTGACTTGCAGCTAAACCTCAAAAACACCAAGATTATGGCAACCAGCTTGATGGATAACTGGCAAATAGAGGGAGAAAATGTAGAAGCAGTGAAAGACTTTGTATTCCTAGGGGAGAAGATTACTGCAGAAGCTGACTGCAGTCAGGAAATCAGAAGACGCTTAATCCTTGGGAGAAGAGCAATGACAAATCTCAATAAAATAGTTAAGAGCAGAGACATCACACTGACAACAAAGGTCCGCACAGTTAAAGCAATGGTGTTCCCCGTAGTAACATATGGCTGCGAGAGCTGGACCATAAGGGAAGGCTGAGCGAAGGAAGATCGATGCTTTGGAACTGTGGTGTTGGAGGAAAATTCTGAGAGTGCCTTGGACTGCAAGAAGATCAAACCAGTCCATCCTCCAGGAAATTAAGCCAGACTGCTCACTTGAGGGAATGATATTAAAGGCGAAACTGAAATATTTTGGCCACATAATGAGAAGACAGGACACTCTGGAGAAGATGCTGATGCTAGGGAGAGTGGAGGGCAAAAGGAAGAAGGGCCGACCAAGGGCAAGGTGGATGGATGATATTCTAGAGGTGACGGACTCGTCCCTGGGGGAGCTGGGGGTGTTCACGACCGACAGGAAGCTCTGGTGTGGGCTGGTCCATGAAGTCACGAAGAGTCGGAAGCGACTAAACGAATAAACAACAACATTATATTGCTATAATATCTGTATTAATCATATCCCAAAGTTTTCTCTCTCTCATTGTGAGATTCTGTTATCCCAAATTTCATCAGAAACAAGCTCTGGAGTATAGTGTATACATGAAAGGGAGCGTCTATATAGCTAGTGGGTGAAGTAGGCCTTATGTTGAATAGGATGAAGTCAACGGGCTAGAATCTGGGAGATAGCTGAGAAGCAAGAAATGTAGTCTCATAACCAACCACTGGACCAGGAAAGACTTAGAACTGTCCATATCACTACTCTCTCCTAGATAACATGATGGGCCTTTAGCTTATGAGTACAAATTAAGAGAAGCAGGCACACCGTGACCAAATCTAGCTGAACTTGCAGAACTGCTGAAATCAGCCATGTTCTTTATGTAGGATGCAAAATATATTCTGTGTGCACTCATGCTACTCGGAAAGAATATAAACATGGTTGATTTCCTTTTCTGGAATTACATGTTAATTCCAGACAAGTCAAATAACATCTATCCAAGCAATTAAAGGTATTTACTAAGGGAATTTATAGGCAGTCAGTTTGGGCCACCCACATTAAAGGACCAAGAACCTGCAAGGTCCCACATGGTGATTCATCCAAGGTGGGGTAGGAGGAGAAAATAGATTTCTAAAGGAAATGGACATTCCTCCTCTGCAAAAAAGCACTTTAAAGGAAGAATGGAAAGGACATGCAAAAAATAATGCTGCATCTAATTCCTCTCACCACAAAACATCATCTTAATTCACATTTAAAACTATTCTTTTGTATGCTCAGTGTTCTGACCTGTTAGTTCACATGCTTTGGCTACAGAAGATCTTAGGTTGATTTCCTGGCATCTTAACATAGAACTGGGAAAGGCTGTTCAATTTATTTTTATTTGTATGCCATCCAGAGTTAGTGTCGATTTGGGCAGCCTGGTAAATCTAAATGGTTGATAAAGAAATAAAGAAAGCTGCTGCCAGTCAGTAGACAATGCTGAAGGTGATGGACCATTGTCTAATTCATGGGTGTTGATGTTGAAGTCTAATACATGGGTGAAACTGACAGACCAATATCTACCTCAAGAGTGTTGAAGTTTATTTTATTTTATTTATTTATCTAATTTGTCCCCGCCCATCTCCTCCCGTCGGGGGACTCGAGTTGAGGTACCAATGATGTAATACATAAGTGATGTTGAAGGACCAATGATCTAAAGAATAACCTGTGATCTTAGAACCACATATGGCCTCATCCTCTTGCCAAATTCCTCAAACATTTCCTGCAATAAATCTGGTGTGATGCCCTTATCTGTACGTTGTTCTAGTGAACCTCTCCTGTCTCCTATTTTTTGCTGCTTTTCTTGTGGTTGCCATTGTAATATTTATGGCCCAAAAGTAAAAGTATGTCAATTATCAGGGTGAAAGTAAAAGGCAGGCTTCTCTTCCTTTTTTTCCTATTTTGCTTTTCTCTGTCTTTAACACTTTAGTCCCAATTAGCTCTCTGTAGCTACAGTCACACAGTCTGGCTCATATTACTTTTATCTTCTTGTTTTGTAAAATCCACCAATTATCTACTTTCCTTAATAATAAACAATCAGCATTCCCATGAAGGTCTGGTCTGTTTGTCTAGTTAATTTTACTATTTTCAAAGGCACTTTTGTCAAAAAAAAATTCTTCTGTTTTCTAAAAATTACTGTCATTTTTATCCATTTAAAACTTTCTTAAATCACAATCTTGTTAAGCTTTTTGCTTTTAAGTCAAAATCTTTTAAGATAGTATTTTTTCCCTCTTCTTAATTCCAAAAAAAAGACAACTCGCCAAGTGTCTTTATTCTTTCCTGCCGGTCGGAAGATCTCTCTTAAGTTGTAAATTAACTGTATCTGGAAGTGTTTAAGAAAGTAAGGCTTTTGCGGGTCAAATGTCCATAAAGACTGCACAGCAATTTTGAGCCTAGTGGTAATCCCTCAGCTCCCAAGCCTCTCAACTGCAAGAAACTCAGTTCCTGTGGTCTCCTCATGAGGAGCAGCTATCCAGAGCACAAATGGGCAATCTCCCGATCTCTCCTTCTCTGTAGAGAATTTCATCAGCCACAACTTGCTGCCTGGCCGCTATGTTTGCCACAGTGCTGCCCCTGCTCATGGAGATGCTCATAGAGATGTCTAACCCACCATAGGTTCTTACCCAGAAGCCTTTCCAATAGGAAAATACTGAGAAAATATTGGTATTTTGTGCCCACTTATGACTCTGGCTTTTTATTATTTGCTTTACTCCTGATGGAATATGGCCTTCCTTAGAAAAAATGCACACTGTTAGTGTAACAGTATAAGTCACCTATATGATTACCCCCTTCCTGCTGCATGAACCACAATTATCCAAATTCAGCTTTGTGTTTCCTTCCAGATGCCTTTTTAAACCTTCCTGTACAATCTTCAGGAAAAGAGATTGCATCAGGGGACAATCAAAGGGCTATTCACACATGACATTATAGCAGTAACAAATGAGAAGTTGCTAACTGTAGAGCCCTCACAGTTGGAAAGCAGCAGTTAGTTTCTCTTCCCTTTGCCATGCAATCCATTCATACAATCAGTTGCAAGTTCTGGAGTAAGCAAGAGATGCCTGTGCCTATTTGAGAAAATCAACAAGTAAAGCCAAGGAATACTGCTGAAAATTTAATTAAGGTGTTCTGAACATTTAAATTACATGACACTATTCAACAGTTAAGAAGAGGCAAAATTATACTTGCTTATATCATTCTAGGAATGACGGAGTTAACAATCAGATTTAGCCATGTTTGGAAATTCAGCTTCTCCACCCGTCAAACAGTGAATACCTTTAGCTGAAGTACCCTTTTCCCTGACAAAGTTATAGCATTTAGCACCGGGGGACTTTCTGTTAAATAACAGCGGAATCTTGCAGATTCTGTCTAATATATTTTTCTTTCTAATTGTATGAATCTTTTTCCTTTTGCCTGTTGTTACATCCACATATCCTCACTATATAATTTACACCCTGGGGAAAAGGGGAAGCATGTGCCACACTCCATTCCTAAGCAATATTGCATCTGATTGCAGAGGGAATTATAAAATAAAATCTTGGACTCTATTAGGGGTTCTCAAACAGCGGTCAAAACCTCCCACAGGGTTGCAACCAAGTTTGAGAATGGTTATGTGTTTCTTGCCTAGCCCAAATCCCAATGAAATTATTAGCTATTATTGAGAGGGATTATCTACATTTATTCATAATCTTAGGGGATCACGGCCCTACAAAGTCCAAGAACCACGGATCTATATAATTCAGAGGCCATGGAAAAGCTGGGCAGAGTTGATGGCAAGAAGGGACAACAGCTCCTCCTAAACCTTTTGCATACATCTTGGGTTTGCCTCTTTTAATCACCCAAATTACTTTGACATAGCACTTTTACCTCCTAGAATGGCATAGGTAAAATCAGTAACGAGGGAATTTTTAGTTAATAAAAAGTATGAAGCACCAGGAAAGAGGAAAGGAGCAAGCACATGGTTTGCCAGCACCAGCACCCCCAACATTTCAGAGGGTGGCAGGGGAAGGAATAACAGATTGGGGATAGATCGTCATGGAGAAAATCTTTCTATGTGGTTGCTAGGAGTCAAAAAACAACTTCATGGCACATGATCATCGCTGTAATCATCAACAGGGGAAGAGTTTGATGATGCAGAAGGTGACATCAGCTGGATCAGGAAGTGAGGCCTGGTAGTTTGGGTAAAACCCAATGAATATAAAGATCGGCATGAATACCACGATTTCTCAGATTGAGCAATTAACTTCCTCCCTTTTGGGCCTTACTCTGGAGATTTTAGCACTTCTTCATGGGGGTACTGCAAAGAGAGATTAAAAAACTGAAATTTCAAATAATACACTGAAATCTGGCAGCCATATAGTTGCATACACTACAGCCTACATGAGGAAGAACAGCATGGTTGGTTTACACAGCCAGGCAGGCCCTAAATTCTGCTTCTACTGACCTGCCTATAAATGGTTCTAGATTAAGCCTGAGGTTTTGCCTTGGCTATTAAATGCCTATAAGTGCCTATAAATGTTCCATTCCTCCAGATTAGGGAATGCAATTTTAGTAGCACTACACTGTAATCCTTAAAATACAGTTTGCACTGCCCTTTCACGTGCCCTGTTAACTCAACTGAATAGGGGACAACCAAATATAGCCTTTGCCAAGGAGATCGAAGTCAAAAAGCATTCAGATATTTAGTTTCGATTTAGTTATATTTATATCCTGTACATCCCTAACCCAATGAAATTGTCATGAAATTCAGTGGGGTGGACATACGAATTCATTTTAATTCATTTATCATTTTAGGAGTCACAGCACCACAAAGTTTGAGAACGCCTGTCTTAATCTGGTGCTCTCTGCGCAGGTGCTCCATTTTAACTCGGTAGACTGCCACCAGAAAACCCTTGTTGAAATATGTTGCTGATATCTTGAGACCTTATTTCACTTACTTGCCTTGTTGCAATTGCCTATTGATAAGCCCTTTTGTTTCCTGCTTGTGGGTGCCACTATTTTAGAGCCAAGGCAGATCAAGATCTAGAACTAAGGCACATTTAGGATCAAGCCAGATCTAGATCTAAATATTGTAAAGGATGTTAGGCATCCAGCTTCCATTGTGAGTGGCAGCTACTCATTTAATAACACGTGACTTGGGTGTATGTATTTATTCAAGTTATATATCGCAATTGCAACTCTGAGCAGCGAAAATAGGAGTAAAACCAAAATAATAATGATAATGATAACAACAATAAACAACGACACAATAATAGTGCATTGGCACCACAGAACAATCAAACCACATACCCACAATCATGTCAGCCTTGACTTGAGCACCAGAATCAGAAGTTCCTACCACAGAGGATTTAGTGACAAATCAGCCAAAGTGCTGTGGTATATTGGGATAAAGCACATTGCCCCATCACACACATCCGTATCTCTTAATCCAGGAGTTCTCACACTGAGAGTTTAGACCCCCTGGGGTGGTGGTGAGGACATCTGAAGAAGTTGCAAATTTGGGGGTGGGGGCTTGCACATGGAAAGCAAGATTACTGTCAGAACTCACTCCTGTTCCGCTTAGGCTGAGAGCAAAGTCAGGAATGTCTGCTTCCTGCTGGGGCTGCTATAAACATGGAACAAGAAATGAGAACAAGAAATTATGTCAGAAATAAAACCCAGATTTCAGGAATTACACAAAATTAAGCAAGCTCATCCTTTCCGTTAAGGAGTATAACTTCTCTTTTCTGTTGTTTGTTTCCAATGAAAATATTTTATTTGATATAGCTCTGTCTTTGTTTTATGATACATAGGTTAACATTTGATTTTTGGAAATGATATATTTATATCTTGTCTATCCCTAACTCCAATGAAATGGATAGTTTTGTTCAATGATGTGCTCACGCAAATTCTTTTATTGTTTCAGCAACCATGGCACCGCAAGGTTTGAGAACCTCTGTCTTACTCCCGGAGATATGTCTAGAGAAAACTGTCTCCATCCAGAACGTACACCCTCAAGTTCTTTTGGAACAAACTGCCACATGGCTGGGGTGGGGGGACTCACCAAGAATTCACTCCCTTCCCCTTCTTACTTTTTTCAAAGAAGCATTTGTTCCAACACAGCAGATAACATCTGCAGTCAGTCCAGATTCTTGTGTGCATCATGTAATAAGTTGGTAAGAATTTATGAACCAAGTAGATATTTTTGCATGGACACTTTGATGCTGTTTGCAAGTGAAGCTCAATTAAAGGCAGCTCTTTTTTACCCTTCAGTCCACAGAGGAAATAGAAACATTCCATTTGGGAGGCATAAATGTCCTTTCATGGATGCAAAAGATAATGCAATCTCTCCCCCCTCCCAAATCCCATTATATTCTATTCGATAGAGTGAGACAATCTACTTGCTTTAATTTATAGCTTCCTATTTGTTTCATATGCTGTTCCATGGACGGCAAACTAGCTGAATGTAACTTGAGGGGGGGGGAGGCAGGGGAATACAGAAAAGAACTTCATAAAACGGTGGGGGGGAAGGGTACAGATGTAGATTGTGGCTTCAGAGCTATTTCTGCAGTATCAGAAGACCAAGCCAGACTCCAGCCTGGCCATAAACTCAAACCCACGCCCTAAATGAGGTGCCAAGCCACAAAAAGAATTTGCGTCAACTGGGAATACAAGGAAAAAGAAGAACTTCTAATTATAGGGCCTGGAAGCGGAAGCCGTGAGTGATTAGGAGTTTAGGCACTGCTGTATGTTTACATGAGAGCTTCCTCTCCTCTACTCCTTGATAGATGAGGTTGGCCCTAAAGGGTGGGACTGAAGTTGCTGATGAGACACAGAAAGGGTTCCAGGACCCAGGCGGGAGGGAGATGGGCTGGCTTCTGTGGCCATGTAGTAACATAAGTCTTTTCAACTAGGCGTCAGTTGGTTAGCCCAAGAAGGCAAAATTAAAGGGTGGAAAATCTCAGCTGGGTCCTTGCCGTTGAAAGGAAAGAGCATGCGGGAGAGCAAGCGTGCAGGAGAGAAAACAGAGGAAACCAACCCAGCTCCAACATCTCCGGTACGTCCTATTTATAACACCTCTCTAACTGCTGAGCTACAGAGGAGATCTGTGTCAGCAAGATGAGAAAGGCCTCACCCCGGGTTGCACTGCTCAGAACATCATCATTTGGGGAATAAGCACAGGCTACTCTGCACTTCTATGACCACTCAGTGACAGAGTCAAGAGTTCAGCATGTTCAGCTTTTTTGACAAAGGCACCTCGAAGTAGTCATTTTCAAGCTCTCCCTTGGGACACCAATGAGCGTGCAATGGAAGACCTCAAATTAATTACGTTAACAATGAGAGATCGCCATAAGCCCAAAATTCTCATCCACAGAAACACACCTCATCATGAGTTGTTCTTTTAGCCTTGCTCAATGTAATCTGCCGTATTTCTGCTGTTGGTGCATCTGGGACATTCAGATCATTTCTGATGCAGAATTATCTAATTTCAGAAGACAGATGCTCACGGGAGGTACTCAAACAAAAATACAGGTTGATGAGTGGCTTATGCAAAGGGCAGACTGCTCCTCTCCCAACGTATAATTAATTTATGGTCTTGCCTTACAATGTAGTTGATTACCCTGTGAAGATGAGGCCAAAAGATGGGAAACACACCAGTCAGAGGCGCCAATACATGATGGGTTTATCTAGGCTCCAGTTCAGAAACAGAACACCTCTCAATATGGGTTATAGAAGAATAACCACAACAGAGAAATATTAACCTGTTTGGTACTAAAAGTAAAATGCTGCTTTGGTCTGATTTCATACGGCTGTACTGCTATAGCCTGAATGTTTTACCAGCAAAGCAAGCCATTGGCTTGTTTATGTTTTATTTCCTAGAACAGAAGTAGTGTAGCTTACCAAAGTAAGAAGCCACCAGCTTACAGACTAAAAAGATGTGATGAAAATGGATAAAAGTATGGTAGGGAAAGGGGGAAACAGAACACCCAGCTATCAGTTTGTGATGCTGTAAGAAACATCGTCCAGTACAACCCATTGGAATTAATACTCAAAACAGCCAGGGGAGAGGCAAAATTGATGGAGTTGCTTCACATGATAGTCCTCCTTCTGGATACTATTCGCGCGAAATTTTGTTTCAGGAGGAAGCGTATGTTGCAGTTATTAGATGTTTGGAGAACAGCATTCTAAACATACCAAAAGCTTAAATTGGAAGACGTTGGGGGGTTAAGTACAAACTGCGTAAGTGAACATAGCGTAGTTTTACACAAGCAAATTGAAGAAAGGGCTACTTAGATCAGAGAAGCAAAAGCTCAGAAAAGCTTCTCCAGAATTCTAAGGCAGACAAAACCAGGTTCCATGGGAAACAGCAACGAGCAAGGCTGATGTCTGCAGGATTATATACACCTGAAAAATCCAACTGAGGAAGGAACTCATTTTGGATGAAGGATGATCAGTTCAACTTGTACGCAGAACACATCATGTGACATGCTGGGCTTGAGGAATCCAAGGCTGGAGTTAAAATCTCTGGAAGAAACATTAACAATCTCAGATATGCAGATGATACCACTTTGATGGCTGAAAGCGAAGAGGAACTGAGGAGCCTTATGATGAAGGTGAAAGAAGAAAGTGCAAAAGCTGGCTTGCAGCTAAACCTCAAAAAAACCAAGATTATGGCAACCAGCTTGATGGATAACTGGCAAATAGAGGGAGAAAAAGTAGAGGCAGTGAAAGACTTTGTATTCCTAGGGGAGAAGATTACTGCAGAAGCTGACTGCAGTCAGGAAAGCAGAAGACACTTAATCCTTGGGAGAAGAGCAATGACAAATCTCGATAAAATAGTTCAGAGCAGAGACATCACACTGACAACAAAGGTCTGCATAGTTAAAGCAATGGTGTTCCCCGTAGTAACATATGGCTGCGAGAGCTGGACCATAAGGAAGGCTGAGCGAAGGAAGATCGATGCTTTGGAACTGTGGTGCTGGAGGAATATTCTGAGAGTGCCTTGGACTGCAAGAAGATCAAACCAGTCCATCCTCCAGGAAATTAAGCCAGACTGCTCACTTGAGGGAATGATATGAAAGGCAAAACTGAAATGCTTTGGCCACATCATGAGAAGACAGGACACCCTAGAGAAGATGCTGATGCTAGGGAGAGTGGAAGGCAAAAGGAAGAGGGGCCGACCAAGGGCAAGGTGGATGGATGATATTCTAGAGGTGACGGACTCGTCCCTGGGGGAGCTGGGGGTGCTGACGACCGACAGGCAGCTCTGGCGTGGGCTGGTCCACAAAGTCACGAAGAGTCGGAAGCGACTAAATGAATAAACAACAACCAGCCAAAAGAATAAAAAATGGTTAATCCAAAAACTAGATAAAATATTTTTTTGTCCTCTCTTTCAGTGATGGACCAAAGACTATTTAATTATTTAATTAATTTAAATTTGATGCTGCCCAGCTCCAAATGATTAGGCGGCTCATGCTACATCAAAGACAATATAAAAACAATGTAAGAAGCAGCAGCAAATAACAAAACCAAAATCAAACTAGAACAAAAGAGAAAGAAAAAAAGAACAAGATGGTGAACCCATGAGATGCCCCCAAACATCCCTCTGTCTCATACTCAGCAGTGGAGGCTCCAGCCATCCGAGCCCAAGGCCTGGGAGAACAGCCAGGCCTCTATGGCCCTCCGGAATGCCAGATGTAACAGGTCTACACGTCAACGGCACTGGATCATCTTTCTGATGTTGCTTGTTCCTTTAAGCTATGAGGATTCTGAGGTTGGTACGAACATCCCACCACAACCTGCCCACAATTCTCTCGTCTTTTCAATAGTCCACGGCAGGAGACCATGGACCTGGGGTGATACTCTACCCAAAAGGAATCAGCACCCGCTTCCAGATGCTGTGAATATCGGTGCACTTATCTACACTTGAAAGTCCACATGCAAATGAGAGACATGGCTAAGTGGCAAGGAGGGCTTCTATTTAACCTAGTATGTTTGAGATAAAAGAGGGTGGGGATGCAAATACGTTATTTGTATACATTTAATAACTCTGAATGTGTCTTCTTTCCATTTTTGCAAATACATATTGATGCCTATCTTATATCCTCCAAAACAATGAAAACATTACAATGTTAGTTTCATACAAAGCATAACAGAAGAGGACTTCCTAAATCTGTGTGGCTTCCCAACAACCTAACGAAGTATTTTTCCCTGCCCACTTACTCTGATAAATGAGAAAAGACTTCTGTAGAGAAAATTCCAATTTAGATTTCTTTAACTATTAACCCCAGACCACCATCGTATTTCAATATACCACATTTAACTAACCAGAGGAATTTCAGTTCTGTTAAAGGTGCAGTCAGCCATCCACAGGGGTACACAGTTTAATCTGTTTTACTGCAGGCCGAACATTAATTTTCCCTGTTATTAATGGATGGAAAAGCTCACTCTGAGCCAAAGAGGGAATTGCTGTTTAAACTTTAGATGTGTCACATTTCACAGGTCTTGGCCAGCAGGGGTGACGCCTGTAGATGGGAAGATAAATTATTTACCAAATTACAATGAAGAAAACAGGCATTTATTGGACATTGGGCTTTTCAACAGCGAACCCGGTCTTCCAACTGCTTTTTAATCTACCAGTCATACAAGTTGCTTCACCTCTGCAAGAGAGCAAGAGATGCATGAGGCAGTTACTCTAAAAGTTTCCATGTCAACCAGACTCCAGGCTAAAATCCCAAACTGCTTTTTAAAAGCCTCGAGTTTAAATAGCCTGAGGAGTTGGCACAAGAGCTATTGCAAGGGAATATAGGACTTTATTCCAGGCCTGGAACTTCCCCATCAGCCCCCTTTTTTAACTGGGGATGCTAGGGAGTGAATCCAGTACCTTCTGAACATGAAGCCTGCCAATGGTATGGAGGGATATCTTCTGGACACTTCTTTCACCTCTGCTACGATCAACACTTTGACAAGGAGGTATCAGCTTCTCCATCTCAGATATGCGAGCGATGGTCCCTCCCCAAATGGGGTATATTAGTTATACTTTTAGAGAGTGCATTTCAAATGCTCTTGTACCAGATACCCATGCTGGGAGGGGTTTAGGTGGTTAATTTTTTTACCCCAATATGCCTAGTTTAGGACCGACATTAGCATATTCGTTTGTTTCCCAATTCTAAACAGAAAGAAGCTGTGATACCGATTTTCAATGATCTGGGTCAAAAAAGATTTGAAGGCTTACAAAAAAGGAGCTTGGAGGCCTCCTATGGAACCAGACCAGAATGATCAGGTTTTACCCAAATAATTGGTTTTCCCAAACAGATGGTTCTTGAACCAGATGTTGTCTGCCCTAGTGGTGGTGCAATCCGGACAGAGACCAACCCAACCCAATACAGCATTGCTACAATAGTTCATTTGCCAAGGAAAGAAGGGGATGAGTGAGATTAACACAGGAGAGGGGAGGCAGTAGTTAATGAGAAAGAACAGCACCAAACCAAGTACAGAAATAAGTTGCAACTAGACAACCCATCACCTGTTGGGTCATTGTTTCAGAGATAGTTCCTTACCTAAACAGAGAAACAGAATGACCACAGGTGGGCAAAAATGGCTTCTGACTTCCTGCCGGTTCCCCATTGACTTTCCTTGTGGGAAGCTGACAGGTAGTGTTGGAAATGATGATCACATGACCAGTTGACTGCGGTGGCACTGAAGCAGCCACAACTTTGCCAAATTTCAGTCCCATGGCAGTAATGGGTCCCAATTTTGGAAGCATTCTTTAAGTTCTTTAGCATACTTTTAAGTGCCCGTCCAATTCGATCTAGTAGGTTGGGTATGCTGCGGGTCCCGTCAGCCAGGGAGTGTTGGTTGGCGGGAACCAGAAGGCATGCCTTCTCCCCCATAGCGCCTGCCCTCTGGAACATCCTCCCTCCAGAAATTAGGATGTCCCCGACCCTGTTGGCCTTTCGTAAGGCCGTGAAGACCTGGCTTTGTGCCCGGGCCTGGGGCCTCGAGCGTGTGGATGGTCCCGTCTCTTGGCTGTATTAACATCCATACATTGCTTACTTGGCAGCCATGTATATTTATTTTGTATTTATTTTATATTTTAACTGTTTTAATTGTAATTGTTTTAATCGTTTTATAGTTTTATTGTTGTAAGCTACCCAGAGTCACTTGCTGAGATGGGCGACTATAGAAATCAAATCAAATCAATCAAGTTAGTCGATTTGAGGTACGTTGATTCAAAAATTCTTGCCCTGTGATGCACTGTTTCGCCCAATTGAAGGTTACAGAAAGACAAACAGGAGAATTTTAGTAGTATACAGATACCTTTGCTCTGGATCATGACCAAGAGGGAGGGGGTTTAGAAGGGAGGAGTCAGCAACACTCCAGATGCTGCCCGACTGCTTATCCCACACAGATGTGTTGGGAGAATTATCGGGGGGGGGGAGCTTCTCTGCAG
Source organism: Candoia aspera (assembly GCF_035149785.1). Classification (NCBI taxonomy): domain Eukaryota; kingdom Metazoa; phylum Chordata; class Lepidosauria; order Squamata; family Candoiidae; genus Candoia; species Candoia aspera. Next base: position 5,804,161 of record NC_086153.1, read on the forward strand.
TCACTGGCCTGATCGAGCCCATTTTTAAACTCGGTCTTCCTTTTGGTGGCTTCTCCTCCCCACAAAAACACTTGGTCTGCTTCTTTTCAGCTTTTGGTGAGTTATCCTGCTGACTGACAGTGTCCCCAGCCCCTTTGCCACAGTCCTTTCCAACATTCCACTGGCTCGGAAAGAATAAAAAGGTTATTATTTTTCCAGAAAGGGGAAAAAAAGGAACATATAGAATAGAATAGATTCTTTTCACACCAGTGCGGCTAAGCGAAAGAAACTATGAAAGAAATGCTAGTGGCAAACAAGAACTTATGTTTATCTAGCTGTACTAATGTTTAACTCACATCGTAACATTTATAGCTCCGGGTTAAGCTTTGGCATTAAAAATTGAAAGCTGAAATATTGCTTCTGCCACTGGAAGTAGTAATCAGTCTACTCCAGCAGCAGCTCTACAACAGAAGCACTAAGAAATTACAAGGAACCCCTCCATTACACTGTCAAATTCATCCATAGTTCATTGAGGGCAGTCGGTTGTGACTGGATTCAAATCGGTATTTAGCTACCGGCCTACGACAGCTAGGATAATTATTAAAAAGTTGTTGCTTTTCAGGTGGGGATGCACTGCTCAGGACAAAGAGCCACATGAAGCCCCCCACCTCCAAATCTTCACTTTGTGCCCAGGAGTTCTGCCAAAACTTGCCACCAAATTCTGACCTTCGACGACACAGATGGGCAAAATATATATATTTTTTAAACCTAGAGTTATAAGCAATTATAGTTCATTAACTGAATTCCATTTTAATGAGCATCATATCCAATTAACCAGTGTCCTGTCTTTTCCACCTCTTCATCCTGGCTCCGACCGCTTTGGCAGGTACAGCCTCAATAACCAAGCACAGTTCTGGGACCAAAATTTGTTGCACATCCCAGTTTTAGGGATTAGACATACTCATGGAAAACAGGCCTAGCGCTGGATTAATGGCAACTCAAAGTGAAATGCAGCAGCACATCTAACTGCTGAATAATTAGATCAGGACATGGCTATTACAAATAGCCAACAAAATACTCTGCTCGCCCTAAGAGCTGTATTGAGTCAGCTAATGCTTGCTATATTCTTAATTAAGGTCATTTTCACCAGTTACATTTTTGAAAAATATGCAAAGGCCAGGACGTACCTGATGACCATAAAGGCGTTTCGGATGCTGCAGTTTCAGCCGTCTTCAAAACTGAATTAATTGCACACCCAGTAAATCAATAAACCACAGAACCCCTGTCTCTTCTCAGATATTACTCAGACTCAGACCTACTCTGCTTCTGGGTTGCTGTGTCACGGTGCTCAGCTGGGTCCTGGGACCAACTTTCAGATTTAGAGACGTCCCTGCCCAAAGTCTGATTTTACAACTTAAAATGCCAACTGAGCACTAAAGAACGTCAGAAATGTCCCTACTTTCCCAACTGACTCTTGTGCCACAAAGACTAGACCCAAATAGCAGGCCTGAAAAGGAGTCTGAAAGAAACCTAGGGTTTGACTGCTTACAGGTACTCAAGGAGGGTTGGAGAGTATGGCACGCACACAGTTGGGGTGGACTGAAGTCATTTCTCCTAACTTCCTTGCTGAATGAGACCTATACTTTCACAACCTCAGTTTAGAAATTCCTGAAAACATGTTAGACATCTAGGGGTCCATAGGTTACTAGAAAACACCGTTTGTCTTTGGTAATTCATGCTCTTTACTAGTTACTCCTCTTACATTCCACGTTGTAATTTTCCACATGCCATGGTTGTCACCAGATGGGCCTGTAGGTACCTCTACTGCCCATTAAAGCCTTGGCCAATCAAGAGACTTTCACATCATGCTTTTTAATAAGGTAGGGAAGGTGGAGATGAGGTTACCAGCCCTAGTCATAATTGTACCATGTGCAGCATTCCCTGCTACGTAAGGACCACACCAGTCAGTTTGGGTACACTTCGGGCTGTACGTCTCAAGCACAACCAAATCAGTTTCACCCCTAGCATGCTCCTGCATTGCTACGTGAGCTAGGATCTCCTACCTAAAGACTATCTTGCAAGCCAACATACAACGTCGCCTGCATCTCACCAGCTAGGAGACAGATGCAGTGTATTAACATATTCTTTATCTTATTTCTCTATCAGCAGCAGATGTTGAGAGAAACCTTACTACTGCCACCTTCCAGAAAGACTGCAGCTTAGTCAATCACATTTAGGTAGAAGCAAATAAAAATGGAGATTTCAGTAAATTTGTGGACTCTGCCAAAAACCCTGAGCAATTCCATGATCAGCTTGGAATGGAAGATTTGGTTTGGATACTGAACTGACATTTTATCACTCACTTGCAAGACCATGCAACAAGTCTGGTTGCCAGAAAACTAAATGAGTATATTCCACTTGCAATGAAAACCACATAATGTTCCAAATCTCCAGAACTTTCTTGCTAGTCTGCTCAATCCTGGAAATCTCCAACTCTGTGCCACACACGCAGTCATACAGACACACATATATGTACTTTGTAAAATGTTGCTTTAGTCTTTGACTAGGTGGTCTTTTATACACAGATGGCTCCTAATTTTGGAGACCAATCGTTTTTCTTCACCTCTTCAGTTCTCCAAACTATGACCTTGCAAGCGTGTGATGATTCATCTCCCCATCCCTGCTGTCACAGGTGACTGAAAGGGAATTAGAGGTGGGGGCATTCTTACCATTGACTTCCCAGGCCAATGCAACAGCATCCTTAAGAGCTATGTGACCTTCATTACACATTTTAATCTGAACAGATGAGATGTGGCACCAGAAACAGCCAGGTGCCCCACTTTGGAACCTCTTCACTTCTGCTCCCGTGTCATCAAATTGGCACAACAGAAACAACCAGGGTGGCAGCAACAGCAGCCCCATCTTCCTTTGCCCAAGCATGCCTGTAGCTGCCTATCCAGGCTGTCGGGTGCTGCCAGTTTAGCCTAGCTAAGAGCTCTCTCTCTCTCATGCTGGCTGGGATGACTACTCGATGGTCAAGCTAGACAATGTTCTATGCATACAATGTCTTATTTTTTAAATTATTTTACTGTAGAATAAGTTTATGATGGGCTGCTTTGCAACAGGAGCATTATGCAAAGGAGGATGGGAGCTTAATCCTTCCTCCCGGTCCTTGGTTGAAATAGATATACTCTCCCTTCTCAGATGTGTGTAATTCAGACTCTGTTGTGCAGCTCCCTCTCTTTGCATCTCTGTACTCAAGCCCCCTTTTATTCCCACCCTTTCAGCTCCTTCATCTGCATCCACCATCGTATATGAAAATAAAAAATAGCCCCATGAAAGGTCAGGTCACTGCTCCAGCAAACCCAGAATGCAGCACTACAACAGCAGGTATTCCGCTCTCCAGGTATTGTGAATGCCCCGTGAGCTGCAGCCAGCATGGTCTTCTCTGCCTGGGCAACAACTCCCTGGGGTTTTACATAGAGGCAAGAGTCTCTCTTACCATTTGCTACCTGAGCCATTTAATTGCTGATTATATCGCTTAGGACAGACCTTCTGAACTCAGGCCTTCTCTTGCTTTTTGTGCTCTGGACTACACTGATTTAAATCTGTTTCTAGCCCACCACCACCACCACTCCCACCACCACCACCACCACCACCAAAACCACGGGTTGTTGTTGTCCCATCATAATCCCTCTGTGATGAATATTGTCCTGCATGACAGTCTCAGGTATGTCGTCAGCTATTTAAGTATACAAGAACTTGACAGAAAGGCTTCCTGGTTGAAATTGAGCCTTTTCTGTGCCATCTTCCTTAGACTGCAAGTGTCCAGTTGCCATGGAAAACAGGCAAACACTTTTAATAATTGAGATTCTCACTAAAAAGCCACAAGCAAACTCCCCCATTTTTCCACTTTCGGTCACATGCACACACAAATCCACTGAAACTTTGATAGCTACAAAATGGCTCCCCAGGATTCAAGCACATGCCTGCAAAAAGCTTTTAAGTGTCCTAAGTTCCTTATTTAGACAATACATTAACAGGATCCGTTCAGCTTTTATGAAAAGGGGCTGGGGGTCAGTGGGCAGTTCTGTTTCGCTTCCAGAAAGTGAACAAATTCCATGCAATTTCTAGCACTGAAGGCTGAGCCAGAGCCTTCGGAGAATCTCCATCACCCTAGGCCCCCTTTCCCCAGCTGGCAGTTATTGTAAAACAAGGTCAATTCACAAGCCTTATCCACATTTTTCTTCAACGCACAACAGCTCACAAGGAACATGCAGCTCCTGTGCAAATCAATAAGGCTTGTGTGCAGATTAGAGTGCCCATTGTATTTAATGGATTAAAAACAACAGGTGTAAACTTAGCGGTGTAAACCAGTGAGCTTGATTCTATTAACCCACAGTATTTAACATGCCAGAACCAGCCTTAACAAGTTTTGTTTTGTTTTAATTTAATTTAATTTTATTTTTTATTTAATTTTATTTTTTATTTAATTTAATTTTATTTTTTATTTTTTATTTTATTTTATTTTATTTTATTTTTTATTTTATTTTATTTTATTTTATTTTATTTTATTTTATTTTATTTTATTTTATTTTATTTTATTTTATTTTATTTTTAAAAAGCAGCTGTCAGAGCTTACTGTGTTCTTCGCTTTGCAGGAAATATTTTTTGACAACGTCAAAAAGCGGCCCTGTCCTCTTTGCACGTTTTCTTCAGAGACAGCTTCGAGAGCCTTTGGAAACTGGAGCATGGCCCTGGCACCAGTTAAACGGTGCCTGAAAGATGGCAACTGCAATAATTTTGTCCTTTTTTCCCTGGCTAATTGCAAAGACAATGGGGCAGTCATTATCAGAGGAGTAGATTCCATACCAAGCAGCAACAGCAGCAGATGGGAAAACAAAGCCAGTGGATGAGTCTTGGAGAAGAGGAATATTTTGGAAGGTAAAACATCTGCCCCTCCTTGCTCCTAAGATTGATACGGAAGTTAAAACAAAAGCACACACCCAGGCTTTTGAACCTCCATTCAACCTCAGTTTTAATAAACTTACAAAGCTTACAAATCTTCAATATCTGTCAAAGCAAGCCACGGAAATGTGTATGCTTTTTCATGTCCACATCCCCATTTATTCTTCTCCACCCAGGGCCCCCTCAAAAAAAAAAACAAAGTATAGCCAGTTCTGCTAGCATAACCCAAAAGTCCAAATTGTGAGATTTTTATCAGTCATGTGATTTACAGACGATGTAGTTGTGGGGTGGGGTGGGGTGGGGAACAGGGGGAAGGGAGATTCAGTTACAATCATATTTAATGTATGATGGGGCTGTCCTGCATCATCCATACAATCCCTGGTCCGGATCACAGTGCCAAGCCAAGGTTGCCAGTGTTGTAAATGCTGCCATTAAAATGTTTGTTTTAATTCTGACCTCAGAGTCACAGCTAATAAACAAGAAAGGCAGTGGGAAATTGAAAAACAAACTCAACACAGCTGTTGGACTGGCTGGTTCACAACAACAGTTTAACTGCATCCTTTATTTTCATCACTATGAATAGCTCCCACACGCTGCACCCTGTGTCCCACGAAGCCTGAAGAGCTGGGTCCCCTGCCTATAACTCAGTTTTGCACGAGTGTGCCTGACACATTTGGCTTACATCACTTTTACAATGTACACGCCAGGACTCTTCCTCATTTCCTGAAGAGCTTAGCCAGGTTTGGAATGGCCTTTGGCAAAGCATCCTATGAGACCCTCGCTGGATCAATTAACTGTGGGGCATCAGGAACCATCAAGTTAATATCCTACATAGTATTACTGCAGGAAATTAAAATACTGTAGAGCCTCCTAAAAACATTTTCAAAAGAGGGTCCATGGCAAACACCAGTGGTGGGTCCTACTAAAGTTTTTACACTCTAGATCTCCCTTTTACCAGGTTATTCTACTGGGTCATCCTCAGGTGGAAAGAGAACCTCAAGAGCCCAAGAGCCCAGCATCATCAAGAGAAAGGATATCCAAACCACCTTCCAAAGAGCGAATTCAGAATGAATGCTAAAAGGTAGGAAAGAACCTCCTCAGAAAGAAGACCTTACTCCCAAAAAGCCCCTCTGGCTACATCTTTCCAAATCTTCACCCATAATTCCAGCTGACTATGGGTGAAGCTCCAATGGCTGAAACATAAAACCCTTCTGTTTGCAGCAGCTCCTCTTTGGACTGTGGTAGTTGACCCTTGGACTGTCTCGTGACTGTATTACATCAAACTAGAAATCTACTGCATGCTTCCTTGCCTTCCTCTACCTCAAAAGCAGGTCAGTGTTGTCTTCATTGACTGGCAGGGCTCTCCAGAGTTCAGAAGAGATCTCCCCAGTTCTCGCTGGAGATCTCAATAACAGAACCCAGCCTTCTATGTGTAAAAGACAACCCTTTTTTCCTCAGTGCCAGCCTTTACTTCCAAAGAGGAATAATTTTCAGACTTTCTGCAAATAATGGATTGTATTTCAGAACGTTAGAACAACCCCAACGGATCAGACCAAGAGCCCATCTAACTCAAGAGATTCCATGTAGCGAGCATCACTGATGGATGTTGAGAGGCCTGTCCTCTATGAATATGCCTGACCCTTAAGAAAATAAACAAACCATAAGCTAAAGGCCACTGCCATCTCTTTCCCTGTGGGTTTCTCTGTAAGCTTCCCATATGCTCCTTATAAGCTCATGGGAAAATCATTCCCACCACAGAAACGGCCTTGTAATTCCACATTTGGGCAATGCCATTCTTACAGCAAAGGCAGGTATGTAAACAGGGTAGAATCAGAGAATAGGAGATGTGAGCATAGCCACTCTGAGTGCATTTTAGATAGGCCAATACTTTAAATAAACAAATTCAGCATATTTTAAGCAGTTATCCTCACAACAGCCCTCCAAAGCAAACCAACATTAATTATTCCTAAACTACAAGTGAAAACAGTTTACTGAAGATCACTGTATCCACCCAGGAAGTAAAACTGTGACCCATGCTTTTTACTACTATACCACCTGCAGCATAACACTTCTCTGATTTTTTTTTTTACTTGATAATGTTTCTGATGGTTTTTTTTTTATAAAGTAGGCTCTCGGCAGCTAACAAACAAATAGTCAGGTATAATAAGGCAGATTTCATGTCTTGGTTTATGGACTTCCCAAAAGTCACTGGAATACCTTTTTAACAAGTAGCCCCTTTGCTTTTAAGAGTGCTATTATACAGTCTATGAAAATAGTTTGGTAGGGCCTGTATAATTGCTAACAGCTAAGTGCTAATGACATTATATAAACAGGCTTCAACACGGTCTATTCATAAATGCTACATTCCCAGGTTAATATAAATCCCACAAGATCCAAACAATCAGGGCAGCAAAAGACAGGACTTTCCAGATCATGGTCAAAATGTTAGGAAAACAGTGATAATCTTTATTGCAATAGCTTCATGACTCAGAATCATTTATATGGAACAATTCTATAAAGGAATAAACTTTTGGATGTTCCAATATACAGTAGTAATCCCTCTAATGAGGTAAGAAAATATGTTGGGGACTCTATGCTACTTCCCATGGGAAAGCACCCACCCTCACTGACTAGTGCCCAGCTCCATCTAGGGTCTTTAAAAGAACCATTGTAACATCATCCAATGCACCGATCACCATCTTCAGCTCTCTCTATACACATATGTGAATATTCCACACTCAAAATGGCCAGACACTGAACTTTCCAAAATGTTCCAACTTTGCTAGTACTGTTGTGCTAATAATGATCTCTGGCACATGTGTATAGCATTAGAACAACCAAGTCTGCTTCACCTCTATTATCTAAATAAAGACTTAAATCCCAGATAGCCCAACTTTACTTTAGATTGCACATGGGTGACTGAATATGGGACTTTTTGTATGCAACGCTTGTGCTGTGTGGTGAAACCTCTGTTCAGCATACCCCATAATGCTTCCATTATTCCTTAAGAACAGCACAAGGGAACAGAGGACTGCACTGCCCTGAGCTGCCAGTGTTGGTATACAGTATAAGCTATGGTAATATTTAGAGAGAGGAAAAAGCTACTGGATCCCTGAGCCCATGGGCTGAAGAGGAAAAAAAAAATCACCTCAGCCCAGCTTTGAACATGAATCCTGACCTGCCATGCGCAACATACAACAATCTATCAATGCTGGACCTCCAGCATTGAGAAAAAGGCATTATCTTACCTTTTTGGACCATTCTTTTGACTTAGCCATATTGTATTTCTAACATGCAGTCAAACGTGACACTCAACAGACCCCTAGCCACTTCAGGAATTTCATGTGTTCCAACTCAAGCACACCTGGTGCAACTAATGAAGCCCTTGATTAGTTGCATCAGGTGTGCTTGAGACAACACCCGTTTTGCATACTGTATGTGTGCTGTTGTGATGGATTCTATTCAGGGGGTTGAATAATTTTGAGACTGGAGAAGTCATTATAAGTTACATTTTCAGTTGAATTTGGGGACACCACTTGAAGCATTCGTTGTGTTGAGCTATTTCAATTGCTTTTGTTTGATTTGTTCATTGCAAACAGCTGAAAGTCCATACATTTTGACAATCAACCTGATTTGCAATGGGGGTTGAATAATTTCGATTAAAACTGTAGGGGGTGGTCTAGAATAACCATGGATGCATGTTTTTCACTGTCATCAGGCACATCACATTAGGGAGAAACTGTCATTTTTAAGAGGGCAAACAGAATTCTCTTGATGCAACTTAGCCTCCTCTACTGAGAAAGTGAAAATACCGAAATTGATTAAGTAGCGCCAGCCTTTGGAGCAAGCCTTAACTGGGACACTCTTCTTGGGAAGGCCTGCTTGGAAACTAGTGGAATTGTGGAGAATTGCCAGATCAGTCCAGAATTGGCAAACCACATTAATCCAACACATTATTAAACTACTTCTGATGGAACAGATGGGACCAGCCTATCTTCAGCTCGTTCAATTCCAGCCTAAATGAGAAGATGTCTTTCATAATGTATACCCAACAATATCAAAGTCATTTACCCAGTTCCTGAAGATTGGAGTCTAGACAAATCACCAGTTTAGTCTAGCCTGGTTTAAGATGGAGCAGTTGATTCTACTGGATAACAATTTCATCCTTTCCCTTCTTTCTTGTTATCAAGATTACACATATACAGAATTCCTGGCAGACCGTCATGTACAACATTAAGAACTTGGAGGCCAATTCATAAACACCTAAATCATCCTTTCCTCAATGGTGCAGATTCCTTCTGTCTGCGACGACCTCCCAAACTGTAGTCCAAGGCGCCTTTGCCTGAGGAGCACTCATGGATTTACGTTTGCAGGTCAGATGTGTTTTTATCAAGGTCACTGTAGCATCCAAAATGTTTGTAAACTGTTTGGACCACTTTAAATAAGGGAGAGATCTTGGTTTAAATTATTTCTTACAAAACTTCCAATACAAGAATATTCCTGTGAACTTTGGACATGTTTCTGGCATACCATGAGCTAAAGCACCTTTAGGCTCACTAGGTGGTCTTAGCTAAAGTAACAGCCAATGCGTAGTAGAACGTCAGCCTCAGGAGAACTGGGTTCTACTTCCAAAAAAGCAAGGGATGGTCTCAGCCACCTGCTTTCTTTATCTAATAAATGTTATAAGCTGTTGTGAAAATACTGGCTTTATTATACTACCTTATTTGTTTTTTTTAATATGATGATAACTTCGTTAGCAATTAATTTTTTGTAGATGATTGTGAGTGTTACAACTGCAGGAGAAAAGCTGGTTAAAATTATTTTAAGTAATAAATTAATGGAGATTGTTCTGTGTTCTGCTCAGTTCATTTTCCCAAGTCTATTTGCTTTACGTGTACATTCTCTCCAGCTGATCATAGGGATTAGTAGCACAAAGGAAGTTGGAGAAGGGGGAAAGGCAAAATGAAGACTAAATGACCTTGCAAAAGAGTCTATACAAAAGGGCACAGAGATAGAGGTTGCCAGCAGTTTGCCTTGGAATTGTGTTAGTTGCAATTCTTTACTAAGGTGTAGTTAGGAATCATCTGCAATGAAACATTGCCATAAGCCCTTCCTACTAAGATCAGCTTGGCTGCTTCAGTTTTTAACAGAACCAGCTGCTGGTTATTTTTACAGGCCCTGAGGCAGAGCAACTGCAGACTTCTTGGTGATCAGTGGACTTTTCTGCTTCGTGGTAGGAGCGTAGATTTTTAAAAAATTACATACAGCTCTCCACCTGTTCATGGTAGCCATGATCCAATGCTCCTTTCTTTAGAGACATCCCTGATGCCCCATTCCTTTTAATGGAATGTGATGTGTGTACCTCGGCTGGCCTTCAGAATCCAAGCTAATCGGATGGTGATTAGTGTTTGGTGACAATGTTAAAAAGTAGTCTATTTTTAACTACATGCTACTTTCAGATGAGTCCATTTTTAAAATTAAATTAGGGGTTCCCACTCTGTAAGAAACAGAAACCAGTGAAAGCTACTCACATCCTGAGTGAAGCAGTAAATGCACTGGGTTCTCTGCTATTCTAAGGGAACGGGAGAAGGATAACGCTAACAAGGTTTTATTTATTCAGTTAAGAAGTGTTAAAATGGACTTTAGAGAAATGTGTCTTTCATTTAATAACAGTCCATTACCATCACTGAAATAGCCCATTTGTTTCCTCCTCACCTGTGGCAGTCAAGAACCATGTGTCCTTTGCAAGATGAGAAAGTTGCCTTTAACTTCCTTTTCCATCTCTTGCTGCATCAGAAGTGAACAGCATAGATACAGAAGGACAAGGATGCAGGAGAGGGATTTGAGGAGGAGGAAGTAAAAGTTGACATTTTGTGAACTTCTAAGGCAAGGCTGGTCCACATTTCCTTCAAAAACTCACTTTCCAGTTTGAGATGGTCTATGGCACCAGAAGTATGAGCCTCGTGTGGCGCAGAGTGGTAGGCGGCAGTGTTTGTTTATTTATTATTCAAATTTTGCTACTGCCCATCTCCCCCATTAAGGGACGCGGTGGCACTGCGGGTTAAACCGCTGAGCTGCTGAGCTTGCCGATCAGAAGGTTGGCGGTTCGAAACCGCGCGGCAGGGTGAGCTCCCGTTGCTAGTCCCAGCTCCTGCCCACCTAGCAGTTCGAAAACATGCAAATGTGAGTAGATTAATAGGTACCGCTTCGGCGGGCAGGTAACGGTGTTCCATGTAGTCATGCTGGCCACATGACCACGGAAGTGTCTACAGACAAACGCCAGCTCTTTGGCTTTGAAACAGAGATGAGCGCCACCCCCTAGAGTCGGACACGACTGGACTTAATGTCAAGGGAAACCTTTACCTTTTACATCTCCCCCAAAAGAGGGACTCTGGGCAGTTGTGTTGCAACCAAAACTCTCCCCACGACCCGAGTTCGATCCCAGCGGAAGCTGGATTCTCAGGTAGCCGGCTCAGGTCGACTCAGCCCTCCATCCTTCCAAGGTCGGTAAAATGAGTACGTGGCTTGCTGGGGAAGGTGACGACTGGGGAAGGCAATGGCAAACCACCCCACTATAGTCTGCCAAAAAAACGTTGCAAAAGCAGCATCCCCCCAAAGGGTGAGACATGACTCGGTGCTTGCACAGGGGACCCTTCACTTTCATGGCACCAGAAGTACATGCCAGAAATGAACAATGCCACTGCAAACTTTCCAGAGAATTATTTGATTATTTTATATAGATATTTAAAAGACATATATAGCCCCCCATCTTATGGACTATAACCCTAGGTGGCTCACAAAGCAACAATAAAAAACAAAAACCAATAAAAACCACAACAAAAGTCCTGGTGCCCCAAAGGCAACATCTCCCTACACATCCACATTTAACTGGGTTAGATTCCAGCCTCACTCTACCCCAACATTTGCTGGAAGAGCCAGATCTTCAAGGCCTTTGGGAAACCTAGGAAGGTGGGGGCCCTTGTAGATTATATCTACAAATGTTATGACAAAATAGCTTAGGGTGGGGTGGAGTGTGGGGTTACCTATCAAAACCAGTAACAGCTCTCAGCCATGGGCACTGATTAAGGCAGTGTTTCTCAATCCTGGCAACTTTAAGCTGTGTGGACTTCAACTCCCAGAATTCCCCAGGTGGCATGCTGGGAATTGAAGTCCACAATGCTTAAAGTTGCTAAAGTTGAGAAACGCTGGATTAAGGAGTTCTGACATAACATATGGGCTGTCCATCATAAGTAAAACCAGCCCCTGTTAGTAAAAGAAGAGGACGTCCATTCCATTTTTGTCCTTTAAAATGTGATTTCATCCCAAATCTCTTCAAGGCATTTTAACTCATTGTAGGATTTATTAATTTAGGCAGGTGGAAGCTCTTAATCTTCCCCAATCCCCTCTCACTGACTGCCATTCAGTCAATCAGAAAGTTATTACTATGCCATGGGAAGGCAACAAACAAGTTAACCAACCAATTTGAGAACATAACATGAACAGCATGCATTCTGCTTGCCCACAAGTCTTATTCAGCTGCAAAAAGGAAGGAGAGGGGCAAAATTGCTTTCTCTGAGGCTTTAAAGATCACTTTCAGACAGCTCCCCCTCACTCCCACCTGGGAAAAAAATGGAATAGAAAAGGAATCCGAGTTACATCTCCAGGTTAAGCCTTAAGTGGAAAAGGATAAGTGGTATTAAATTTAGGAGAATATTTACACAAACCTCAAGAAATCAAGTAAACCTTTGAGGGAGGGGTTTTTTCTCTTCCAATGGGAAATGATATAGATTAGGAACCTTCTATTACCTTACTTTTCAAATACATTAATGCCCATTTCCTACAGTTATTGGCTGTGACATCTTGACCCAATGTAAATTTAATGCTTCAAATCTCTAAATGTGGTTGAGAAAATGGGTGCCATCAGACCAGAGGGATCATTCCCTTTCTCTTGCTTAATAGCCTTAGCCAAGACTAGGGGTCATGCTTACCCAACTGTTAACTCACCAGACAGATCATGTGGTTCCCGATATATTAGCTTTCAACAACATATATTCTGATATACAAGTGGAAGGAGGGACGGCAGGGTTTGGTGAATGTCCAAGCCACTGTCCTGGATGAGACCCAGAGCATCCAGGAGTACAACAGTAAGATGGCCCCTGAAGATGAGCTGCTGAGAGAAGGCCTGAGGCAGCAGCAGACATGGAAGGAAGATCAAGCAGAGGAAGTGCCGTGGCCAGACAAGACCCTGCATGGGATGTACCATCGACAGACAGCTGAGGTGGCTGACCTTGGGAAATCCTACCAGTGGCTGGAAAGGGCTGGACTAAAAGACAGCACTGAGGCACTGATCATAGCAGCACAAGAACAGGCATTAAGCCCCAGATCCATGGAAGCAGGGGTCTACCACACTAGACAGGACCTGAGGTGCAGACTGTGCAGAGAGTCCTCAGAGACAGTCCAACACACAGTGGCAGAGTGTAAGATGCAGGCAGGAACAGCAGGCACTGAACGGCACAACCAAGTAGCTGGCATTGTGTACAGGAACATCTGCACAGTGTATGGGCTAGACCCTCCCAAGTCCAGATGGGAGATTCCGCAGAAGGTTGTGGAGAATGACAGGGCTAAGATCCTGTGGGACTTCCAGATCCAGACAGACAGGCAGGTACTGGCCAATCAACCAGACATCGTGGTACTAGACAAGGACCAGAAGACAGCAGTGGTGATAGATGTAGCGGTGCCAAGTAAGAGCAACATCAGGAAGGAGGAGGATGAGAAGCTGGAAAAGTACCAGGGCCTGAAGGAGGAACTAGAGAGGATGTGGGACGTGAAGGCTGAAGTGGTCCCAGTGGTGGTAGGGGCACTTGGGGCTGTGACTCTGAAGCTGAGAGAGTGGCTCCAGCAGATCCCAGGAGCAACATCAGAGCTCTCTGTCCAGAAGAGTGCAGTGCTAGGAACAGCCCAGATCCTGCGCAAAACCCTCAAACTCCCAGGACTCTGGTAGAGGACCCGAGGTTGAGGAAGACACATACCACCCATAAGGGCGAGAAGGGAATATTTATTTATTTATTTATTTATATAATATGCATATGCATATGCATATGCATATATGGAAACAATTCACCAAAACATGTGTATATAAACAGATCCATTAATGTGAGGACTTTTTGAAACAAAAATGCACTTACTGATCTCAATATGGGAAAGAAACAGGAGAACTGAATTAAAAAAAAATCTTAACAGCTTCACCCATCCCTTCCAGCAACAGTATAACAAAGGAGGAGCTACAACTCAGGAAACTGTCAATACATTCATAGCTTAGGTTTATTAATGGGGTAGGTATGAGTGGACACAGCACCGTAATTCAGAATACCAAAATCCAGCCCCACACCCAGATTCCCACACAGAGGCAGAGACAGAGATGAAGGTGGGACCAACCAACAGGCCTAGGGTCAGACCTGGTGCTGCCCCTGCTCAGTGAAGCTGGTTTGTTTCCCTGTGGATCAGTGTTTCTCAGCCTTAGCAACTTTAAGATGTATGGACTTCAACTCCCAGAATTCCCCAGTCAGCAATGCTGGCTGGGGAGTTCTGGGAATTGAAGTCCACACATCTTACAGTTGCCAAGGTTGAGAAAGACTGCTGTAGATGGATACAGAGGCTCATCATATAATTTTGACATTTAAAATAGAGAATCCATTTCTATAATAAACAAGCTCCTTGTTCCCAGGAGAACATGCCTAGTCTCAGAGCAGTAACAATACATGCAGTTTAATTCCTGTAACAGTAACAATGCCATGGTTTTAATGTAGTTAAAGGATGTGCAAAGGATGCTCTTTCTTGCGTCAAGACTATCAGGATGGTAGAAGGTGTAATGGGTGGTATGATGGTCAGAGGGGATCAGGTCAGCAATATTGGCTGTATATTTCAGAATCAAAGCAACACACACATCCACTGCCAATGTACGGTTTTGAACTACTATTTCAGGTTGCAAACAGGCAGGACCTTATGAAAGATTTCAGCCTAATTTGTAGCAAGCAAACCGATCCATAATGTGCTGCAAGAAAAATGCTTACCGCTGGGGTTGAAAGCCATGCAACAAATGGGCTTCTCGTGGGCAGGGAAGTGAGCCACGATGCCATCACTGTCTGAGTCCTCACTCACCAGCACCTGTGTAAGAACACAGAAAATGGAAGGTGAGCAGTGCACTCACATTTGATTCTGTTACATTCTCATTATAGGGTCACTCCTTACATAAAGGGTAAGGCATAAGGAAAATGGTATCTGCTAGCAAAGGGCCTCCCGTCACCAACCAAAGCATCTTTCACTGGAGTCAGAATTAGGTATGGCAAAAAACTAAGTAGGATCAGACCTGCTTAGTATTTCAGTAGAAGACAGTAAAAAATCAGGGTTGTAGGAAGTCAAAAAAATCCCAGAAGGCAAAGGCAAACTTCTTCCATACTTTTGCTAAGAAAAATACATGGATGTTCCCATGAAATCACCAAGCATCAAATTCAACTTTACTTTCATCAAAAGCAGAACTCACCAAGTTCCCCCAGCAGTTCTTACCAACACAAACTTGTCAGAAGCAGGCACTTGACCCCCTCTCCTTCTGATTATGTGCCATCAAGTCAGTATCAGCTCTTAGCCACCACACAGATAGATTTCCTCCATGACAATTTCTCTCTAACCTGGGTTTTTTTTAATTAATTAATTAATTAGTTTATGTCTCAAATTTGTACTACCACCCATCTCCCCCCAAGGAGGGACTCTGAGCGGTCTAATTTGTATTAAAGGAGGTTTTTACAAGGTGAAAACCTACCGGCCTGTTCTTTCAGGTCTCCCAACAGTGCGCCTAACACCCCTGTAACTGACTCCTTCCACCTGGCTGCTGGTCATCCTCTTCTGCTCTTTCCCTCCACATTTCCAGCATTAGAGCCTTCTCTAGAGAATGAGGTCTTTGCCTAATGTGTCTGAAGTAGGATAATTTGAGCCTGGTCACCCTCTCCTTCAATGGGGACTAATATTGGTAAGCGGGGGGTACAGAAAAATGCATAAAGTGGTGGTTCATGCTGTCTTCATATGTAGCCACATGCTACTGACAGAGAATGTGGAGCACAATGAGAAAGGGGTGTATGCTTGTGCCTGATTCTGTCGACTAGTTGGAATTTCTGGATCTATTCAGAATTATTTATTTTCCTACTGTAGCACCACTGTCTTCCAGCCCCAAATCCTGTCATGTTGTTACCATGATGGAAAGCATAATATAAAAGGCTTTCAGAGCCAATATTCATAAATCTAGACAATCTCCTGTATAATGTAGAGAACTCTATCTCAGGAATTTTTTCAAGTGTCTCCCACCTATTAAGAAGGAAGCAGAGAAAGTAAGGAGGAATGCTAGAAAACAACATTAAGCCTCCTCTCTGTCAAGGCCTTAGGGATCCACACCCATCTCGTCAGCTGCGTGACCTTCTTTGTGCAGGGGAAACTGATGGTTTCCAAAGGAGCAGACAAGACCCCGTGACTTAACTGTGAACGTTCAGTTTTATCAACTATGTTAAAGACCCAAAGCAAGCCAACTTTGATAAGACTTTTTGGGTAGCAGGGATATTTAAAGGGTATTATGTATGTGCACATAATTCTATGTATTGGCTACCACAACATAATCAACCAAAAACCAGGCTTCACATAACAGAACTTCTACTTTTACATGCAATACTATGCCTAAACAAATCAGTCACATAATGACTTAGAATGATGACCTGACTCACACATGCTATACCGTACAACCCACTAAAATGCTAACTATCAAATTCTAGGTTAACCCAGCCTGTTGTGCAAATGTTGTGTGTATATAACTGCCTTTACTTGAAGTAGTTATTTTGCCCCCACCTCCACAAAGCCAACCTTAAGGTTTTAAGTATAAAGCTCTGCATATTATGTGAACTAGGAGTATAACTAGGCTGACCATATTTCCTTGAGACAAAAACGGGACATTGGGATGGCAAAATGGGGCACAGCTGGGCAATGGGCTGGATCGGCAGGCAGGAACTTCTCCGGTTTTCTCGGGCTGGGAATCTTCGGACTCCTTCATTTGCGAGAGGCAAGGCTGGGCTGGAGAGTCTAGTGAACGGTTGTTCCCCACAAGCCGTTCCTCCTCTGCCTGTGCTTTTACGTTCTTTTCTTCCTGCCCTTTCAAGGCAGGAGCCAGTTGGCTCGCCCTTTGATCACCACCTATCAGCTGATCCTGTTTTTTTCTTTTTAGGTTTCCTGGCGGGTTGAGCTCTGCAGCTTTTTTCTTGCCGTTTCTGCTGAGCCCCCCTCCTTCCACTCAAAGTCAGACTGCCTTCTGACAGGTTCGCGGGAACTTTCAATTTTTTAAGTAAGGTTTTTAAGAAAATGGGACAAAATGGACATTTATATTAAAACGACGGGACGGTCTGGAAATGTTAAAAAAAACGGGACTGTTTTTTGACGTATGGTCAAGTATAACCACAGTATAATGCACAGAACATACTTAAATAGGCATTGATGAAACATTACAGTTTCTTTATTAATTTCTGATCTCTCTGCTCATATTTAATTGCAAGGTCTCATTTTTGGATAGCAAGTGTCATATTTCCTTAGCCCATGTTGGAAGACGGTTTGGTTTGTTGGTTTGTTTTTACTTAGAGAACAGAAAAAACCATTTAGGAATTCAAATATTTTGTGAATTCTTGTAACCACACAAACTTCTTCAACTGCATCCACAATCCAGAAGTGTAAGTCTTTAATATTCTTATTGCTGGAGGCACAGCCCTCATATGTAGAGATTCCCTTTCATGTTGCTGGCACACTGTCTTTAAGCATAAGTGCTTTTATACATAAGGCCTCAAGTGCTAATGGATCATCCAAAATGTACTGTGACAAACTTTAACAGGACAATTCTGGTTCTTCTCAAGGTTTAATGGCACCCTCTAACTGTGATACCAAAGGAGACTTCTACTGATAGGTACATTGCATTGTCCTAAATTGCCAGTCTGTTATGACATGTAAAGAGTTACACAACTTCAGTAACACTATTCATGTGGCTCCCCACCACCACCACCAAAAGAATTAAGATCTTTCTCCCAGGAGAGGCCACAACTTGATAGTAGTTCTATGCAATTGCCCTTATATGTGCAGTTGATGTGACATTATGTTGTATGAAAAACAGCACTGTCCACTCCACAATCCAGCTGAAGTTAGGTTGTGTCATGAGCACTGATGGTGAGCAGGAGGGGGCCCCTATCCAGGGGGGAAAACACATGTGTAGTTTAGAGACTTTGAGCTGTCATTCAAAGAGATGCAGAACAGACCCGCCTTGACGTTTGGGGTTTATCTGTCTGGGTTTTCCCACGCTTCTTCAGCTGGGTAGGATTTCCTGTCTACTTTAGCAGTAATAAAACACTAGAGACTTCTTCCTCATCTCGGTGTGGTTCTTGCTTAGTCAGGACAGGTTGAATCTAATGGACCACTGAGACAGCTGTGGTGTTGCTGATAAAACTGTTTATTCATCGAGGTCCTGAGTAGTCATTGAACTAGTTGTCTAATTATTATAGCTAATCCAGAAATGTAGTTTTAGCACTTTTCTAAGCCTCCCTCAAGTTAGATATGATAGTTTTGGCCAATGCTATGGCTGGGTTCTTTTTTTTTCCCTTTGATCTGAACAGGAATTAATTGAAAAGAGGCATCCATCCAGCCCAGCGCAGTAATATAATGATTTTGCAAGTTGTGTAATGACAACAAAGGACAACCCACACATACACACACACATGAGCACCTCTGAAATATTCTAGCAAAAGGCAAAGGTTAGCAGAGAAGAGGCTAACTATAACCAATGGGCAAGCTCAGCAGCTGCTCTCCTTTTAATGGAATCCAGCCTCAACTCAAGAGCTGGCTTTGGCTCAGCCGGGGCCATTAATCTGCAACAAAAATGTCTTCCTGACGAAAAGCAGAGCTCCTTTAATAAAAGTTAAGGCAGACATTCTTAAGTTCAGAGGGAATCCTATGGAGATAGATAGATATATATATATAGAGAGAGAGAATTCTTCTATAATGTACAGATAAAGGAAGAGATTGGGAGGAAGTCAATGCCCAGGGAAATTGGTTATCATCTGTGTTGCTGTAAATAAACACTGGCGACAACAGCCAATGAAAGCCGACGTTGGTAGGTTCACGTTTCATTGTTGGAAGGTCATTTATCCGTTAAACGGTTGGCCTGGGGCCCAAAGGGTGGCTTTGCTCATAGATGCTTGATATTTGATAGGCCATTTTTGTTGGCTGCGGTTTTTTAAATCAATCCTTAACCAAATGGAAATTAACTTTAGATACTGGTACAACCTGTCGCTCTCCTCTCCCTAACAGGCCCTCAGCCTTCCATGTCAGAAAGCAACATTAAAAAGCAGAGGGTTTACACAGAAAGTATGGAGACCCGATCTACAAATCGCCATCAGTGATGCAGCCCTTTCAGAGATCCGCCTTCACAACCAACTACAATCTGCTTTTTAAAGAGAAACCTACAATTTTGATGCTCTGCACTGCTCCCAGCTCTTTATAAAAAGGCTGAACAGTGCAATTTGAAAAGAATTAAAGCACCGTATACTTCTATCCTACACTGAATAGTTTATCTCACGGTATACTTTATTTTGCCCTAAATTTGGAGGGCTCAATCTGGAAAAGTTTACCAGGCCTGCAAGTTCAATTGTAGCTCACAACTTTAATGACCGTTCTCCCTGTGACTCCTCTGGATGAGAGAATACGTGTGCCAGGGCTAGCTTTGAGTACCAGAATGCTTCTATAAGTCTACGCATGAATCGCCTCTTGGATTCATATGGTTGTTTTCATTCATTGCCCCTGCTTGTGTATGCACAAACACTTGTACTATAAAAAATCAGCCATATAGTAGACTTGGCAGGTTTAGAGCCAAGCAAACTTTTTAAAAAGGCAGTTATTTCAGACAAACTCTGGGTGGTCCCCCACCCAATGAATAAATTAAGAAAAAATAAATTAAAAGGTCAAAAGAAAACGTAACTCCAGTCACTAAAACTTTATGTGTTTAATTTTGGGGGTGGGGGAGAGAGAAAAAGAGGAAATCTGTATATATTTATTTTTACTCATTTTTGCTAATTAATGGCTCCAAAGAAACAGGCATTACTTTTAAATGAAAAATTTGCTAACACTTCATTAAAAGGACATTTAAACAAGTTCACAAACCTTACTAATGTATTTGGGTTGACCACAGAGTTGTTTGAGCTTTTCAGTCATTATTTTTAATCCAGCTTTCAAATATGAACACAAGAGCCAAATTTGATAACTCGACCTTTTTAAACAAAAAACAATGCTAGAGTTCTCTGAAAAAAAATTAAAAACTGTTAAGATTGCTATGTAAGCAATTGCTACATTCAAAATCACCACTTCAAAAAAAAAAACTAATTAACTAAGATATTTTCATTGAACAGAACTGAGCTAAACCTCTGCTCTTCCATATTACCTACACTCTTAACTTTTTCCCTGCATCAGTCCACTTGATTTCAAATCTAATTCTGAACATAAATTTCCAGACTTATCTTAGACACATCTCCGCTTTCTCAGATTGGAATGAGCGTAAGAAAGGCTAAAACCAGATTTACAAACAGGCCACAAAAATCAGTAGCGTGAAAAAAATGTTTTCCCGCCTGCTGTAGGTTTGCAAGAAGAGAGAAGGAGAGTTCTCCAATAAAAGTCCACTTTTCTCTCCTAAGCTCAAAGGTGGGTGCTTCCCTTTATGGCCAATACATTTAGTAGCTATGCTAGGTTTAGTAAAGATAACCTAGCTTTTCAGGCTGCGTTCACCAGCGAGGAATCCCTGAACCGCTGAGGCTACCACCATAATGCTGGGAAAATCTGTTACTGTCTCTGCCCTTTTAGGTTGCAGAGGATTTGGGCTATGTTATAAGATGCTCGCTCCATTCATCTGCGTACCAGCTACAAACCTACACTGCCTCTCAAAAACAATAAGCTTGCTCTACAATCTATTCCGCATTCTCCCCCGTAGTTAACACATGACGGGAAGAATCAATTTGATGAGCAAACTGTGTTTTTCAAGGAAATTTATTCACTGTTACTAATCTTCTTGCCAAGGAAATTAAGGCAAACTTCCAAGGATACCTAAAACACATTTAGCAAAAGAAATGCCCATGACTTAACTCCACATGCAAGTTCCACTCAAGGATTGCCTCTCTGCACACTGAAGTACTGTAAGAGGAGTAAATGCCCATTTTTATACAACCATATTTGAACAAATACAAAGAAGTCATCCCCAGCACGCGGGTAGAGTAGGATACCTTTCTATAAAAGGAGAATTTTAAGAAGGAATGAAATCTTTTATGGTCCTGCGGCCTCCTTAAGATATCTGCACACATTCTGATCTACCCTGTCTTTGTTGGGAAGAGGGAAAATGAATGTAGTTGGAAGAATTTCATTCACTTTCCGCACGGACCCAAGGTACTTCTGCCAATTAATCGATTTTGCCAGTAACAGGACTCAAAGTTTAGCTTTGGTATACTTGCAGTGTGAAACATTACAGGAGCCAGTATTTTTCAGCTGTCCTCGGAGATGACGGAAGTAAAATCATAATTTTATGCCAGAAGATAATAGTATGCCCTAATAAAACTGCTAGCAATAATCTCATGAAATTTTTAAAATGCTTCCATTAGCCCAAAGGAGCTGTGCATGAAGCTGTCCACTGAATCTCTGCGCAAATTACCGCTCTACCCTTTCCTCTAGTGTATGTGAGCAACCTGATCATGCTTCAACATTACAATCATAGAGTTGGAAAGGACCTTAGAGATCATCTGATCCAACCTCCTGCTCAGTACAGGATCTGCTAAGGTATTCTGCACAGACCTCCCCAGCTGCACTTTCAAGACTACCCCCCACCCCCGAAGGGACAGGGAACATGCTACGTCATGTGGCAACTGGTTGACCGGTCTTACTGTCAGAACTACCGGTGATTAATTCTTTGAATGGCTGTTGTCACCAAGCTGTAGAAGAACTACCTGCTTTCAAAAGATGAACATCCTGAACTCATCTGCATGGATCATCTTTATTCCTCGGCAGGCTGGAGATTCTGAGTTCTCCATGCATAAAAAGTAAAATTGAATTCGGGGTGCAAAATTACATTAAAACTGCCCAGAGTCCCCCTTGAGGTAGAGATGGGCGGTGAATAAATTTATAAATAAATAAATAAATAAATAAATGCATACATACATACATACATACATACATACATAAATGCACCGACGATAGTGGTTTGGAGTTAGGAATTATCCTCACCTTCCCTTATTTCTCATTTTTATGTACCTTTTTGTATATATTAGGTGCCCTGAACTCCTTTATTCCTCCAAGCCTGTTCCCCCATTATATCTTCTCAACCAATCCAGTGCAAACGTCTAGATAGGAAGACAGTGACTGGTCCAAGGCCCAGGAAGGGATCTGCAACTTGGTCTCCCCAGTCCAAGTCTTCTCATAAATTTCATCTGTTATTCTGATCACAACTCTGCAAATCATCATGATTACCCTCATCTTGTGACCCTGAGAGATTATTGCTGGACTATGGTTTTTCAGCAAGACCTCTGATCTGAAGTAAGAATCGGGAGCATCCTGACCCCAGTTCATCCTCTCCACCACAATGCACAATGAAATAGAGAGGATGAGGAAGACTAGGATCTTAGTCCCTGGCCCACTGGAGGACCTTTCTGGTAGCCTACATCCTCTGAACCCTGCCACTGGTTCCTTGGATTTTAGGTCCTCTGAACTGAAGAAACCAGGGGTGAGAGTAGGGCGTCGGGACAAGGAAAGAGAATTGCCAGTCAGATCTTTTTTCTTTTATGATCAGATTGCAAAATTCTGAGACCGCCCAACCCACTCCCAGAAACATGTTGAATTGTTAATTCCAGCAGTATTCCTAATCCCCAATGACTGGACCAGTGTTTCTCAACCTTGGCAACTTTAAGATGTGTGGACTTCAACTCCCAGAATTCCCCAGCCAGCATGGGAGTTGAAGTCCACACATCTTAAAGTTGCCAAGGTTGAGAAACACTGGACTGGACTGTTATTTCTGGCTTGAGATGATCCAAGAGCTGAGTCTATTCTTCTACCTGCTGTTATTCTATGTTATTTCATGGGCTTTAAACAGAAAATAAGTCTTTAGCTTACTTAAATAACTCAAGCACCATCGTTTTTACACACACACACATACACAAAAGAAACCAGTTTTTCATCACATCCATTAAGCAGACCAGCTCATGATTACTATGAAGATCTGAGGCCAAGTTCATTAAAGACAAAAATCCTCTAAATCATATATAAGGCAACTTAAAAACCTAAGATAAATCATTTTATTAGTCAAGCTATTGCAAGGGGAGTCTGGGAAGAGACACTGAACATCAGAAATAATGACTGCATTAAAAAAGTCTTCATGAGAAATTTATGAAGTAGAATTTCTTTCTCCCTTTCCCCCCTTCTGGCATTGTAGAAAAGACAAGAGAGTATTTTCCAGGAAAGTGTAATAAACCCTGAATGGACCAACAAACCTTATTCTAAAATAAATGAAGCTTGTAAAATCTTAAATGAAATAGTTGGACTTTTGCTCCTCTGGGGCTCCATGTTATCTTTCACCACACAGAGTCAGTCCTTGAAGGTCAATTGAGCCAGTTATTTCTTCACACCAGTTCTTAAGAAACTGAGATCCAATTTGCTAAAGAGGTAAAGGTGCTGGATGAGAGACCAGGAGACCACAAGCTCCGGTCCTCCCTTTGGCATGGAAGCCCGCAAGCCACTTTGGTCAGCTTCTGTCTCTCTCACAGCCCAGGAAGAGGGAGCATTATGAAGGCCACTTCGAGTCATACAAAATAAAGGCAGGGTATAAATCTAGTATATAAACAAACAATGCCTAGGAAGCTGGAAAATCAACCATTCCTTTCACAAAATGGGAAAAAGTAGATTTTTGCCATTGTGAATGTGTACACAATCCACTTCAGCTAGGCAGAACTAATCTGTAAAGCAATGCTGTTCAGTCCTTAAGGATTTGGGGAGGTAGAGAAGGGGTGAAGTCCACTGGGTGACCTCAAGTATTTGTTGCCTAACATTGGGAGAGTATGAGCGGGCACAGGAGAGATGCACTGGGCCCGAAAACTGATTGTGTGCATGTGTGTGTGTGTGTGTGTGTGTGTAAAAATCCAGCATAGCTACCCACACCCTGATATTTTCTGGGAATGTTCAATCCATAGAAGAGTGGACTGAGGGATAATACAATAACAGCCTTAAAATATCCAAAGCGTTGACCCACGGAAGAAGGGGTGGACTTATTTTCTGTTGCCCCAGAAGGCAGGACCAGAAAGTGAAGACTATAAGGAAGGAGGTTCAGATTAGATATCAAGAGGAACTTCCTGACAGTATGAGCTATTAGCCCAAGAAATAGGCTGCTACATGAAGTACAGTATGAATTCCCATTTGCTGGAGATTTTCAACAGAGGCTGAACCATCATCTGTCAAAGATACTAGTGGATTCTACGCTGAGCAGGGAATTGGGTCAGATGGCCTCTATGGTCCCTTCCAACCCTATGATTCTGTGAAGCAAGTTCAGATACTTCTGCTGCTTAAAAATAGAGTTGTGAAACTATAAACTGGTATATCTTGGCAAACTGCATTACTACTTCACCAGCTTCTATGCAGGCTCTGTACAATGTAAACTTAAAGAATCTGGAAACAGGTTTTCAGGAAGGATTGTTTAATTATATATGAATTGATGGACTCTGATTTCCTTTTGCTTTCTGGGACAATTGTGGGCAGGTAGAATTGGGCCTCCTTGAAAATGCCACCACATTTTCAGAATTTCCCACCCCCTAAGTCAATTTGTCTTGCAGCTATCTTGATACATTTTAGAAGTCTGGTAAAAACATGAACAAATTGTTCACCATTTGTATTAGAGAATTACAGGTAATATTATAGAATTATAAACAAACAAATGCTCCCTTCCTCCTTCTTTGGGAATCCTTTTAATTCCCTATAAACAAAATCAAGAACTTTAGATAGTGGGCAAGGTACAGTATACTGTAGATATTTAAAATAACTATATAATTAAATAAGGAGGAATTCTATCTGAACACAAGCTATGAACATAAGCTTTTCAATAGGGTGCAACTATTAGAAAACAAATAGGGTGCAATTATTAAAAATACTAGAAAAGTTGCATTTATAAAATCAGAAATAGCCATGTGTGGGTGCATCTTGCCAATTCATTAATGAAGCTGTCTTTATCTCACAGATGTCAAACAGTGTTGTATATCATACTTTTTACTTGTAGTTCCCAAAATTCAGTGCAATTCTATGGACACATACAATTAAAAGGTCACAGATTGTCAGGTCTAAAGGGTCATCTCTGAAAAGTTGGACTCTGGACTGTTATTGTAGGTGTAAATAGCCATGTTCCCAGAATCAGGGTGTTGTTGTTTTTACCTAGCTTTCTCTGGCCAGCATTTGCAAAGCACCTTTGTTTGTTTGCTTGTTCATTTTAATGCCACTTTTTAGTAAGCACTACCTTTATTTTATCATCATTTTGATTCTGGAAGAAACTTTTGGGATTCCTACAAAGAAAGGAAAGAAGAGGAAAAAGAAAAAGTGTACCATAGGTATTGGTATATTGTTTTCTGCTACAGAAATTAAGGTTACTATGGTAACAAATCATTCTGGCCAGGTGAAGAGGTCGAATTTAATTGTCCTCAGTTTAGGTGTTAATAGTTGCATTGCCTGAGGGGAAGGCGGCTTGCAGGACTTTTATTTAGTTTCTTTTAGCCCTGCAGCCAGTAAGCAGCTCTCTGAGAGAGCTCTCTCCTCTCAGCTCTGAGTGTGTGTGAATGCACAAGCCTGTAAATATGTTTTTTGTGCTTTCTGTAATAAATTTGTTTTTAATAGAAATGCCTGGTGTGTGATTTTTCTGATCTCTCTGGGCCAAATGCTTTCCAGCACTCTGCCAACAGTAGGTGCCTCTCTGCTCTTGGGATTTCAGGCCTTTTTCCTGGCATCCCTAAATTTAAATCTGAAAATAAGGAACAGATCCACCATGACTGTAATACACAAATGCACCCACACATTCAGGAACTATATGGTGCTGCCTATGCCATTCCATATGCTAGGGACAACACAAGACCTGTTTCAATTGCACTACGATATGAATAATGGTCTTTTTCTCAGTCATGTCTAAATCCGTAGAAAGTATGATCTCGTATACATTAAGCAATGTATAGAAATGAGGTGGAGGGAGAATCCTTAGACTAATCTTTTCCATGAGAATAGAGGCAGCTCTCACCTGCAGAGTGTTGGAGTGACACCATGCCTCAAGATCGTTACCCAGTACACTTGCAGGCTCTACACTGAGATAGCTGAAGTTTGGTAAGGAGGCCTGTTAGATGGAAACAATTTCTCATTTTCAACAGTTGCTCTGGACCCAGGGGCCCCGCTCCATTACAGATCCTCCTCTGCAGTCAGACCCTAGCCACGTCACTCTCCATCAACATCAATGTCTGGCAAGGGCGAAGAAGACAGAAAGTGACACTTCACCCTTGGCATAGTCAGGAATGCCATCCCTGCAAGTCCTCTCCAGCCGCACACAAGCTGGCTTCCATTCATTCCCAATTAGCACTTCCTCTACAATAAATCAGTCCCACACATATATAAGTTAAGACACAGCCAAAAACAAGGACTGCTGGGGAAAATGACAGGTCGCATACTTGGGCAAACTTAACTCTGTCAAAATTTCTTTAGGGGAATGGGAGCAGGAGTGTGTGTAACTTCACAGAATTAGAACAAAGCTCCCATTTATAGCAAGAACCGTTCCAGGATTACTGATTTTGACGACAGCCCTTGTCAAACATATGCTGTACGATCCAGCCTTCAGCACAGCTGTTTTCAGATTACATCAGGGTTCCTCGGGAAGAGGACCAGCTGTCCTGTGCTTGCCCACTATGAGCCACCTCTGAATACCGTGTGGCCTGCAGGTCATTTCCCAACAGCTGGCCAGTATGGCACATTTCGTAACCTAGGTTCCAGAGAAGACAAATCACTGGGAAAGAGGTTCCCCAAAGAGAAAAAATTCAGCTCAGTCAGGTTTGAGGCAAATGTTAAGTCTCAAGGGATTTTTGCTCCTCTGAGAAATATTCTTACCTGCCCTTCTCCAACCATCTCAGTATCAATAACAGTGACGATTCCAGGGACCAAGGGGCTGCGTCGGCTGTTGCTGTGTGCTAAGACTTCTTCTTCCGCTGTTCCGGATGGTGAAGTGCCCGTCAGCTGGGTTACTACTTTTCCAACCATGGTGAGCCCAGTTTTTATGGTCTATTAAACAAACGTGCAAATAGATAAATAAATGGCAGATAACACAAAACTCATTTTAACCATTGTACTTCTCTTAGTATGCAAGCTGCCCAGAGTCACTTGCTGAGATGGGCAGCTATAGAAATTGAATAAATAAAATAAAATAAAATAAAAGTCATTCGGTACATGCCCGCTACAGCAAAAGGTGAAGCATTTCACATTTCTAAATGGACCAATTTCAGATACAAGTAAAATGTGCAATGAGAAAAACAGAATATTGTAAGAGGATTGCTAACTGGCATCAAGTACTACTTCTAATGCAGAGGATCCTAACATCTGTAGGGGGTTAATAAATCCCAGAGCTTGAGGGTCCTTGCACAATCCTGTTCCCTTGTAAACCTATGGCTTGTGCTGTAGGTCTCCTTTCCAGAAGAGAGGTCACGTCTCTCTTTTACCTCAACCCTGATTACTATAATCAGCGTTTCTGCCTTCTACCTCTCTTCCTTTTTACAACGCCATCCTCAGAGTCAAGCAGCTTGAGAGTCAGCCTTCATCTTGAGCAAATTTGCTCAGGCACTAAGCTACAGGTCCACCATCAAGAAACGGTCAGCTTTCCAGGACTTTTTTGTAAGCACTTGGAATTCTCTCCCTAGGGAGACCTTCACCCTGAGGTCTTTGGAAGATTTCTTTGATCCAAACTGATTGTATCTGATGTTTGTATCTGGTGTGTAGTTTTAACTGCTAATGATAGCTTTCTAAAAAATGATGGTTTGCAACATTAATATAAAGTTGTTTTAATGTACTATGAGCCAACTGGAGAGAGAGCACCTTAAACGGCAACCTGTAAATAGAGAAATAAATACACTGTTCACATTTTGATGCTGCAATTTGCTAGAAGAGGGACAGGAGATTTGGCGCCCTTCAGACGCTTTGGACTTCAGCTGCTCTTAACTCCCACCAGTATGGCCAATTCAAGTGACTGCAGGAGCTCCTGAAACATCTGGAGGGCACCCACTGTGCTTGCCCTTGTGCTAAACTGACATCAATCTTCAGCTTCAACATTCTACCCCCCGAGGTGAGGTTGGCCCCTTCGCTCCTGACCTTCCGGAAGGGTTTGAAGACCTGGTTCTGCCGCCTCGCCTGGGATGGGAAGGGCAACAGCTCTTCCTGGGGGTGGCTGGTGACGTAGAGTTCTCCCTACTGAATGGAAATTTCCCACCTGGATTTCATATTTATATGTATTATTTTAGTATTGTAGGTGTTGATTCGGTGATTTTATGATGCTGAGGTTTTAAGGAGAATTTTATTGTAAACTGCCCAGAGTCCCCCTTTTGGGGTGAGATGGGCGGTAATAGAAATACGAATAATAAATAAATAGATAAAATTTTCTACATTCCACAAAATGTAAAATGTCTTAATTGGGAGGAAATTGGATGCATCTCATCTCCCATATGCCTACATTCAAGCACCTGAACACAAGTACCGATGCACCAGCCTACACATGGCAATTAATTTTCAGACTGTGTTTCTGCTGATCTCTCTTGTGGCTTTCAGAGTCAATAGAGGACAGGGATACTGCAGAGCAAACCAATAACATACAGTCAGAGAGGAAAGAATCAATCTGTTTCCTGTCTGTTGCATTTATGGTTCATTCCATCTCCTTTCCTCATTAATCTTAATTTTAAAAAAAATCTTCATAAAAATCCACATTTAAATGTTATAGTTCATCTTATTTTCTCTCAAGATATGGACATCTACACGCAATTCAATCTTCTGAGCCATGGATTATATTGGAACATACAGGCAATGTACAGTCCAGTGGACAATTAGGTTCTCATACTGGTATTAGTCTAGAACATTGCAGAAAAACTCCATTTATAACAGAATTCTCAAGTATTTAATCCCACAGGAGACCAACAAAGAGTTATGGTGGTGATAAGCTTGGGCTGTGACATTTCTGCCAGGAAATGGGAGTTACATCAAATCACAAAGGTGGAAGGTTCCTGGGAAATCACTTACAGGTTTCTTCAAACATTATCTGAAATCTCCCATCCTGAAAATTAAGCCTATTAGATTTTGGGCAATTCACTCTTTGCCTATCCAACAACCCTTTGAGTATGCAGAAACTTGGAGGGCATGGAATCAAATGGGAGGGCCCATTCACCATTTCTATCCCAAAAGTTTAGTATCAGCTCCATTTTCCCAGGATAAAGGAAGGAGCTCCAAATACAGCAGAAACAACCAACAAAGCTCCCTGTTCAAATTCGGAGGTTTGTGGGGAAGGGGGAGAATCAGTTCAGACCATGGGATGGAGCAGAATCCACAAATCAATTGTAACTGCTTTGTTTAGTGCTAAAAACTCAAACTGCAGTGATTAGAAAACACATTAGTGTTCATCAATTAGCAGCCGAGCATTTGCCTTGAATTATTCATGGGGAAACGACTTACTCACAAGACTCGGCTGGTGTGTTGTCAGGAAAACCTTTGCAGAGCCAACAGAACCAGGCGCCATTCTGTATTGACGGCACCGATCCAGCCAGGAAGCCTGATTAACCTCTGAGATGCCTCCGTTGATGTACTTACCCCATTAAGGCTAATGGAGATGCTACCACTAAAAAAAAAAAGTTGGAGCCAGCCAAACCTTTATCAGAGGATAGGTCTCTGGGTTTTTAACATCTCTTAGCAATAGACACCATGTCCTTTGGGTCTTGTCCTTCCCACTCCACCCCCGCCCTTTTAAACTCTCCCAAGAAGTGGAAGGAATAAAATCCTTAAACAATTGGCACACTGTTAGCTTCTCAGAAAAAACACCCCCATATCCGACAAATGCACATAATGTTCTCAGCCTCAAATCTCCTCCACTTTCTATGCACTTGAGTTTGGACCAGGCTGGCGCTATAAGCAGCTTAAATCTGGGCAAAGAGAAGGCACTTCAAGGTGGAACAACTGGAAGGTTGAAGGCAGAAGGCCACATTGAGCTGACCAAGAAGAATGATCAGCTTCTACTCTTCCAACCCAGTCTAGCTCATCAAAGGCTTTATCCTGACTGCCAATGGCCTGCACTTATTTCTTTTGCCTGGCCATCACAGTCCAAGGAATACCACAAAAGCCTTCAGTCTCCAACCACGAGGCTGGATACTGAAGTGGGGGAGTGAATATAGCTTGGGCTGGATGTTGATCAACAAGCTGAAGCTTGGTCCTAATTCACTGTTTTCTTTATATATGATGGAATTCTATTGTGCTCCAAAGCAGAAGCCATCTGAGAAGTTCAGAGAAACTAAAGCATAAGCAATTGAAACATTTAACTTAGATGAAAAAAACTACCCCAAAAATGAAAGGGGAAAAAAGCAGAGGAATAGCAACAGGACAAGCGTTTAAAAACAAAGATTGAAACTTTTTAAACTGAAAGATTGAAGACTTGGTGACAAAAAGACTGCAGTGTAGGCACCAAGCAGCTAATGGGCCCATGCAAATCATTCAGTAAGGCAGCCCGGGGGAAGATGTCTTCTAAACATGTCCACGCTTGCCCAGAAAACCTTGGGAGGAACTTGGAACCATTGTGCAAAACTTTGGAGCAGCTGGGACTGCCTCATGGCTTCAAGACAGAGGTGCTCTGCTCATCAGATGTTTGGCACAGGGCTAACAACCCAGGAACCGCCACAGAAAAAGTGTATTTTGGAGAGTGACCCTACCTTCAATTATGTTGAACCAATATACACAAGCCCACATTTAAGAACGGGAAAACTGGACTGACAGGAAGAAGCACATTTTAAAGATGGAGGGAGTGAGGTTTACTGTATCTACAAAATATTCATTTTCCCCCAAAATTGCCTAAGAATGATCCGGCATAATTATTCTGACAATGTATTCTTGGGCAGGTGATGGCTGGGAAACGGTGGCCTTTCCAATCACTTAAGCTGTAAGGTAGCTGTAACAGCTTCTCTAATACAAGGACACAGGGGGGCTTCTCTAACACTGAGAATTTTCTACACCACAGCCTTAAGCCACTCCTGTGTGTAAACCAGCTGGAAATGAAGCCAGCTTAAGAAATCCTTTTCTAAATTTCAGTCCTTTCCTTTGTTTTTACCACATGTTGTAGTGCTGGTTACCAGCTTGGCTGGCTTCAAAAAAGAGTGGAATCAATTCATGGAAGCCGTGGGGATCAATGGCTTTTAGCTTTGATGGCTGTGGGACAGCCTCTGAAGGCCATCTGCTGGGCGACTGGTGGGCTTCCTGGTGCAGTTGGTTGGCCACTCTGAGAACAGACTGCTGGACTAGATGAGCAGTCTTCCTGTTTGGCCATGGTGATGGCCTAGTGTTCTTTATGGACGCGCTTACCATGGCCCCTGATTCCTAGATTCCCCAACTGGTGGATTCTCACGCCAGGAAAGCCAACACCAATTGCCTTCCGTTGTAGAACAGGTCTTTGAGAACATGTGGGTTCCGCTGACAGACCTTTTAGATGAGCCCCCTTCCATTGACTCCCCCTCATACTTGTCACCTTCCTATCTGGTGCAGCCCCCAGTAGACTAGTTAAAACAACAAGAATGAAGAAAACTTCCCCATTCTTCTGTCCTTCGGACTACAAGGAGAAACTGGCAAAACTCTTTGCCAATTTTACCTGGTTGAATAAAAGGCGGGGCGGGGGGGGGGGACAGGCTCACTGGCTGAAGTATGTCCAGGAAAGAGCTGGCAGCTCAGCACAAAACAGAAGGCAGCAACAAGTGACCGGAAGGGAGGGGCCTTCTGTCAGAGCACACAGCAGCCAGCTGGAACGGAGGCATTTGCCTACCAGTAAATGAAGCCCAGCACATAAAACAAGCAGTACCATTTTTGATACACAGCATGAAAAGATGATGGAAGTTGCCTTCCTGGCAGGCTAGGAGCAAGCAGAGGATAATGTAGCGCATTCCTGTCGTCAGCAAAATGGTTAGTGGCCCACAGTCAAACTGGGGCAAGCTGGCCATACAAATCATCCCGTGCCATTGTTGCTTTGATAGTCTCTTGAGGTGATCATTACACGGTGCTTACGCCTATCAGGCTTCCTTTGAAAGGGCTTTAGAAATTGGAGCTACTGCAGAGCCTCATACTTAATATTTTAAGCCAAGCACAGAACATGGAAAAAACATACTGTGATTCAGCTGCGACTGTTTTTGAAGCCCAATGTGATCTGGGTTCTGCAACTATGTAGGAGGATGCTTCCTCTGAACTGTTCTTCCTGCTCCATCATATTTGATGGAGAGCCAGTGCTCTGTGTTTAACATTTCACTGATTTAAGAGCCATTTGGGGGCTCTCTGTAGTGGAGCTCACCCCTTGGAACCAGCATGTGACTTTTTAGAAGTCAATTCCCAGTTCTTAAGGAACAGCCAAACTTTTGCCAGGGGTTATCTCAACACTGGCTGGCTTCTACGTCTACACTGGTATACTTTAAATATTAATATTGTTTATCACACTGTACATTTCCCTGGATACCCTATTCAAGGCACAGGAAGCTGTTCAGAAATAGAAATAATAGAGCATCTCTCTGAAATAAACAGGAGGTCCCACACAAAAACAAATAGGGAATTGTTTCCTTTCACTGTAGAGGCACATGCAGGATGTTCAAGTGATCTGAGACACCTCAGATTCGTTCATCACCCTGTAAGCTTTTGGGGTACACTGAGGTTGTGTCCTGAACTGAGGTGGGCTTCCACAGTCTGCCCCCTTTTTTTTGTTATTATTATAAGCCTGAGAGATGCAACTGTGTGCTCTGAGAGAACTGCCTACGGTGCAACACCAGCTTTTCAATCTTCTGGTCAACTGACCTCAAGCAGCCATCCAGGCCCACCTGACATATAAAGTTCGAGGTTCAGAACTCACTTTGGGATCTGAGCTGTCTGTCTGATGCGGGAGGCTGTCAGCGAAGCTCTTACTCTCTAGTTCTGGTTGCTGCTGGGAATTTGCCCCTTAGATTTGCTTTGGAGTCACAGCCACTATCATTACCACCCCCATTAGCCCCAGACAGCAGCTAGGGCTTGACCCTTCGGGCGCTTTATGGAACATCTAAGGAAGGCTACCACTTTTAGAGGGGAGTATATTCCGGAACACCTCATTTGAATCCTGGGCCTTAACAATATTGTCTATGAGGACAATAAAAGTTGGCAGAATAGAAAATATTTATATAGAATTGATCTTGAGAGATGGCCAAAAAAAAAAGCCTTTCCTATACACATCTGCGCACGCATGCACACACACACCATACTATTGTTTTTTACAAGACATTCATCACTACCATTTTATAATCCACAAGTGATTAAACAATCGTCTAACAAACGAGCAGGTGCAATCCTGCAGGCAGCGGGAGAGGAACGGCATTACAAATGCACAGTAAATTTTACATAGAGAGATGATATAATCGAACAGCAGGTTAGAAAGAGCTCCACTTAATTTATTTATGCAGACATAAGACGCCTTGTTACTGGAGGCATACAAGCCCACCAAAGGGCATTCAAGAAACTTGCAACCCAGTTTCTTTTTTGTTCCTTTTTTCTTTTTCTTACACCGGAGTTTTCAGGTGAATTCAGTACAACTCACGCAGCAGTGAAAGGAAAAAAAACACCGTTGACTAAGGATGGCCAAAATTGTGTTGCCCTTTTCCTCCTTCCTATGGTAACATCTTGTAACAAGAAACAGGAGACCTGAGAGCAAAATGCAAAGAACTCTCTCTGTCCCCACTCAGAAGTTGTACCTGGAGGACAGGAAAACTCTGAATGCTGCAACAACACATCACAGGTTTTGTTTTCCCACTTCACTTGCTGCTGGGAGAAGCAGGCCCGATACTTTTGGCAACAACCCTCCCTTTCCTGAGCAATTCCCCAAAGTGCTCCTTTTCAGTTTGGCACGTTGGGTTTATTTACTACACGCTAGAAAGAATGGAGGAGATTTGGATGAAGAAGGGGCACAAAGTCCTTGGAGAAGTAGGAGGAAAGACTGCTCAGCCAGGAAGCCCTCTTGAGGACATGATTTTACTTGTAATAAGGCCAAAGTGGAAGGGTATGAGAAAGATCCACGTCTAAGATAGTGTTTCTCAACCTCGGCAACTTTAAGACGTGTGGACTTCAACTCCCAGAATTCCCCAGCCAGCAAGGGTTGAAGTCCACACGTCTTAAAGTTGCCGAGGTTGAGAAACACTAGTCTAAGACCTCATGTTTGCTTCCCAAGTTAAAAAGAAGCTGAGAAAGAATAATTCAGACAAACCACATTGCTAGGGTGGAAACATTTAATCCTTCCTCTGCTGCACTACCCCTGACATTACTGTTTTCCATTCCCCCAAAGTCACTGCTTGGCTTATAGGAGGAAACTTACTACATCTTTTCCTACAGGTGCTCAATATTTTACAAATATCCTGATTGAGGATCCTACTACGTACAACAGCCAGTTCGGGGGGCCTGGGCAGGGAAGGGGAGAGAGAGAATGCAGGCATATCTACAGCCATTTTACTCTGGCTACCCACTGATTTCAAAGATTTTAGCTCACCCATCATCTGCGTATCAACAAATTATATTTTGATATTTTGGGATTCTGTTAACTGATCTAGAGGAATATTTTATACTCTTTGCAAACTTCTGGTACCTTTTAAATGAAGCTGTTAATTCTTGAACTGTCAGATTCCTCTTGTCATGTAATGCAAGTTTATTATCATGGCTACTGTAGTATTACCATATTTCAACTGCCTATTATATTCTATGAACCAACCTGACCATAATGTATTTGTGGAAAATGAAATACATAAATAAAATGTGCTAAGATTCAAATTGATTCCATTTAAATATCTTTGCTTCCACTGCCAAAGTTTCCATATAGGTGCCATTTTAGAATAATTATCTGAAATTAAAATTATCCATTTATTTGATTGATTTCACAGTATTTATGGCAGACACAAACATACAGATCCTTGGCAGTGAGAAAATTTAAGAGAAGCAACCAACTTTATTAGAAAATTTGGGCAGATTCAAACTTTAAAGGAGGTGATAAAATTGTCCATTTCAATGTTGTTGTTGTTTATTCGTTTAGTCGCTTCCGACTCTTCATGACTTCATGGACCAGCCCACGCCAGAGCTTCCTGTCGGTCGTCAACACCCCCAGCTCCCCCAGGGACGAATCCATCACCTCTAGAATGTCATCCATCCACCTTGCCCTTGGTCGGCCCCTCTTCCTTTTGCCCTCCACTCTCCCTAGCATCAGCATCTTCTCCAGGGTGTCCTGTCTTCTCATTATGTGGCCAAAGTATTTCAGTTTTGCCTTTAATATCATTCCCTCAAGTGAGCAGTCTGGCTTTATGTCCTGGAGGATGGACTGGTTTGATCTTCTTGCAGTCCAAGGCACTCTCAGAATTTTCCTCCAACACCACAGTTCCAAAGCATCCATCTTCCTTCGCTCAGCCTTCCTTATGGTCCAGCTCTCGCAGCCATATGTTACTGCGGGGAACACCATTGCTTTGACTATGCGGACCTTTGTTGTCAGCGTGATGTCTCTGCTCTTAACTATTTTATCGAGATTTGTCATTGCTCTTCTCCCAAGGATTAAGCGTCTTCTGATTTCCTGACTGCAGTCAGCATTTGCAGTAATCTTCACACCTAGGAATACAAAGTCTTTCACTGCTTCTACATTTTCTCCCTCTATTTGCCAGTTATCCATCAAGCTGGTTGCCATAATCTTGGTTTTTTTGAGGTTTAGCTGCAAGCCAGCTTTTGCACTTTCTTCTTTCACCTTCATCATAAGGCTCCTCAGTTCCTCTTCGCTTTCAGCCATCAAAGTGGTATCATCTGCATATCTGAGATTGTTAATGTTTCTTCCAGAGATTTTAACTCCAGCCTTGGATTCCTCAAGCCCAACACGTCGCATGATGTGTTCTATATACAAGTTGAATAGGTAGGGTGAGAGTATACAGCCCTGCCGTACTCCTTTCCCAATCTTAAACCAGTCTGTTGTTCCGTGGTCTGTTCTTACTGTTGCTACTTGGTCGTTATACAGATTCTTCAGGAGGCATACAAGATGACTTGGTATCCCCATACCGCTAAGAACTTGCCACAATTTGTTATGGTCCACACAGTCAAAGGCTTTAGAATAGTCAATAAAACAGAAATAGATGTTTTTCTGAAACTCCCTGGCTTTTTCCATTATCCAGCGGATATTGGCAATTTGGTCTCTAGTTCCTCTGCCTTTTCTAAACCCAGCTTGTACATCTGGCAATTCTCGCTCCATGAATTGCTGAAGTCTACCTTGAAGGATCTTGAGCATTACCTTACTGGCATGTTAGATGAGTGCCACTGTTCGATAGTTTGAACAATCTTTAGTGTTTCCCTTTTTTTGGTATGGGGATATAAGTTGATCTTTTCCAGTCTGATGGCCATTCTTGTGTTTTCCAAATTTGCTGGCATATAGCATGCATTACCTTGACAGCATCATCTTGCAAGATTTTGAACAGTTCAGCTGGGATGCCATCATCTCCTGCTGCCTTGTTATTAGCAATGCTTCTTAAGGCCCATTCAACCTCACTCTTCAGGATGTCTGGCTCTAGCTCACTGACCACACCGTCAAAGCTATCCCCGATATTGTTATCCTTCCTATATAGGTCTTCTGTATATTCTTGCCACCTTTTCTTGATCTCTTCTTCTTCTGTTAGGTCCTTGCCAGCTTTGTTTTTGATCATACCCATCTTGGCCTGGAATTTACCTCCAATGTTTCTAATTTTCTGGAAGAGGTCTCTTGTCCTTCCTATTCTATTGTCTTCTTCCACTTCTGCACATTGCTTATTTAAAAATAATTCCTTATCTCTTCTGGCTAACCTCTGGAATATTTCATTTAATTGGGCATATCTGCCCCTATCACTGCTGCCTTTTGCTTTCCTTCTTTCTTGGGCTACTTCTAGTGTCTCAGCAGACAGCCATTTTGCCTTCTTGGTTTTCTCTTTCTTTGGGATGTATTTTGTTGCCGCCTCCTGAACAATGTTGCGAACCTCTGTCCGTAGTTCTTCCGGGACCCTATCTACTAAGTCCAGTCCCTTAAATCGATTCTTCACCTCTGCTGCATATTCCTTAGGAATATTAGTGAGCTCATATCTAGCTGATCTGTGGGTCTTCCCTAATCTCTTTAGTCTGATCCTAAATTGTGCAAGAAGAAGTTCGTGATCGGAACTACAGTCAGCTCCAGGTCTTGTTTGTACCGACTGTATAGATGTCCACCACCTTTGGCTGCAAAGGATATAGTCAATCTGATTTCAGTGTTGTCCATCTGGGGAAGTCCATGTATAAAGCCGTCTCTTAGGTTGTTGGAAGAGAGTGTTTGTTATGCAGAGTGAGTTGTCTTGGCAAAATTCTATCAGCCTATGTCCTGCTTCGTTTTGTTCTCCCAGGCCATGCTTACCTGTAATTCCAGGTGTCATTTGACTGCCCACCTTAGCATTCCAGTCTCCCGTGATGAAAATAACATCTCTTTTAGGCGTGTTGTCCAGTCGGTGCTGCAGATCCTCATAGAACTGCTCTACTTCAGCTTCTTCAGCATCTGTGGTTGGAGCGTATATTTGGATCACTGTGATGTTAGATGGCTTGCCCTGAATTCGAATTGAGATCATTCTATTGTTTTTTGGATTGTATCCGAGCACTGCTTTAGCCACTTGACTATTAATTATGAAGGCTACTCCATTTCTTCTGTGGTCCTCTTGTCCACAGTAGTAGATCTGGTGGTCATTTGATGTGAAGTGGCCCATTCCAGTCCATTTCAGTTCACTGACGCCCAAAATGTCTATCTTTAATCTTGACATCTCACCAATAACCACATCTAATTTGCCCTGGCTCATAGATCTTACATTCCAGGCTCCAATGGTGTGTTGATCCTTAGAACATCGGATTCGCCCTTCGCCACCAGCACCATCGGCCGCTAGCCATACTTTCGGCTTTGAGCTAGCTGCGTCATCACGTCTGGGGCTAGTTGAACTCATCCTCTGTTCCTCCCCAGTAGCATTTTGACCATCTTCCGACCTGGGGGTCTCATCTTCCGACAGTATACCGACATATCTCTGGTTGTACTGTGGTGTCCATTTCAATACCTTCTCTTATATTTCTCTTACATTCTTGATGAGAGTAGCATGTATACAATCCAAGACAGCAGAAAAACAGATGCTTACTTGACTGAGTCCCCCACAAGTAAGTTGCTCTCTCCCTTTGATCAACTAAAACTACTTGATCAATTTACTGGTAACTTTTTAATCAGGCTTCAGATTTGAATGCTGTACAATTAGGACCAAATCCAGCAAACAACGAGGAATTGCCACTTCTTAACCACATTTGGTTAACTGCAAAGACTGCAGATCAGAATTTACTATACACTGAGCAAATATAGATTTGCCTCTAGTCGAGTGATTCAAATGGGAGTGTTCAGATTGTGGTTACCATCCTGACCATGGGTACTTAACAGTTCTTTTTATATAAAATCACGGGAAAAGGGTGAACAGAAAGCGTGAATCCGATCTGTGAACAGAGGCTACTGAGGACTATGAAGATCACCTGAACTCACAGATATTAATTCATCCTACCAATAAAAGATTCTCATGAATTCCTGATTTATGCCCTCAACTACAACTCTACAGTATATTGTACCCATAGTGGCCTGCCATCACTGATTAAACTTTGAACTAATTCTCCCTTGGTGACTGAACATGTAGTCTAGCAAAAATAAACGTAGAACTCCATGTTCAGCTAACACAGAGGACATATGTGCTACATGAAAGCCAGTTTGCTCTACTGGTTAAAGCAATGGGCTAGGAGTAGGGAGCCCAAAGTTCTAGTCCTGCCTTAGCCATAGCTAGATGGGTAAATTTGGGCCAGTCATTCTCGCATAGCCCCAGGAAGAAGGCAATGGCAAACCACCTCCAAAAAATAGATCCAACAAAACTACATGGACTTGTCCATGTAGTCATTAAGAATCAAGGCTGGCTTGAAGGCACCAAAAAAAAAAAAAGTGCTGTACAGGTCTTCAACCTGCAACCAGTTCTAGTCTAAAACTTATGGACCAATTCAATTAATTATAGCCCTACTCGGTTAATTTTTAGAGAGCTATTCAAATTAAAAGAGGCTCCCTCTCCAACTCCAGCCACTAAACATTTGTCCAGATGTAGTGGTTTTGTGGTCCTTCTGAGATGCCCACTCTGATGCATGCAAGGTAATCCAATTTGGCCACAGAACAAGCGTACAGCTGAAGAGGTTTCAGAAAATAAAAGCACTGTGCTTATCTAAGCAATAACTACAAATGACTGCCCTGCCATGCAGCAGAACAGGAACGCAAGATAGCCAAAAAAAGTAATAAGAAAAGTGGATTCCAATTTGACCCAATCCATTAGTCCATAAATATCAGCATGAAACCACTATGCCACTCGTTCCCTTCTGCAGTAAGCATATTTGTGAAATTTTTTTGGGTAATCTTTAACCTTTCCCATGCCATATCAGTTGTCTTCCCAGTCCATTAGTGCTAATGGCCCTGCTCTCACATAAGCTGTTAGTGCTCATTCTGGAGTTATCAGGTAACAAGACGAAACAGATGCCTGCTTTTTGTGGGTGTTCTTTAAAAGTAACTTCTGCCGTTTGGGGGCTTAAAAGACTCAAAAAAGAATGAGCAAAGTATCAACGTTACTGCGGATGAGGAAGTCCGGGTGTTTAAATTTGTGTCTGGCGTGTCAGAAGTAGATCCTTTAGCTTTTTTGGGGGGGGGGGTGAAAATCCCAAGTTTCAATCTTACTGTTCAATACGTCAGTGACAGAAGAAAACTCCATCAGGGTATTTGTTAAAAACAGCAAATATACAGTGCTGCCTAGGTAAGAGATTCAGACAGCTTTTTCCAGTTTCAATTAACAGAATGCCCAAGTTAGGACATCATGGCAGAGCAGCCAGTGTTACGGGGCAGCTATGGATCACTGGTTCAAATGTCACATCTGCCATGAGTTCACAGGGTAGGAAAGCCATGTTCAGCTTCTCTCCCATTGGCCGTATGGGAGAAAATCATCTCGGTTGACTTGATCTGATTATTCTAAGTCAAAACATACAAATCTTTCAAAATCAGGGTATTGTGAAATGTAAAGGCCTGCAGTGTGTAGTTGACTTGTTGGATTATAATTAGGTAACTCTCATAAGCAAAGGAGCAGATTTTTTAATACAACTACTTCCTTCAATAAAATTTTGTACAAGAGGCGTCCTCTTTATAAACCAGCATCCTCTCTCTCTTTCTCTCTCAAGGCTGCGTCTGCTGCAGTTTGTGTGTGTATTGCCTAGAAAGGAAACAACTGGAGGAATATTTGTATTCATGTGCAAAATGATGCATTCATACTCGCCTAACAATGAATGGTGCTTTGCAGTATTTGGGTCCACCGGTGAGAGCAAGGTATCTAAGAACAACTCCCAGCACAGACCAGGTCTCCTGAAGACTGTGAACATGGATAGGCATGGAGTGCGGCTCCATACTTCCTCTGAGTTCCCCAAGATGAACGTGAACATGGAGGGAAGGTGATTTCTTTTTTTCGGTTTGGTGAAAGAGAGATTCCCAGGAGCCCTCCAACATACCTGGGGGAATACAGGAGGCTCCCCTACATTGAAACCAGGTTGCTGTTCCATCCAGCCTGCCACTGCCTGGGTCTTCAGGGTTTTACATCAGTTTTTCCAGCCACATTTAAAGATTTAGTTATTAATTTATTTTACCAACTTTTTAATATGCTCTATGCCCTATACTCTGGGTAGTGTACAATATCACCAGTGCAACGACACCCTTTTTTAACCCTTATTAAAAACACTAATAAAGCATAACTGAACAGCTGTTGACTGATCATCTGGGGCCAAAGGGCTATTGAAAAAAGTAAGATTTTCAGGGCTTTCCAGAACAACAAGGAGAAGATGCCAGGTGCTCTGTGAGCACTGTATTCCATGGTGTAAGGGCCAACGCAGAGAAGGCCTCCGTTCTGGCCCACACCCTTCTTACTGGGGTAGGACCTTGAGCAGACACTCTCTAGGAATCTGGAAAGGGTGAGTAGAATCACGCTGGATAAGGAGGCCCCTGCTTATGCAAGCAAATGCTCTGCTCTGCTTCAGAATCAGTGAGAATCTCCCTATTGCAAAAACAGAGGTCACATGGCAAGGCTTCCTCCTCCCTAAGCCTGCTCAAACTCAAGAGATAGGCAGGAAGGACAGACTCATGTGTTTACCATGCCTTGTACTTTGAAAGTACACCAAGGTTTCAGAGTGCCCAAAGTGTCTCTCCTCCCCTGAACCTGTTTGCTGTAGAACCTGGGGAAGAGGACACTGCAAATATTAATTAACTACCACATAATATGTGTCTTTAACATCTGCAGTACAAAACATCCACTTGACCATCAAGGGATACTTCACTGGATGAATATTTAAATGATCCTTATTTAAGCAGAAATACAAATCCAGAAATGGGCTACATTTTGAATCCAGAAATCCAGAAATAGACTACATTTTGAATTTTAAGAATGAGATAAAAAAAGTGCTGGCATTCATTACATTAAAAAGATATATGCATCTTATTTTGTGTTAGGATGACTGAGCAAGTTGCGTAACACAGTTCCACCCCCCACCCCACCCCAAATACACACAGAAATCCATATTTGTCTTGACCAATACAAAACCTGTGATTTTTCCACACATTCAGCAGGAGATTGGTTGGCATCAATAGTCATCATTATGGGATACATACTTTTTTTCTTTTCAAGATATTGTTTATTCTAAGGAAATGGCACGTTCTCTGCCTTTTTCTGTGGGTTGTTTTGCTGAAGCTGGTCAAGGCCACCAATTGAAAACTTCTTTTTTTAATCTCTTACTTGCAAACCACCATGTTTTCTCCCAGAAAGTGAGAAACTGATGAGTTATAATAAGTACAGCTTCTGAAAGCCAGTAATTGATGCATTTCACAGCACTGAGGCCTACATGACAATGTTTCTTGTGTTTGACTGAGTTTCTAGATATCAGTTTAGAATGTATGAGTTGGAAGGGACCTGTCACCTAATCTGACCCTTTGCTCGGTGCAAGAATCCACTACATCATCCCTGACAGATGGCCGTCCAGCCCTTCTGACAATGTGAGTAGTAACCAGGAGTCCCCTGCTGTTGTAGGCAGACTCCTCCACTGCGTCACAGCTCTTATCATCAAGAAATTCCTCCTAAAATTCAGCCTGAATCTCCTCACTCTTAATTTCAACCCACTGGCTCTTGTTCTGCTCTCATTTTCAACAGAAACTGCACGTGGCACCCTTTTACGTACAGTACGGTACGCCGTGATTATATCTACCCTTAGCCTTCTCTGCCAGGAATCACTGTTGCGAGATATAACAGGGACATGAAAGGAGCCCCCCCACCCATGCGTCCCCCGGGCAACAGTGGCGTCACTGGCAAATCCGTTCAATACAGAAGCACCTTGGTAGGTGTATTCAGTGGGGAAGCAGGAGCCATACTCCCTAATATATATGGAAACGGTGGTCGCCTTGGTGGGTGCTTCTGACACGGGGAAAAAAAACTGTTGTGAGATGAGCAGTTATATACATTATTTAATAAATATATATATAAATAATGTGTGGTGGTTATAGCATTGTTTGCTAAGGGCACACAGACATGCTGTTTGCCAGGCTGTTCTAGAATTTTACCCAGTGCATACACAGGCTTATAGAATCATAGAGTTGGAAGAGACTCAGGTAGTGAGTTTACCCGCTGCTCAGGGCAGGAATATAAACTAAAGCATCCCAGGCAGATGACTATCTAGCCACTGGTTGAACATACCCAGCGAAGGGGAATTTACCATCTCTCTGCATCATTGGTTTCGCTGTCAGACTATGGCTACTAGTAAGCAGTTTTTTCTAGCGTACAATCAGAATCTGTCTTCCATTATTCTGTCTTCTGCGTTCTGGAACATGTTTTAACTTCCTTCTAGGTGATATTTTTCCAGGAATTTAAAGAGTGCTAGAAATCCCTTCTCAATTGTCTCTTCTCAAGGCTAGACATAAGCAGCTCCTTCAATTTGCCTTCAAAGGACTTAGTTTTTAGTCCTCCGAATACCCTTATTGACCTTCTCTGAACTTGTTCCACTTTCTCTTTAAAGTCTGGCGCCCAGAACTGTACACGTTTGAGGTGGGGTCTGACCAAAGCAAAATAAAGCAGAATGAATTATTTCCTGTGATTTGGAAATTTTATTTCAGCATACATTTTATTTCTATGAACATTACATTAAGTTCTGTCTGTAGTTTCCTGGGTCTTCCCTAACTCTAATCATTTTTGAATATTGGGACTAGGATTTTAAATGCCATTGTCCACATCTTCTGTCTGTGTAGGTGGCCTGTAGTAGATGCCCACGGAGGTACCACTTTTTACTTTTTAATCTTATCCAGATG
The DNA here is from genome assembly GCF_035149785.1 of Candoia aspera. Classification (NCBI taxonomy): domain Eukaryota; kingdom Metazoa; phylum Chordata; class Lepidosauria; order Squamata; family Candoiidae; genus Candoia; species Candoia aspera. The sequence goes on from NC_086153.1 coordinate 5,847,896, forward strand.
TTTTCAGTAGGATTTCCATATTCAGAGACATGAATTTTTTTTACAGACATGTGTCCTCATGCTGTGAAAATATATATTTCTTCATTCACATTTATATCTATGTCAAAATGGTGGCCCTCCAGATGTTGATTCAGCCTTGATCATTCCTGACCACTGGCTCTGCTGGTGCTGGGCTCCTATTGTGCCTGTGGGTTTCTGGCTGGCCATTTTGGGAATGAATGCTGGATTAGGTAGAAGTTCCCTGTTTCACAAAAAGCACAGCTCTCCTTAAGTTCCTACTATATTTCCAGGTGGAAACATTTTCTTAATAAACTAATGTCTTTTTAATAGATTCATCTGATTAAATTATGTAACTTCTTGTATTATTTTATTATTACAAAACCTGCCGTTTTCTTATTTTTGCCTGTATCTTTTGGGGAAAGGGGAGGTATATAAGTGGAATAAACGTTTTCTGCTGGACATAAGCCAAAAATGAAAGTCAGTATAAAAAACCACTTTTAAATAAAAAGTACATGGTCGAGCAAGCCACTGAAATGACTACTGATAGACTCACTTTGGCTGCGCTGATGACTGTGGCTGTGTAGGACTGAATGTTATCTCCACAAGCTCCACCCCGGGACTGATGGCACCGAATCAACTGCAAGAAGGAAGCATCTGCATTACGTCAAGTCAACAATGCAGCAGACACTGGGGAAGCCCCTTGTGGGCCTGGAATTCTCCTTCCGTCAGTTCCTCCATCCCTTTCCCTCCCAACCCCAACACTTCTTTTTATACAGACTGACAAAATTCTCAAACCTTGAGATGCTACAACCTGTTAATAATATTTTTAAAATGCCCTTTGGGGGATTGCCCTTAGATGAGCAGCCCCTCCATATTTGTAAAAGCGAGGAGGCTGGGGAGGCTGGCAGAGAGAAAAGATGAGGGGTTGGCATCCCTCTTGCATTCTGAACTGTATATAATCAGATGCCCCCGATCTGACAGCCCCCAAATGTGCAGCAATACAACTCCCATTAGCCTGAGCAAGCATGGAATCATGGGCCCTTGCACCGGAGGAAGCTGCAGCCTAATTCCAGCACATCCAGAGGACAACGGGCCGGGGCAGGCTACCGTGGCTTGAACAGAGGAGAGCTAATGGGAAAAAGAGGCAGGAATCACCAGGCATTTAAAAGACACAACAGAAAAGATGTTGCATGTTATCCCAGGAGCTTATGCTGAACTTTCTAGGTTTTTCTTCTCCATATACTAGATTGTGGAGTCCCTGGTGCTCTCTGAGCCTTGTTGTTTTCTTGCAGACGTTTCATTGCCAGGCTAGGCAACATCTTCAGTACGAAGAGGGAGTGGGCCTTGCTCTCAGTTTATATACCATATAAACCAAGGTATACCCCTCTTCGCACTGAAGATGTTGCCTAGCCTGGCAATGAAACGTCTGCGAGAAAACAACAAGGCTCAGAGAGCACCAGGGACTCCACAGTCCACAGTTCAACCCTGAGCTACAGATATTTGCTTTGATTGGTATACTAGATTACAATGACACCAGATACTCAAGGAGAATCATGTCTCTGTAATTATCATCGTAACAAAATGTTTATTTTTATATCACACCACACGTGTGTGTGTGTGTGTGTGTGTGTAGGGAAGTCCTTTTTCTTGCCGCATGCACTCCTCCAACCAGGCTGTCCTGCATAAACAAGAAGCCCTTGCCAGCAAATGAGCACGTGAGCAAAAGGAGGCAGGAAAGCAACAGGAACAGATCGCTCCCCTCTAACAGTCCAAGCAGCTAGTAATTGTTCGGTGGACTGGTGATTCATGAACTTCCCAAACCCACTCCTGAGAAGCCTTCCCTTCCCATCAGGGGGACTCCATCCAGGCTTTCAGAGGCCCCCAGAAGCGCTGGGACTTTTCTACCTCATCCTTGTGTGTGTGTGTGAGGGAGTCACTCTTAAATAAATAATGGAATTAGGATTGATTCCTTACCTTGTTTTCCGCATAGGCCAGCCACCGACTTCCTAGAGCTATGGGGTTCATATTTGGCCCTGGACAAGGATAGCAACCTGGAAAAAGAAATATCCAAAAAGTGGCATTATTGGAATGGTCATAAATAATTGTATTCCTTGTCCATACAAAATTCTTGCCTGGAACAAAAGAGTTCACATGCTTCACGATCTCACTAAGCCCAAACTACTTTTCTTATAGTCCAGGCTGAGATTTGGTCATATGTTGGTTAACTGTACCATTCCACATGACTGGATGACACATAATGCCATAGGCCTCCTCGGTTGCCACATGTGCCCTTTGGAACAGCATCCCGCTGTAGATTCATACAGCCTCCACCGTGCAGGCCCCAGCCTTGGCTTAAGATGTTTGGGCAGGCCCTTCTGAGTTGCGGGTAATTTGGAAGGATGTTATGTTGTCCCTCTTGTTTCTTTTAACTTGTGAAACCATCTACAGTTGTTTTGGAGCTGGGCAGCCTAGAATGTTAATTAATTAACCAAGCATCTAATTGATTGTGTTTAATGTGGTCTTGTGTGCTTTTGGCCTAACCTACTCTGCAGATATACCCATTTACGCTTACTGCTGTGGGTAAACTAGGCCACGTTTTTTTCAACAAACCATGGTTTAAAAAATCCTGATATGTTTGGATAGCTCAAATATGTCTTTGGAAGCTAAAGCAACCACCAGGAATTAGTTAGCAAGAAATATTATTAATGCCCTTCAGCAAAGTACATTTTTTTGGTTCCTCCATGGTGACCATCATTGGGAGAACAAGTAAGTTTGTCCTCCATCACCACTTTCTTTCTCTGGTGTGGAATGAAAGATGAGATAGGCTTTTTGGAGCACCTATCCTCCCTTCTCCAACTCTTCTGCAGGCACCTTGAACATCTGGGAGAGGGTCTTGGCAGACCTCTAAGTAAGTTTTATTTTATTCTGCAATTCAAAGACACATTTTCATAACTAATGTCTTGTCTTTCACTGGTAGATTTTAAATGGAAAACCCAGCACCTTATATGATTAATAATCACAAGCCTTTGATCAGGACCTCAGCAGCCATTCAACTCTCTGCCCTGGTCAAAATGGCCTCAGTCATCTGAAATAAATGAATGAAGTGCAGGGCCAAGTACGGATATTTCTGGTTACTCCTTAACTCCTCTGAGGCCACCTGAAGGGAATTGGCCAGTGACTGAGAGATCCAAATGGGAGTACTTTTGCTCTACAGTGCATTCTTCACTGACACAGAAAGACCCTGAGCTGCACTAGGCCAGGTCCCGTTATGAAACCCAGGCACTTCTGCAACAGGCAGGATTTCCATGGCATAAACATAGCCGTTTACCACTTTTTAAAATTTATTTATATAAAATGTGTACATTGCCTTTCTCTTCATAACATTAAAACTGTTAACAGAATTAAAATTTCAAAATGTCAGCTGCTAACAAAAACCTGTAATAGCTACAAGACAAAGGAGGTTCCTAAACTAAGGGTAGGGGAGCAAGTTTTTTGTTTATTTGTTTAGTCGCTTCCGACTCTTCGTGACTTCATGGACCAGCCCACGCCAGAGCTTCCTGTCGGTCGTCAACACCCCCAGCTCCCCCAGGGGCAAGTCCGTCACCTCTAGAATGTCATCCATCCACCTTGCCCTTGGTTGGCCCCTCTTCCTTTTGCCCTCCACTCTCCCTAGCATCAGCATCTTCTCCAGGGTGTCCTGTCTTCTCATTATGTGGCCAAAGTATTTCAGTTTTGCCTTTAATATCATTCCCTCAAGTGAGCAGTCTGGCTTTATTTCCTGGAGGATGGACTGGTTTGATCTCCTTGCAGTCCAAGGCACTCTCAGAATTTTCCTCCAACACCACAGTTCAAAAGCATCCATCTTCCTTCTCTCAGCCTTCCTTATGGTCCAGCTCTTGCAGCCATATGTAACTACAGGGAACACCATTGCTTTAACTATGCGGGCCTTTGTTGTCAGTGTGATGTCTCTGCTCTTAACTATTTTATCAAGATTTGTCATTGCTCTTCTCCCAAGGATTAAGCATCTTCTGTTGGTGCTGATACATTTCTACTGAATGGCCCCCACGTGAAGGTTTTTATGAAGTGCTCGAAAGCCAGAAATGACAGTCCTGGGGAAGTGAGTTTTGAAGTCTGGGTGAGATAACCGAAAAGGCCAGGTCTTGCAGAACTACTTGTTTCCCCTGAGGGCTTCAGGAGTGAGGGGGCAGAAGTAGACTTAGCATAGGAAGTTGAAGCAGCACACAAATATATATTCTGGGGTTGAATATGCCAACCCGACTCTAATCACTAAATTTATTATCAAACTAGCACCTCTGATGGAGCTCAGGGTTGGGGAAGAAGAGAGTGCATTTCAGGCTGATAAACATTCCCACAGTTTGGAATCTGTGGGTGGGCGTAAGAAGAGAGTCAGATTGGATCCGCCTTAGACTACTTTAGGTATTTTTCCCTGTAACTCAATTAGAAACCTTTAGTCCGGCTTGAGTCTGTTTGTATGGTGAAGCTAATAAAGAACTAGAGTTGAAAAGTTGACTCAGCATCGTTACTTTGCCAATTACCCCCTGACAGCACCATTACTTTTTATACAAATATTAGTACCCAAGAGGAGGAGGAGGAGGAAGAGGAACACCCTCCACGTATTGAAATCTCCCCTGTCCATGAATTTCAATCCTCAAGTCTATAAACTTCAACCTCGATGGTTGCTCTTCCTAGTTGAAAACAAATAACTGCACATTTGGTCTTCTTTACTGTTTTTTCCACTGGACTTGCGTCCTGATACAGCACAAAACTTTCATATGTGTTCATTTAAAATGGAGAGGGGACAAAGTACTCATTTGCTGCAAAAACTCTGAAGTTAGAATCTCTACTTTGGACAGCCCTATATATCATTATATTGAGTCCACATGAGCTTAATATAACATGTGGCCCATCTTCTTGACATGCAATGTAAGTCAATACATGGTTAGGCTGACTTACATCCCCTCATTTTTATGTGGCTCTTAAGATGTATGCCATCCATCATTCTTCTTGCCTTGTCCCACTTAGATTGGTTTTGGGTTTCTTACACAGTTCTTTTCTGCCCTTTTAATGAAAATGCCAGTGAGTTCTTTCCTTAAAGCTACCTCTCACACTTGGGCTCAGCACTGATGCAACAGTCTACCTGATGTCTTAACCATCATTTGTAGTCTGTCAGTACAAAAAAGATTTATAGACTCTATTACATCCTTCCCAGAAAGGAATCGCAATGGCAAACCACCCCGCTAGAGTCTGCCAAGAAAACATCACAAAAGCAGCATCCCCTCAAAGGGTCAGACATGACTCGGTGCTTAAACAGGGGACCTTTCACCTTTCACCTTCATGGATAATTGCAGCCACACTGGTGTTTTGTTAACCATGTTACCTAACCACTTTTTGCAAATCTACATATCCAGATCACTTTCTGAAAATCTACATATCCAAACCACTTTTTGCAAATCTACATCTAATTGTGGCCATTAAATGCTTTAGGGATTTAACCATGACTATCAATAATGCTGGAGCATTTAGGCCATTACAGCACTCCAATCGATGCCAAAGAAAAGTAATTAACACATTTGATAACCACACATTTGCAAAGATGAATAAAGCTGGCAGTCAGTAGCTTCAGCAGCTTTTAAAAAAGAATTCTCAAATTTGGGTCCCCAGATTACATCACCCAGCTATTCCAGCCAATAGTCATGGGTGACAGGAACTGCAAGATTACCTAGTACAAATTTATCTAATCCAGTGATTCCAAAATTCGTAGGAAATGTATCTCTGATTAACCATTTGTCTTGAAAAGTAAGAGAAACTTTTATTCAGGGATGCGAAGAAGTCTGAGTAGAAGCTGCTAGATGCCATTTCACAGGAAGGCTCTCACCACCACATCTTTTTTAAAGTTTCCAGAAGCATCTGGCAGCTTGCTGTTGGGCAGAACATTGGGCCAGCAATTAGACTCTTATTAACATGTCAAGTGGCCTTATGCTGAGTTTAGACACCGGCCTATCCAGCCCAGCATTCTGCCTATTGCACTAGGCAGCATTTCTCCAAGGTCTTAGAGAGTGCTCAGTTGAAGTGCTTCTAATTTGGACATAACAGCAACTCAATCTGAAATCAATTTTTACAAGCTGGACAAATGCCCTAGACTACCTACTGTCAATGGGAATATACAGTGAAGGAACCAGGCAGCCCTGTCCAACAGGAGTCTTCTGGGACTTTTGGCATGCACAGCAGATGCTACGTCCTCTAGTGTGCTTCAGATTCCCACCAAAATGATAAACTGCCCCAGTTGCTACAGTTTATAGAATCTCAGGAGCATAAACGCACTGGGCATATTGAAGTAGCACACAAACGTATGATAAGATCAAAGATATTTTTCTCTTCCCATAAAATTCCTCCAAGAGCTAGATAATCCAACCAAAATGGTCACAGATCAAGAGAGACAGAGGTGTGGAATGGGGAAAGAGTAAATAAAGGATCAGAGGAAACGCTTTGCTGTACGCACTGTTTATGGCCCACAGACAATAAACAAACTGTTGAGTCCTTTCAACTAATATTTTGTTTATTCCTCCAAAACAACAAAAAAGATACATTAAAGATGTTTATAAAGAGCATAAAGTAACAGAGTTTGCAGTTGTGTTTACAGATTCCCCTTTGAGATGAAAAGCCCTACACAAATGTCATCATTCACCCACCCAGCCCATAGCATCTTCTATTGTTCTGAAACTTCCTCTTGTTACGATCCACCCATGAACTCCTTCCCAAGGACTCTTAACAAAAACCTGCTAATTCCTAGTGCAGTTTGGCAAGATATTGTGGGAAATGTGTATTTATGCCGCAGCTGACCCTCTTCCTACAGACCTGCAACTCTTCAGCAGCTGCACGTGGAGACCTTTCACATCACTTGCTACCTTAATCTTTTCTTTGTTTAAAATAAAAAATGCCATGGACAGAAAGAGAGACCTTCTCCATCCAAAGCATGGCTTCCACCTCTCCCCTCTGGTCCCTTCCCTTCCATCCCTCCCTACAATCGCAAACGCTGATGGTGAGCACAAAAAATTAAATTGACAAGGGTATCAATATGCAGGCCCTTTCAAAACAACATCTTCATAAAATAAGGGGGTACAGAAACGCGAACAGACACCAGCCACCAGCAATGGCATGCTAAATTCAAATTGGGAAATAAAAATAAACCAAAGGAGGGGAGGGGAGGGGAGGGGAGGGGAATGGAATGGAGTGCCCTGAAGGAGGACACAGCCAGTTGGTAAGAACCCTGAACATTCCCATCAAGGAGCAAAGCACTGCTCCCATGGTATATTGCAGGTCCTGTTTGGGAAGGTCTATTCATCAGAATCAGGTCTGTGCTTCCCCAACCTATAGCTCCTGTAGGCATAACTGAAGTTGAGAAGTGAGCAAAGAGACAAAATTCCTCCCCTGATGAACAACCAATTAGTCACCACCAATTGAGAAATGTGGAGAGAAGGTTACTCAGACAATTCCCACTCTTGCCCATTCAAGAAACAAGTTTTTCCAGGTGAAGGGTTTTCCCCAATTTAATCCAGAAAAAAAAAGGTTGAGAAACACTGGACTAGGGCCACCATCTCTGGAATGCAAAAATCTGGGCAATCACTAGCTGAGGGCAAAGAAATTGTTGCCATCTTGTAGTTGTCCCAATTTCTGCAGCCCAGATATGGCAGCCTAGTGCTGGCCCAGGGAAGCCTTTCCTGTTCTAGAAACCCTGTTAGAAACAAACTTAGCGTTCTAAGCATCCACACCCACCAACCACTCCACTCCCTGTGACAAAGCCGTTTCCAACTTCAAAATGAACAGGGCAAGTGAAGTTTAAAGTGGTTTCCTAATCAAAGACAGCTGTACTGGGAAATGACACTACCAGTCAGCCCTGCAAAACAAGCCAAATCTTAGCACTCAAAGCAATCCTGTCTCTGTTCAAGTTTTTAATTTTGAGCAAGTTGAAACAGTCTGACTTCCTTGGATGCTCCCAGACAAACCTTGCCTTGTACAACTGCCCTGTCCTGATCATGGACTTTTAGAGGACCTCCAGATGAGAATATTTCCCATTCATAATTCTCCCTTGTCCTACCTTGTCTTCTATTTTTTTTTCATACCAAGGAAAATCACATCAAGGAAGGAAAAATGGAATAGTTGCACAATGTCCTGAGATTTGTTAAGATTATAAGCCCTCCATCCAGTAGTACTGTTTCATGGCAATTCTCCAGGAAATAGTACTTGAATGCACGTACTCAGTTTTCCACATTTTGAAGAGTGCTGCATAAAGGAAGATGCTATACCCGTGATCCAAGGGCTCTTCTGGCAGCGGAAAAAATTGAGGAATTAAACTCTGTGGTCCTCCAAAGTGGAAGTGGGGGTGGCGGCAGAGAGAGAGGGTACACACATTCTTGGGTAAACTTTGGGTTGGGACCTATGATACTCGGGGGAAAAAACATGTGCAGATGTCCACCTCAATAGGGGGGCAAGCTAAATCCCACAAGCAGAAAAAAATTGGCACCGGTTCTGCATAAATAAGTAATAGATCTATGCAATTCAACCTATCAAGAGCAGAATCATCATTTTTAATATAGACCAGAGTAAGCACACTGCCTAAATTCTTCAAGAAAATAGCCACTTCAGGGACTCAGCTGCATCACATCAATAGAAACTTGGTGCCAGATAATGGCTTTAGTCATTGTCTTCTTCCCCAGAGACAAAGAACACGTCAACGGGAGGTTGACAAGAGTTGGAGAAAGTGGGCCATCACTTGTTATTATTGGACATGAAGTTGCTGCCATATCACAATGTTTAACTACTTGTCCTCTTTCGAAGGAAGGAGCCATTTTCCATCCATTATTTTAAGCCAAGTAAACACATTTGGAGGAGACTTAGCAGAAGCAAGGATGCCCTCGTGGCAAGAAACAGGGACACAAAGCAGCAAGCCTTTTATTAAATGCCCACCATCTCTCCCATCTCCTTAACACACAGTAGGGCATTCTGCAAAGGTCCATTAAGAAATAAAGGAAAAGTTGAATTCTGTTTCTTCTGCTCCAAAGTTGGTTTTTAATATCAAAATAGAATTAACATTATCAAGAGGATATGAGAACACAGTATTAAAGCCCTATTCAAGGGAAGCACGTACAGTATCTCCAAATTGTGCTGGAAATAGCACTTGGCTGAAACCAGGAAGAGCCACTGCCAATCCATGCAGTGCCTACTGTGGCTGGCACAGACAATAAGGGGCTGGACACACTTTTAGATTCCATGGAGGTATCTATGCAGTTTTCTTGGCAACACTTTGGAAATGGTTTGGTACTGCCTTCTTTCAGGAAGTTTTCTTCAACTTCTACTAGCCTGCAACTCCAGGATTTCTTGGTGCTCTCCCGTTCACATCCTAGCTAGGACTGAACCTGTTTAGCTTTATCAAGATCAGCCAAGGTCAATTAGGTGTTGCTGTCTGCTGTGACAAAATATTCAGTGCGCTAGGTCTTGGTGAAACAAGAATTCAGATGTTTGGGCAATGGCAACAAGAAACAATGGTGAGTTCTTCTAATGTATCAGTCTACGTCAAGATTGCAACTCAGCCTCACGTAGGAATAAAACCCATCGGAGAAATGGGCAAACTGTGCAAAATGATCCAAAGGTGAGGCAAGAATTATTTAGAAATCCAGTCAGCAAGTTGAACAACGGAGACGCTTGGTGGCTTCGCTGCATTATCACCACATCCCGTCCAAATAATTCAGCCTTAAATAATCAATATAGAATACAGCAATCAATAAAATTGTATTTCACAAAGTCACCACAGTTCTACTCTAAAGCACTCATTCAATTGCATTAAAAAAAAAAAACCTTTGCAATTTTTCCTTTCAATAATGGAAGCATAACATACATAAACAAAAACACTCACAAGCAGATATCCTAAATATCTGTTCTGCTACAGCAGAGAACCTGGCACTTCAATGAAGATTTAGTCTGAAAAGCTGAGCTCTCCAAAGGCAAACCTATCCCACACCAATTCAAAAAATAACTTTTGTTTGGTGCTAGGCCCTGCCAGTGGCTTTCACTTCAGCAATTCGGGAAAGATCAACCTACGTTTCCCATTAAAAAAAAATTAAGGCAACATTGAGCAGAAAATAGGCTTCCAGTATATAATACTGGGCATTTTTCTATGAGTGTTCATGGCCAAGTTTAACACTGGAGAGCTCCTCAGCTCTTATATTATCTGACTTGCACCCATCCTCTACCTTCTTTCTTCTTCCCTCTGTTCTAGATAGACCCTGATTACCGTCTCCATCACAGCTTTACCCCTTTCCCATGTCCCCAAAATGGCACCAAAAAAGGGAAGTCCTGCCTGATCTCCTTAAGTTACTTAACCAGGCGGGCTTTAACACTATTTTTTAAAAGCTTATGATTAATGAATGGGACTCACCGGTCAGAGTTACAGTCCTGAGAGAGAAAGAATCAAGGAAATGTGGTAGGGTGGGAGAAACTTTATTACTTTGATTATCTGTTTAGAAACTGAGTTAATAAACATGTGAGTGGGCCAGTCAGACAGGTAATTCTACAAATGTTGCTCAGAAAGAGCTGTGTTTTAGAAGCAATACAATTATATCTAACATTTATTCATTTTTTTAAAAAGCCAGCTTAACCAAGAAGCAATTTTATCGCATCATACAATGTGAGGGGTGGAAAAGAAATTATTCTGAATGTATCTGATTCCTCATTTGGATTCAGAAAAGATTACTGACAGCATGGACAAGTCACTGGGAGCCTTCAAAATCTGTGTTCTGAGTCCCTTTGCAATCAGCTCAAGGGACTGGCAGACAGGATTCTTTCACAGAATCTCACGGCCAGCTATGGAGAGAAACTGACACCTATTGGTAACTTTAAGATTATTCCAAACCCACTCCTATTTTTCCTCTTTGAAAGAAAGCTGCTTCCAGTTTTACAGTGTGCACGGAAATGTTGCAACCCAAAGACTAAGTAAATTCAAGGCATGTCCCCCTTCACAACCCCCCACCCTACCACATTAAATTCTGAGCATACTTAGCTGTTGCTTGCCTTTTAAGGTCAAAACCTTCTAGCGTGAGATTGGATCCAAGCATCTTTTAGCAGTGGGAGCGTATCAGTAAACAAATATACATCAAGGCCAGCCAAGCTTGTCCTTTTCAAGAAGGTTGGAAGGAGTTCCATTTAACATCTGGGGCAAAAGGCAGATCTCTTCCTGCTCCTTGGAAGAAAGTTGGCACTTTTGGCCAGGGGAACGGTGGTTCTTTTGCCCTACGAACTGGGCTACTTACTGTATTCATACAGAAGTGGAAAGGATTGTGTGAAAGCTGACTGCCATGCTTCTTGTTTATAAATGGATAACCCACTTCCCTTTCTTAAAATATACATATGTATATATAATTTTTATTAAAATTTTTAAAAAGCAAGATAAAAACTAATAGAAACTAATATATAGTAAGGAAGAAAAAAAGAAGAAAGAAATCAAAGAGAAAAGTAAAACTACAAGAAAAGAAAAAAAAGAAAAAGAAAAACAGAAAAGAAAGAAAAGATACCAAGAAGTGGCTTCCGATAGTCTTCACAGCAGTTATAAGTACAATTATATTTTAACCTCTCTCTCTAAAGTGATAGCTCACTTTCCCACTCAGGTCCTCAAGTCTCTCCCAGCAGAAATAAAATAGTTTTGGGCAGGTTTTTGATACCCAAAGCACAGCTACAGTATGATTTTCTTCTAGAATAAAAACCGGAGGCACACTTTATGTTAGCTTTACACTGAACAGTACCCTCTTTCCACAGGCAACAGTTTCAAATTAGTGATGACCAAGTAGGTGGAAGAAGGACAGATCATTCAAAGTCTCTTCAAACAACCTATTTTGCTTCCATGCCTGGAAAACCACTTCAGAGAATGTGTGCATTTTTCTGGGAAAAGACTTGGGAGTTTGGTGCAGACACTGATCGCCCATCTCCGGGCATCTGCTCAAAGGGACTTCGTTCCTTAATATTTAGCTTCTCAGAACCACCATTTTGGGTATGATAGACTTCCAAGTTATTATAAAAAATAAAGGTCATCCCTCAAGCCTGAATTCCATCTTAGAGGATTGTCTGTGTGAGATCATACTGTTTAGAAACGTGATATCCATTTAGTTCAGACAAAGAAAAAAAAAGAAACTTCAACCTTTAGTTTTCCTGTATTCTGGAAAAATATATAAAATGAAAAAAACAACAATATTTTTCTGCAGTCTGCTGGTGCTGTTACACCTTTTTGTGCTAGCAATATGGTTTGGGGGTTAACTTTACATTTTCTTCACTGAATAACGTTCCTTCTTCTTAATTCATGCTGCCCACCTTAACGTTTTAATCTTCAATATCCTAATTTTAAAATGTTATTACCTCTCAGTTCCAGCTGATAGACAAATAACAACCGCTGTTTTTGAAGAGGCCTCTCCAAACCAGAATACTCTAAGTAGTTTTTTTTTTTGAGATAGATGTACGTATGTATTTATTTTAATAACTTATATGGCCACTTACGTCACGTTGTGTTCCTAGGCAGGTCACAACAACCAATAAGAACAACAAGAGAAAAACAGAGCAAACTTTTCCCACCAAACACCACCACACTATTGGCCCCGTCTCAACCCCGTCCTCGCCCAATGCTGGAATCGCAACCATTATGGAGGCAGAGCAAATACTGTAACGTGAAACTTAATGAAAAATAATTTTTGAATACTTACTTGTGACAAAGAACTTTTTAGTGAAAGTGCAGCTGTCAAAGGCAGCAATCTTCTCTTGTAAGACAACAACAAGAATCCTGAAAATACACAAACATATACACACACACAAAATAAAGAATATTTGAAGTGCCAGAATAACTTCAAAAATGTGCTTCCCGTTGCCCCCTGCTTTTTGTAATGGCATCACACATAAGAGAAACAGGAGTGAAGGAATACGTTGTGGGTGCAAGGAAGATTATCAGAAAAGCTGTATCTGTTACAGGGATTGCGTGTGCGTGCGTGTGCGTGCATGCATCTAGCTGTATGTAAGTTTATTTATATGTTCAGATGCACCGGAAGATGAGGAGGGAGAGAAAGTTACTTACATACATTTTAAGAAAACCTGTTCACTTTACACAAAGTGCTCCGGTGTATCAGGTATCACTGTATTTTTTGTAAGTTGAATAGAAAAAGCAAAATCAGACTTGACAGTAGTCACTTCATTGCTTTTTTTTAGAGGGAGGGGGTTACTTCAGTCAACAAGCAGAATTCCAGTTTGCACAAGGAAAAGTAAACCAGCATTTACCAAGGACCTGATAATTTGCCTTACTTAATTCTATTGAATTTTTACTGTATCTACATGGGACATATAGTTTATATAAAAAACGCAGCTGAAACGTGTTGTAACTTTAACTGAGTATTTCTAAGGCACTGGAAGGAAAGGGTGGGATAGAAATGTTTGCAACGTTAAATGAAAAAACAACAACAAAAAAACCCCTTCTCTAGCCTTCTCTATTTCATACTGCTGTCTGTCTGTCTGTCTGTCTGTCTGTCTTTCAAGTAGGGCATCCTACTTAGTGGTCCTGAACAATTAAGGGTCAGTGAAGCTGTATTTCGCGGACAACAGCAGATTCGACAGAGAGGAACCTTCAGCTGTGTCAGATAACAGGGCTGTCATATTCAAGAAAAGGGAAAGAATTAGGACAGCCGTGATCCTATTGCCAACAGTAAATGGCTAGAGGGAATGAAGGGGGGAAAGACCATACCTTGTTAACAAAACTGGTATTATACCTCATGTAATTTTTTTAAAACACTCATTTGCCCCAGCAATTCAGATTGAAAATCCATCAAAAGCACCCAGTATATTAATCTGAAAAGTGTTTCATCCTCAAAAATAATCATACCGCTGTTTTTTATTGCAAATCTGCTGGGCCTAATAGCCATGCCTTATTTGCTAAAAGTGTTTTTCCTTGCTTTGACCTCCACTGCCTTCTATACAATGGAATTAAGAGGAGGAGAGGGGGAAAAAATCACTTTAAATGATTACCAGGACAAAATGCACCAAACAAAATCTCAAGGGGGGAGCAATGTGGAGCTGGGTTTGGAGGGTTCCTCTGAACAGGAGACCCTCCTTGTCACCACCCAGAATACACATCTCACTTATGTTCACAGTCTTCAACCCATCTTTCTTCTGCTCTTTAGAGAATTTCCCTGGAGAAAATGATTTCCTTTGTCTGTCATAGGAACAGAAGAAACTGCTTTATCACAGGACTAGGCCATTCACTCTTTAACACCATATCATCCGCCTAAAGCCAGCTTTCCAAACTCTTAGGCAGAAGAAAAACCTTCCCACCATTTCCAACCTGATCCTTTAAACCAGAGGTGCCAAGGAGAGAATCCAAGATATTTTGCAAAAAAAAGAAGGATGTATGTGGGAGCTGTGGTCTCTTGTGCCTCTCTCAAATGTGCCCATTACTGCAAACACAGCTCTGTTCCCTTTAGGCCTTAGAGCACTCACCGTGCATAAAGGGAATAGACCTGCCACATACAGGTCGGTTAGCCGGCTTCTATTGCTGGGTTCACATATAACACAACGGAGCTAGTCCAACCAGCTGTGTTGGCCTGGGGCACCCAGAGCGCTAAACCCCAGTTGATCCAAACACATTATGGCTTAGTGCAGTGAGTGAATTTGCCAGTGTGTAAGAAGCAGCAGCAGCAACAGCAGCAGCAGCTCAGGAGAGTGTTATAAATACTGGCCGAGGGTTGCAACTGACAGAAGCACACTCTTACAAGGCTTAAGGCATGTTGTCAAGAGCCAGCGCGTGGGACTCCACTGAGCATCAGCAAGGATGAGCTAGGTAGCAGTCCACAGCTCAGTTATGTAGGCTCCCTGGACAGATGTTTTTAATTCCATTAGGTGCTGCTGCCAATCACAAGATACACCATAAAATCTGAACAGTGGTGGCCCAGCAAAAACACCAGACTTTAGCTTCCTTGGACACGTACCTGGCAAATATATTTTAATATATGCATACTGTCTGAAGGGGATGGTTGGATTATGGCTCCCAGAGGCATTCCCTGGCATGTTTTTTATGGATATAATGGCTGCTCTTCACGCTTTAGTTTTCAGTTTCTCAATGGAGGCCGTAGGAAACTTTGGGAGCCAAGGAACTCGATCAAAAAGGCAGCAGGCATGGCAGCAGGCAATGTGATGCGAAGGTAGGAAGGGAGCAGACAAACCAGAAGATTGTGAGGCAGAGATTTTGCCTAAAACTACTAAGATGCTACAACAACAATGGAGAGAATGGTGACCTGAAAGTGGCCAAGTCAGCTGTTCCCAATAGGCTGATGCAAACAGAGGATGGGAACTTATCTAGGACAATCTTAGGATGTGTACCAAGAGGCTCATCATTAAACCGCACAGCTTATACCAGCCTTTCTTAACCTTTTGACCCTGGAGGAGCCCTTGAAATATTTTCAGGGCCTTGGGGAACCCCTGCACATTCAGGCTCAAATATAGGCCGGGCGTTACCAAATTATATTCGTTTCATGGGTAGGCCTGTCTAGATGCATTAGCGGTGTTCTTAAACTGAAAATAAAGAATGAAACTTACCTCTTTGACGTGAAGTGGCCCGAAGTTGAAATATTTTTTTTAAATAAATTGTGATCTCCCAGGGACCCCCGAGTGACCTCTTGCAAAACCCTAGTATTCCATGGAACCCTGGTTGAGAAACCTTGGCTTATACTAACATCACTACATGGATACTTTAAAAGCATGTCTCCTGAGTAAGTTTAGATGAGAGTTCTTTTTTTCTAATTTTCTACTTAAATAAATTTATACATAAAAGCAGCACAAGCAAATCTGGGCCTTTTCTTTCAGCCATACCTGCCACTTCTTCTAGCCACATCTCTCTGACCAGGCAGGTGCGATCACATGAAATTACTGCAGCCAAGGGAGAGAGTTTTAAAAGCACTGGATGAGAAAGATATCTGGAGATAAAAAGTAAGTACCTTCTGTTGCAGTGGAGGTCATAAATAGGTGTTTTGAACTGCACAGATTTGACTATTTCACCTGTTCTCAAAGAATGGAGATCCACACAGCAATAAGGAGGGCTGGTACTGAAAGAGAAATCAGAGAAATTTAGCTCAGCTGTTACAGACTTGAAGACATCACTGTCAAAGGGCAATGCGATTTATTAAATTGATAGATAGCATCAGAAGAAACGATCTCTGGCTCACTCTTTTTTTTTAAAAAAAAAGCAAAGCAATAATCAAGGACAAATTATAAAAACAGAGATGAAAAATGTCATTCTAAAAACACTAGGGCAAAATAGCAGCAATGAATTTAAAAACGGTGTACTTAGAATGGTGAAGGCACAAGGAATGATTAAGAGGACTGGGTGAACAAAAATGGCTTTTCTAGGCCCCCAAAAAAGATCATAAAAGCAGGTTGCAGGTAAGTCTTTGGGGAGATGTTACACCAATAACTAGGATTAGCCAATAATGGAGAAGCTGTGCCATTTAATGGCTGGGTCACAGAGAGCAGATCTCCTGAAAATGCTTTTATAGCTTGGGGAGGCAGAAAGAAAGGCAACTGTTTACGGTTGTGAAACATGATTCTCAAGGAGGGCAGAAATACTGCAGAACAGAGTACTGGATATGAAATCACTTTTCTCCGTTCTCATTTAGAATACACACAGAGGTTTTGAAAGCTGG
Source organism: Candoia aspera (assembly GCF_035149785.1). NCBI lineage: Eukaryota > Metazoa > Chordata > Lepidosauria > Squamata > Candoiidae > Candoia > Candoia aspera. The sequence continues at coordinate 5,864,632 of NC_086153.1, forward strand.
TTACGTCCATAAATTGTGACAAAATGGAACACGTCCATAGGAAGCTCAGAAAAAGGCTGAGCCAGATTTACAGTAACTGAGTTTCCAGGAGTTCAGTGCCCTGCTTGGCTTCTTAGTCCTGGTACTAACAAAGCATGGATTCGTCATGTAAGTTTCAAAATGCAGATTATACAGTGCAATGTAAAAGAAACTATGCAAGTTGCTCAGTGCTATTGTTTAGCTAAATATATTCACTCACAATTATAAATTGTACATGTCAGCTTACAAACAAACACAACACACACAGGGTAAGATAGGTAGGTGTTCAACGTAAACTGAAATTGGGCACTGCAATTACACCAGCTTTAACTGGATGGGTGAGACTACGGGGTCTTCAGACAAGCTGGTTGGGGATGATGGGAGCTGTGGCCTCACACAGCTGGAGGGATCCGAGCTAAAATGAGACAATATTATAGAGGTTGTAGAGGAGTGAACAATGAAACCAGCTATCCCAAATATCCTCCCCTTTCAACTAAACTGCAAGATGTTATGAAGACACCTCTATTCACACAATGAAGCATAAAAAAATCTGCAAAACAATACTGCTGTGATTTGCCAGAAATCACAGGGGGGCTTTGCCAGAGACACAGGAGGCTACCCCGCCTTGACCCATGATTTCTTTAATGTCCTGCTTCAGCTTCCATGTTTTGATGCAGGGACTGCAGAAGACTGCGCAGCTGGGAACCTCGAGAATGCACTGCAAAATACAGGCTTGGCCGGGATGGCCCCTCCGATCTCGTGGCTCAACAGATAAATAACATGGCTGCTTGTGTCACCCAGCACAAAGAACCCATGGTCATATTTTAATAGGCTCCTTATTGATTTTAACATCAACAAAATATACGTGGCACATGCCACTTCCATCATTTTAACATAAATAAGGTTCTCCAGCAATTCCTTTGTAAAAAGCCAGCTTTCTTTCAACAGAAAGAGAGTAGAAAGGGCAAAAGGGATTGTGGTGGATGCTGTTTTGCAAGCCAGAAAGAAGCTTTGATCTGGCAGTTTGCAGGACACCTACATTTTCCTCCCCTCTTCGTTGAAAGGCTAGCTTTCTAGGCTCTGCACATTAAAAGTTGCACAGAAGGACCAGCTGTGTAAATATATTCCAAGAAATATCAAAAAGAGGGGATTCACTATAGCTAGGTGCACACAAATAGGAGATTGTGGCATAAATCTGCCCCTTCAGGCTTCATGAAAATATGTGGGAATATATAATCAAATGTATCTGTAGATTAGGAAAACAAAACGTCTAGGAGGAAACTTTAAGAAGACTCATGTTCTATGTAATTATGAAGACTTCATCCTGTGTCATCTCCAAAGAGCTATTAGACATTTTCAGAATGTATTCCTGTATCTATGAAAGAATGACAAGCTCTCCCTAGCACAGCATCCATTGATCCTCTGCAATGGACCCTGGTCCCCATCTCGTCTCCCCTTTGCAAAAAGCTGGGTAAATGAGACATTCACAACGAAGACTTTTTTTAAAAAAATATTTATTTAGGATATTTATTATGTTCAAAATAGATAATATGTTTAATATCCTCAAAAATGTGGGTCAAAGATTACTAATACTTATAATTGCCATAAATATAAAAGTGCTTTACAATCACATTTTGGACAAATGGTTGCTAAGGATAATTTCCACATTATTTAGCCAATTTGTCCAGAACTGTATAGAAGCACAATAATGGGAGGAAAAATAAAGAGTGCCCCAAGATATTTTTTTGCAAGTGGCCTGTACCAAAGTGTGCTGCATGTGACTGAGACACAAAGCCTTTTAAACTACCACAAATTGCACAAGGCATGGAAACACTTATTTTGTTAAATCAGAAAAAGGTGCCCCAACCTTAAGCCATGTGCTACTAAACCTAATCCCTTCTTGAAGTTGAGAAAGTAGCAGTTACTCGGAAATAGGATAGTAATCCTTTGTCCTAAATTCCCAGGGCGCATTGCAACAATGAAATCCAACTGAAATTTCAAAGCCCTCATCTTGGAGGCACCAAACAACGGGCACCCCTCGCCCTCTTGCTGCTTTCCTTCTGCTGGCTCGTAACACGTGGCTTCTTTCAAAACACAGCAGTCTTCCTCTGAGCATCCCATCACCTTCTGTAAAATCTCACTAACCACTTTGTGCCAACGTCATTAACACGTCTCTCTCTTGGGCCCTATCCCGTTGTCACTGATGATGACAACAGGGAGAAAGTTCATTCCTCCCAATGTTACCGAGGAATGAAACTCCCTATAAGTCTACAGCCGAAGCCTTGTCTCTGCGGCCTGCAACGGATAGTTCTGTCTTCAGCTGAGGAGTGATAGATTTTCCCTGGAGGAGTGGCAGTCAGGGGCAGGGGGGAGAAGAAAAGGCAAGAGAAGAACTGATTTCACGTATTATTTATACCATCTCAGGAAAGCTGAAAAAGCCAAACATTCTACTTCCTTGGTGGCTCTTCTAGACATCGTAAGACATGAAGCAAGGGTAAGGATAAGGAGAGGAATCTCAGACTGCCATCTCTGGGCCCCCTCTCATCTGTTCTCTGCTCAGCAGAGAAGGTACAGACTGAAACTCTGGGCCACAACAAATGCCATCTAGCTGAGACAGCAACTGAGCCACTGATCCCCAATAATCCATCCCTGCCCACTGTAAAAACGTGACATCTGTCCTAAATTGGCTGATTGCATACATACTCTGAGAGATGAGGGAAGCATGAATGCTGTCCTTTAGTTCCTCCATCCCTTAGCATTTATGTAACTGGCCAATGGGCATGGCCACATGTTGAAAATCCAAGCTGTAGCTCCAGCATTGATCACTGAGCCTGCAAAGGATACATAGCTCAGCACACACAAATTCAACCCTGAGTATCTTCAATTAAATGATCAGGTAAGCAGTAAGTGGGAAATATTACTTCTCCAGGATCTGTGCAGACAGCACAGCCACTTTGCAAAACCAAGCAAGGCCCATAAGTTGAGTCAAATGGTCTATGGTCCAGAATGAGAGCAAAAGAGTGAAGGAAAAGAGTGATATTTTACCACACAGCAACCCTCCCTGCATTTCTTATTTGATCAACTGTATTATCTGAACCTGGCCAGTCTCCACCAGCCAGACAGGAAATCATATGGTCATGTGGCAATTTGGGTCTCTGACACAGCTGCCTGTCTCTGCTGCCACAATGACGTTGGGAAAGCATGGATATGAGGCTCCCTTGGAAATGCTCAGGGCCAAAAAGACAAACAGGCAGGCAGGCAGATTGAGCAGAAAACCAGTTGGTTCAGGCCTGGCAAAGCCTCAGTATGTGGTTCTGAAAATAATAGACTTTTTAAAAAAAGTTAAATGTACGTATGTATGTACAGTGTGTGTGTGTATATATATATATATTTAATCTGTTCAATCATGTCCGATTCTCGGACACTGCCTGGACAAGTCTCTGAAGTTTTCTTGGCAAGGTTAGTCAGAAGCGGTTTGCCATTGCCTCCTTCCTAAAATATAAGTATATAAAAGTTTACATTTATGAGAATCATAATGCCTGACAAATTATTAATACCTTTGAAATTTTCTGCATGAGTAATTTGGATGTTTTCCACCAGCTGCTAACAACGCTCCCTCAAAATCACCAGTTGAGCACCAAATCAGGAATAATACGTGGAAGTCTTTCACAACACGTACAGAAGACAGAGTTGAGGATATGCTGTAAAGGGCCTGCTGCTTCCCCACCTTGTTCCGTCCAGGCTTTGATACTTCATAGCAATTTTGTCTCCAACCTGGCTCACCTCTGGAATGGACTTGCTAAAATAAACTGAAGGAGATAATCTAGAGATAATCCTGAAGCTCTTCAACCAGGCTGTAAAAAACTGACGGCCATGATGGTGTGATCAAAGCAGCACCATCTGTTTTTTATGTGCATGGCACAGGCAGAGCTTCAATCACACCATCGTGTCTACCATCTTGACTTTTTTACCACCATATCCTGTGGATCCCCCTGTCCACAAACATACTTTTCTTGGGAGAAATTTCTGGATTGTGCAAGTTTTATGAATGGGCAATTCCACATTTATTTAATGGACATACCAAACCACACAAACCATAAAGATCTTTTTAAAAGGCAATGGTAAACTTAAGGGGTGCTTAAGATTACAAGAGCCTATCGGAGAGAGAACTACAGTTACTTTGGTTATACAAACAAATGCATATTGTAGTCCTGTTTGACGTCTTTTGTCTTTTTGGTGAAAAAAAAAACAATACAGAAAAATTAGCAACATCAAAGAGCATTAAGATACATTTAAAAAAAATTGAAACCATTCACAGTTCTGACCTGTTTTTAATTTTAAAAATAGGAAAACTACCCTAAAGTAAGACATTGACAATCGGAGGAACAAAAGCCAACTCTGCTTCTGCAAAAGAACAACTTCAGGGGCACAAAAATTGTCCTCAAAACAAGAGTAGCTTCAGATGGAAGTCTTCTTATCCTCTTCCCCTCTTTTCTTGTCAACAAGGACAGAAGAAGGGATACGAACACACATGAGGTTTGCAAATGGGAAAAAAAATGATTAAAAATGAGGCAGGACAGCTGCCACCCAAGACTTTTCCCTTTTAGCAAAGGAGTGCACCTTACAAAACTAAAATAGATGAACGCCCTCTCCCAACCTTTCTCCAAGAATTCTGTAGCTCCCAACAAGGGAGGGGAGAAGACAGATTTGGATGGAGTACAACGGTTTATAGATGAGAGTGGAACAGAATCATAAGACGTTGCCCACGGAGAGCAGTCATGAACACCCAAGCTGGAGATAGTAAAACGATAAGCTACCAATATCGTGCACACCGTAGTTGCTTCTGGCTTCTCCAAACCATATTCATGTTAGCAAATGAATAAAATATTTTAGGGTGATCTATTGAAGGAGTTCAATGTATGTCTCTTATATAAAAGATATTTTAATATATGTCTCTTATATAAAGAAATATTTTATTACTATGTTTGTGCCTGGGTTTAGCTCTGCACAAGACACACTTAAGGGCCAAGGAACGGTCGGGGCACCGTGTGAACTGTCTGTAGAGAGGCCTGGAAGGAGGAGGACTTCTCTGAGTATTCTGCATCTGTTGTTGTTACTTTCTGCTCTATTCCACCTGAGTAAGAGGCAGCAAGGGATGGGAGGGAGGGAGGGAGGCTGCTACTAACTTGGTCTGCAGTGCTATTGACTTTACTCATGCCATGGCGGATTTCTAATGCTTTCACAAATCCAATGACATGCATCCCTACCACGGGCATTGTGTTTCAAACATCAGCCTTAGCTTTTGCACGCTCTGCTTTAATTCTGTACCCTCTTATGCCTGGCAGAAATATTTCAGTTAAGGGACTGCTGCTTTTGAAACAGACATTAGCAACAAGAAGTTATTTTTTATTGTTTCCGGGGGGGGGGGTTGTGTTTGGTTGGTCTTGTTTTTATTGTTCTTATTGTGAAGTTTGCACCATGGCTATTTTAGGGGTGTGTGTGCATGTATGTCTCTCTCTCTCTCTCTCTCTCTCTCTCCGTAAGCGGCCAAGAGTCTTTTTGACTGCAGCAGGACAGAAATTGTGTTTAATAAATAATGCTCGGTTGTTGGTGCTACTGTTGCTGTTGTGCTCTAGTGGGGAAAAACCCAGGAGGAAAAACAGCTTCCTGCTCTTCTCCTCAATGGCTGGGCAGAAGATGAAAATGGCTGCTTCCGTCTGATCGAGTCACCTGGAAGCATGTGCCGCAGGTGCATGGGGGTGCCTCAGTTGCCTGGGAGAGTGGATGACCAGGTCAGTGGCGCCATTCAGACAGAGCTAGTGTTCAATGCAGTTCTCCCTCATTGTATTTGTAGGCGAATAATTCAGTTCAGAAACCTATTTCTTCGTTCCTCTTGATGTGAAACCAGACTTGAAACACTATTACTTAGTTTGTGTTCTTTTCCTTTCTCTCCGTTTTTTTAATGAGAGTTTACACCATTCTTCATCTGAAGACTGCAGAGCAGAAGGAGCCACAGAATTCGACAATTTTGTCATCTGCACCTCTTGTCTTTCCCCCACCCCATTGGCCACCTCTGCTTCATAGCACTTCACAGTAGTTTAAATGGCAGATGTGGCTGCACCACTCCACAGTCAGTATTTTTTCTTCATGTAAGTTTAAGATTCTACGTTTTGGGGAGTAAATATGTATTTGAAGTTTGGTTCACGTGGAAAGTAATCCAACAACATAGTTCAAGTTCAAAGCCAGGCCTTTAAATCCAGGTGTCCACGTTCTGGATTACGGGGTGGGCAACAAAAAACGTGGACATGTCCACACTGCAGAGGAGTAAAATCCTCAGAGGGTTTGGTCATTTGGTGTGGGGGGGGGGGGGATGAAAAAGCTATAGACCATATTAGAAGCCAAGCTTTGTTTTCCTGGCAGTAAATGCACAATGAGCATGCATGCACTCGAGGGAGCAATTTAGCTAGCTCAGGAAGTTGAGCTCATGCCTCTGCAGGAGGATTGACAATAGAGTTGTGGTTCAGCGTGGAACGGGACACCCAGACGAGCTTCGCTACGAAGACCCTGATAGGATGAGAGCAAGAATTCCGACTCAATGTAACCTGTAGCCAGCCAATCAGATAAAGGATTGCAATTCATCCTGTAAACAAAAATGTGCCACCATAAGGGGGAGAAGATTTCCCTGGAAGAAACCTCTACTTAAAATCCTAGACAAGATCAAAACAACAAGCACCAAACAAACAAGACGGCGTTCTGTACATCAAGAATGGCAACCACACACCACAGCTTAATAGAAAGTTATGGGGTTGCTGAAAAGCTTGCAGCATGAAGAGCCGGCTTCAGCTCGTCCTGAAAGACTTCCATCGGCAGCCAAACTTTTACCAAGCGAGCATAGAAGGCAAAACACAGCAATTCTGCAGAGCCGCTTAAAGAAGTTAAGAGATCCAGCTGGCCCAGTTCTCATATGATCTGCCAAAGCACAAGAACTACAAATCATTCTTCAAAAAACGGTTCTTTTGCAGGACTTTAGCGTACATACAGCCCCCATTATTTCTGGTCAGGAACAATTGAGAAATTCATTCAAAATACCAAGAAGATTAATACAGACTCCTGCTGGGCCAATGTGGTAAAATAGTTTGGGGGGTTCTTTTTTTTTTTTTTAGGGAGATCCCTTTTAGCCTGTGGCTAAATGAGACAAAAAAAGGACATTCTAACACTTTGCACGGGAAACTTTTTAAAGGTTGATGTGGTTATGGAGGAACCCCCGGTGCATTTCGGACTGTGTCATGAACAGCTGCCCTCTATCCTTACAGTGTTACATTTGGGATGGATTCTAATTGCTTTAGCCCACTTCCAGGTTCTATCTTGGCTAAAATCCACCATATAAATATAATTATCTGGAGAGTTCCTTTCATGTTGCAACTCATACACAGCCGTTTTAACACAAAAGCCCTTGCTGACTTCCCCGACATCCGGGCCCCCTCCTTGTGTGGGCTTCACCTCCCAGCAATGGCCCTTCTGCCTCAGGAATTCTGGAAGATGAAGTCCACGTAACTGGAGGGCACCCAGGCTGAGGAAAATTCCTGTAGACTGCCCAGCAGAAGAGGGAAATTCTGCTCTGTGGATCAAGGGAGCTCCTAAGCTGCAGTCAATGGGGTCTACAAACCAACTGGGACATACCGGTCTTTTCCAAAGTCTCATCGCTACAGCACTTCATATATCCACATAGCTGCCGTGCTACCATCTGACACTTTGGGCAGATGTCAGACTTGGCAAAGCACCAATGTAGGAATGTGGGGGTCTGTAGCTCAGAAACTGTAGCTGTAGCTCTCAGAGTCCATGAGAATGTAGCAGCTAAAGCACCAGAATGGAAACTTGGATTCACTTCTCTTCTTAGCCATCATGCTCTGGTAAACTCCAGTGCTCTGGATGACACCTTCCATATCTCTGGCCACTGGTTAAACTGACCAGACTAGCTGGGAGTTGTGATTCAGAACATATGGAGGATGCAAGGCTATCTAAGCTACAGTTGATATTGCAGCGATGGGTGGTAGTAGATCTCAGGGCATTTTGAGCCCAAATGGCTAACAGTAGGAACATTTTTTAAAGAAATCTTACGTTTCTGAAATAATGACGCTTCGAGGTAGGGGACAACAACAGAATGGAACTGTCCATAAAATGATGTGACACTTCTGATAATAAATGACTAGTTTGGTGTTTAGTGAACTTAACCAATCCATCTGCCTAACCTCCATCATGGGGTTGTTGTGAGGTGTTTTTTTTTTTAAAGGAAAGGAACATCTGGATTACTTTCAGCCAACTAAAGCAAAAATAGAATTAAATAAATACGTTTTAATAAATAAACCTCAACCTGTATTAATTTTCCTTAGGTAGGAAAGGAAGTCCCGGTATCATTCAAGGCCATTATTTGGCCCATCAATGATGCTCAGCCGCTTGGGGGGAATGGGGGGACTCAAAGGCTGTTTCCTGTTCCAGTGTATTACAAGGTGTTTTTGCAGTTTAGCCTTGTGCAGCAGATAGAAAGGCAAGGAAGGAAGAGACAGTACCAATTAGAAAACAGGGAGGAAGCCGTGAGCTTGCCTCTCTGTCATATTGATTTATAACAGCTATTCCGATGGCAGACAAAAACACACAGATGCAAACAATTACACTATTTTTGTAGGCAACAAGTGAGGTGGGTGGTAACAGAAAATTTTGAAAAGGGGGGGAAAAAAAGCACAATATTCCAAGGGCTTTATTCCTCTCTCCCTTGCTTCTTCCCCCTTAAGTAACCCTCATCACACAACAAACGCTGGCCACATGAGAAACTTTCCAAGGCCTGAGGGGATGCTTTGATTCCAGACTGCTCTGGGCATTAGCAAGGACGTAATTAGGGTAAAAAGTTCAACCGCAGTTCCATGTCTACAGAGCTGCCAGAAATAAGATTTCCTCTCATTCACTGGCTTCTACTGTACCCGCCCCACTCCCTCAAAGAAAGACCATATTGAAAACATTTTGGGGTGGAATTTGTTTCTCTTCTAATTAACTTGATAGCATTTACATTATTTAATAAATTAAAGGGGTCGGTCCTCTTTAAAGGTGGGCCTCGGGCCAGCGCGATTGCTCTCCTTACAGAACATGGATTATCGCTTCTGCTCAATGGCTGTCCTTCTGAAAAAGGGAGGCATACTCAGCCAGGGGTCTTCCCTGGCCAGCCGTGTTTTGCTTGAATTCTCCGGTGTCAATGGATAATTGTCAAAAGGCAGCAGCCATGAGAGAAGACTCCGGGTCCCAGGCTGGGACACATTTACAGCGATGGTGGGGTAACCTCTGCACACACACCCCCACATCATTTCAGGTGTAAAAATGTGGAATCAGCACGGTTTTAAGCATCTTTTCATCTTCTGTGTGGGTCTGTGCAGATGACTGCTCATCTCTCTGCTGCACAGTTCTAGGTGGGGGAGAGTTGGCTCTGAAACTTCCATGACACAAGGGGAACATGTAAAGTATGACAACTTTACATTTATTTGCAACAGAAAAAAGAGGGGGCAGGCAGAACAAATGCAAGGAAAAAAGAAATCCAGGCACCAGGGGTTTTCTTCTCTTTCTTCCTTGAATATGAATGCAACTTAGATCACGCATAATGTGTTTTGGAAGTTGCTGTAGATTCATCAGTGATTTTTTTTTTCTTGTGTTCAGCGTGCCCTTGACTAAAGAACAATTTTCTGAAACACATCCAACTGAAACAATTAAAAGGGAAGAAAAAACATTTTACTGGCACTTTGGGAATCCTCTCCCTTCCTCCCCATTTATTCACAAGCCATAAATGTTTAAGAACAGACAACAGTGGAGAACCACAGGGATATGGGCCTGGAGCTATAGCTAAGTGCACCACCCTCTCGAGCCAATGTCACTGAAACTTAGAGCATCCTCTAGCTATGGAACCCTTGCACCCTCTCCATTTGGGAGGGACCAGTCCACAGAACGATCCTTGAGACTGGAAGAGCTCTAAAGGGCTTCCTGTTTTGACCAAACTCTGAAAGAGCACATCTTCCTGGACTTTGACTCCCTGGCCCAACTCCTGGCTGGAAACTTATAGCTCCCTCTATTGCTCTATCATGACATTGAACAGTGCTGGGAAAAAAAGAACGAACCTCCTTGTTTTTCAAATGGTAGCGGTTAAGATAATGTTTTGGTGTCCAATACAAGAGCAGATGATATTTACAAGAAAAATAAACCTATATTTAGATAGAGATCCATTCCTCAAGCAAGAGGAATCTGATCCTCCAGCCTATTCAAGCTTGACTCCCCATCTGAAATCCAGAAAAATAGAAAGGCCTGGGGCACTGCTGAAGAAGGGAAAAGAACAGGTTTCTCTTCCCTCAACAATTCTGGGATAAAGAAAAGAGATCAGGATCACCAAAAGGTTTCAGAAAGATCAGGACTCTTCCCTTGGTAAGTACACCTGCATCATCTTCATCTTGTGCTTTAAAACAATGCCCTGAAAAGCCAACAATATTAAAATAACAAAAATAATCTACAACAGATAAAGAGATCAAAGCACTAAAACTACAAAACAACTAACCAACACAGACAACAAGATACAATAAAATGCCAAACAGCAGAGTCAAGGAGGGAGGGAAGAAAATCAGAAGGTTGCTGGAAAAGAGATGCTTTAAAGCTGTAGAAGAATGGTGGCAAATAAAGGGGGGGAAAACCCCTGACTTTTCATGGTGGAGAATTCCATAAGCTGAAAAAGACCCTTTTAGGTATCACTACAACTCCCAGGCTGTCTCTCTGAAAATCTGGCTAGTTCCTAAAGTATTTTTTCATCACTGATAATGTCCACCTTGCTCCTAATTGGCACCAACATGGCATTCTGTTCAAACTGTTAAGCCAGAAGCTTGGAGTATCCACACACTAATTTTGTCAACCTGCAAGCCAAGCTCCCCCAATGCCCTTCCCCTCTGGAATGAAGAATAAATGTGCTACTTTCAGAAAACCTGGCCTAGAAGGCAAACAGACTTTGGGGCAAGGTAAAGGAGAAATTAGTATACCAGACTTTCCTGTTTAATTAGATGTGGGGCTCCCTCTTGCCCCTAGGGCTTTAGGTTGCTGCCATATCACTTAGTAAATAACCTTCCACAATTTCAGCTGTAGTCCTTTGTTAACTCTATGTCCCAAAATAGTTTTAAAAGCCCGCTTTCCCCCTCTTCCATCCACTTCTGAACCGCATATGAAACGTCAGAAAGCAAATGGAATCTGCGGTTTGAGCTGGCTGTTGCTTTGTGTTTTCACTGGGTGAGTTCCACTATCTCAGCCTGGACAACACAAACACAGATTTCCCTATAGGTCCCAACAGAGTGTTTAATTTGGGGAGAAGTGGGCAAGTTTCAATTTAAGCCTGTTTTTAAGCAGAGTTATAGGGGAAAGAACCGTAAAAGATGTTGAGAGAGAGGAGGATCACAAGCCCATTCATGAGATTAGTTTTGCAGATGTGTAATCGATGCCTATTTACAGACATTCCCTTAAAAAAATGGGGATTGGGTGGATGTCCTTTATAGGAGCTATTTATCATAAAAATCCAGGTTATTCCCAAAGAGTACTCAACTGGCAGACTATTTAGGAAACGCAGACTCAAATGTAGCTTTTTTACTTTTTTTTTTTTTTTTTACAGATTCCCCACCCCAAAGATGCTCTGAAAGTTGAATCAGGATTGGTAAAAAATGTCCAATATCAGTTGCAAAGAAAGAAAACCATATGAGTAAGTTTCACAGTCTAAAGTGAAATATCCTTCAACTTTTGCATATACATTACGGACCTAATATGTAAATACAGATATTTGTAAGGAAGCTCATGCAGCTGAGTGCACTCTTTCTCCATGACTTATTTTAAGATAAATACCACAGTTCAGTCATGGAGCCCACAAGCTTCAACCCCAACATCTCCAGTTTAAAAGGGTGAGAAATGCCACCACGTGTCATCTAGACCCATGCCCCTCCTGGCTGGTAAAAGCAGCCCAGGTGGTGACATGTGGTTGGGTCCAGGCGATGGTTAATACATCCTTGGGCGATGGGGTGTTCCCGGCTGCCTTTAAGGAGGCATTGGTGCACCCCCTCAAGAAGCCATCGCTGGACCCTACTGTTCTGGACAATATTCATCCACCCTACATGAACCATGGCATGAGGCCAGGTTACCTGAGGGACCGCCTCTTCCCCATTATATCAGCCCGTCCCACCCAATCATGCAGAGGGCATGCTGCAGACCCCATCTGCAAGAGAGCTCCATTTGGCAGGGTCGAGGAAGCGGGCCTTTTCAGCAGTAGTGGCCACCCTGTGGAACATGCTGCCCCTGGCGGTGAGATTGGCCCCATCACTCCTGACATTCCGGAGGAGTCTGAAGACCTGGCTCTGCCGCCTCGCTTGGGGTGGAGAGGGGAATGGATCTACATGGGGATGGCTGGTATCTTAGACCATTCCTCCCACATATGGGCTGCATCAGATTCTCTGCCACTTGGACTTTTTTTTACTTTTTTACCCTTATTTCTACATTTATTTATTAAGAGTAATTTTATAATTATACAGTATGTTGCTGTTTATTCATTTAGTCGCTTCCGACTCTTCGTGACTTCATGGACCAGCCCACGCCAGAGCTTCCTGTCGGTCGTCAACACCCCCAGCTCCCCCAGGGACGAGTCCGTCACCTCGAGAATGTCATCCATCCACCTTGCCCTTGGTCGGCCCCTCTTCCTTTTGCCCTCCACTCTCCCTAGCATCAGCACCTTCTCCAGGGTGTCCTGTCTTCTCATTGTGTGGCCAAAGTATTTCAGTTTTTCCTTGAATATCATTCCCTCAAGTGAGCAGTCTGGCCTTATTTCCTGGAGGATGGACTGGTTGGATCTTCTGGCAGTCCAAGGCACTCTCAGGATTTTCCTCCAACACCAATTATACAGTATATTGTATTTATATAGTTTATATTGTTTGTTTTAATCGATCATTCTGTTGTAAAGCACCCACATTCCCCGATGGGAGGAGATGGGCAGGGACAAAATAAATAAATAAATAAATAAATAAATAAATAAATAAATAAATAAATAAAACAGATGATGGGAAAGGCGCCTAAATGATATTCTGAAGAGTGGCCATCAGTCAGAACAGTTAACAATAGAACCATGTTCTAACTTGCCTTATTTCTAAACTCTTACTACACAGTGGCAACTAACATGGCACTTGGTGCTTTGCCGAAGACGCTGACATTTCTGTGACGGCAACCTCCAACAGGCCACACGTAGAATATAAAGCAAGACCATAGAATATGACTGTTCTAGATGCAGAAAATGGAACACTAAATCATCTCCTTCATTCCGCCCATGCTGCTAGCTGTGTGAATTCAGAGAATCGGAACACTCTGTGGACTGGGGAAACAGAAGGCAGCAGGGCAATTGCTTCCACCCTGTGGTTCTACCCCATATTTTTATGACACGGTTAAAAGGAAAAAAAATCCTTACGAGGGAGGCAGACAATGTCAATGACTTCTTTCAAACCCAACAATTATCCAAGGAAGGCTTTCCTACATTACATAGCCATAAATCAAGGTCAATGCCAAATTTGCAGTCGTGGGCCTGTCTCCAGGAAACATGATCTTCTCTCAAACCCTGGAACATTGTCCATGGATTGCACCAACCTCACAGTCTAATTGTGAAGGAGATAAAGTAGACCACATATATTTCCACGAATCCTCTGGGAAGGGTGGGGGCAAAGATGGCAAGACAGAATCCCACTACTATCATGGATTTCTGGGTTACAAAGGAATGCTCGCTCCACATAGTTAGCTTTCCAGAGCCAGTGTCTAATACAATTTGGCAGTTATTCAAGATGAACGCAACCCAGGGCAATGGCAAATATCCTTTTTACAAACACGGGTTGCATTCCCCTCCCCACCTTATTTTAAGGGTTTCTGACAGCCACAGGCAACATAATGGGACATCACCTGAAGAGGCAGGGGTGATTTTTTGTTGTTGTTGTTGGAACTTTTACCAAAACTGCTTTTGGGAACTGGCGGGAGTGGGAGGGGATTCCACTAAAATGAAATCAGCACGTTCAATCTACTAGAGCTTTAACATTTTACTTGCTTTTTGAAAACAGAGAATCTTATCGCTTATTGTTAACATTCTTTACTGTATCAAACTAACAAAAATGTATTGAGTTTATGCACAACTTATTTTTTACATTTGATGTCAAATGTGGGTAGCCCAATCCTGGAATCCCAGAAAAGGGGCTGAAAGCAGATGTGGCTCATAGACCAAGGGCTGCTGATTCTTCTGTTTGAGGAAACAGTCAAATGTCATTCTCCAAATCTTCCATCCCCATCATCCTTGACCCTTGGAAGTATCTCAGAGGCCACAGACTCCCTACCTCCCTCTAATCAGACAATCCAAGTTTAAAATAAAACTTATGGAGGGAGGAGTAACCCAAGAGACAGAGCGGCATTGTGTAAATGCTTTATTCATTCAGGTTAATTCTCTTCTCCTGGGCAATCCTTCCAAGAGAACGCCCACCACCTGCAATTGGCCACTTCCAAGTGGTTTCACAACCAGATGTTTTCTGAAAAAATAGTATTAGCCAGAAGTTTTGGAGAGCTGAAAACTGGAACCACCCATTAATAATGGCTGTTGCTGCCTGTCTTGCAATGTAATTGCTGTTGGTTCCTATTGCATTTTTTAAAATAGTAATAATGCAAAATTGATGAAAGAGGCAATAACATTCTGATTTAAATACCAGCAGATAGACAGACAGGCAAACATATCAGTCTGTCTGTACAGAGAGAAAGGAAAAGGCCAATAAACATAAGCACTTCCATAACTGTGCTTCAATCGAATCAGGCTATTCAAGTTAATCTCTTTCTTGACCTGAATTAAAAAATTGACCTCAGAGGATATCCATGTTCAATTTCACAAAATCTCATCCTGTAAGCTTCAGAATATGCAATCACACCAATGTCAGTTAACTGGATAACTAGTAAAATAAAACTGTGTACATGCAAACAGGTATGCATGGCTGAAAGAGAGAAAAGACACAGGAACAGTTACCACCATCCTGTACATCTTGGATTCAACTACCAGCAGCCCCAACCAGGGCGAGGAAAGATGTCCTTGAAATCCAGACTGGTTTGGACCAGTAGCCTGATTCAGCGTACGATAGCTACATTATGCTCAACCTACTCTTCCAACACCGTGTTACATCTTTATATGACCCAGGACTGAGCTCTATGGAAATAATGAATGGAGAACAAAAATGAACTTAATCCCCACTGGATCAGCTTACTTACAAACCTTGATGCTCCGGCTCCTAATTTCGTAAAATCTGATCAATACTATAGAGAAAGGGTAGGCAAAAGTCTTAAAAGACCTCTGGTAGATTTGCAAAAGATAAAAAAAAAAAAAAGACGTCTGACTCCATATTACATAAATGATGGTAGCAAAACAAAGACACTCCTCTCTTCCCAAGTATGCTGCCAAAAAATAAAAAGAAGCATGGGGTGATCACATGATCACAAGTAGATTTTTGTGTGGAATGCTGAGAACTCTGGTTGGGGCACTCAAAAAAGAAAGAAAGAAAGAAAAAATTCCTAGGCTTACAGTGCAATTCCAAGTGCAAGCTTAGGTAGGTGGACCTCAGGGTCCGTCCTCATACTGAAAAGTCACACGGCAGTTGCATTCTCAACAGCACTGATTTCTCGGCAGGCACAAGGCTTCCGCTGGCAAAAGGAGAGGACGGTTAGACTCAGATCCAGGGGCTAGGTCTGTATCTCACCCTAACCTATAACATGCTGCGTTTCACTCTGGCGTAGCATGTCATGTGAACCCAGCCCTTATAGTCTCTGAAACAGGCTCTAGGGCAGAGATGGGCAGAACACAGCTAGCATGCAGCCCTTCATCACCAGACAAGGCAGGACTAAAAAATCCAGGATTTTTCTTTTTCATTTGGGGAAACCTAGAGGAATTCAAGGTCCAAAACAAGTATATTCATGCCCTGGTCACCTCCCGGATGGACTACTGTAATGCTCTCTGCATGGAAGGGCATCCGGAAGCTTCAGCTGGTGCAGAATGCGGCCGTGCGGGCAGTTGTGTGCGCCCCTAGAACAGCACACGCTACAGCACACACTCTGCCCCACAAGCTGCACGGGCTGCCAGTCTGCCTCCGGGTCCCATTCAAGGTGATGGTTTTGACCGTTAAAGCCCTCCCTGGCATGGGCCGGGTTATTTGAGGGACCACCTCTGCCCGATAACATCTGCCCGTCCCATCAGATCGGGCAGAAGAGGCCCGCTGTGGGTCCCGTCTACTAAAGAGGCCTGCTGTGGGTCCCGTCTGGCGGGACCCCGGAGACGGGCCTTTTCTGCCGCGGTGCCCATCTTATGGAGCGCCACCCCCCCGCCCCGAGGTCAGGCTGGCTCCACCCGTTAAGTTTTCGCAAGTCCCTCAGGACTCGGCTAAGTCGCTGCTCCACTGTTGTAATATTTGTCGCTCTCTCCATGCCTTTTGAAATTATAATAGTAATTTTAATTGTTTTTTATAGTTTTTATCGTGCACTGCCCAGGGTCACGTTTTGAGAGATGGGTGGCTATATAAATATAATGAATGAATCAACAAATGAAATTACCCCCAAACAGGGAAGAAACTTGGCCTTGCCAACTTCATGATGTTAGTACATTACTAGTCATAGCCTCTTGGGAGAGCAGAAGGCAGAAGTGTGGCTCCCCAGGCCAAAAAAGGCTTATTCCTGTTCAATGAATGGTATCTCCCATTTTTTAAGTTATTATTCACATTTCTATTACTGCCCATCTCCCCCCAAAAGGGGGACTCTGGGAGGTTTACAACAAAATTCTCCTTAAAACCTCAACATCATAAAATCACCAAATCAACACCTACAATACTAAAATAATACATATAAATATGGAATCCAAGTGGGAAATTTCCATTCGGTAGGGAGAACTCTATGTCACCAGCCACCCCCAGGAAGAGCTGTTGCCCTTCCCATCCCAGGTGAGGATTTACATGTGCAAGGCAATAATCGGGGCGGATTCCAGGTTTGAAGAGGACCTTCACCCAAATGCCGTCACACAAAACTCCTTGCATGCCTCGTGCTATCAAGCGGGAGTGGCAGAGCTGGGAGGAGTGACAGCATAGGCATCTCACAATGTCCTGCTGGTAGTGGGAGGCAGTCTTACCATTTTTGTGGATGGCTGCTACGGGTAGGTCAGGGTGCCAAAGGGGGCAAAATGGAGTAGCACTTGTGGGGAGGGCTCCCCCTGGGTTTGGGGAGAAACTTTGGAGTTTTTCCCCCCTTAAAAAAAGAAGCAAACGAAAAAGACACAGACAAAAAGCCACTGAGTAAAATCTATTTAGGGTATACACTAGCAATCTGTGTGCTTCCTACCTCAAAACAGGAGGAAAGTGGTGCTGCTAGATGGAGGTAAGTATAGTTGGAGGGGGTTCCAAGGGCTTGTAACCAGGGGGTAATGTGCGGCCCTGGGGTTGCAAAATCTTAGCCAACAATGATCATCATCAAGGTCACTGTGAAGTGTGAAAAAGAACTTCCTTATCCACCCATCCAATCAATGCTAGAGGAGGGGAATTTAAGATGGGGGTTGAGGGAAGGCATCACAAGAGGGCCTTCCAGAGATCCTAAGACCCCAGCAATCCCAATGCCTATACTGTCACTGAGCCTGACGATATTTCAGAAGCCTCTCTGTGCCTTCACAACAACAAGCAGCCCAACTGAGAAACATTCTGTAAGCCAACCACGATTTCTTGTAAGCCCCGCCCCCCCTGGTCTTACCAGTTTATTAAAAAATTCCAAAATTCATCTCAATGTGAATGGATAAATCCCATTAGCATTAAATGATTTATCTCCTTCCTCGTAGCCTGCTCTTGCACAGAATATAACAGACCACATCACCCAACATTGCTGGGGAAGCTAATTGTTCGCTTTCACCAAGTAACCTAAACAGTTTTCCATGGATTCTTCACCACCCATCTCTTCCACGTATTCTCTTTTCACATTGTTTGGGGAGGCACAAAACTTTCCTCTCTTGTTCTATTTCCATCAACTCCTCGCCTACAAGCCACTTCTGACGCTGTTCAAAAGTAGAGTTTTGCGAATGTTTCTTCACTTTTTTGGTGCTGGGAGAATGGGGGGCGGTTTTCCTTCCTTCCATTTGCAAATCTTGTAATCTAAGGCCCAAGTTGACTGAAAGAGTTACCAAAACTAGCATCAAACACTAGGCCAGAACAGACAATCTGCTTCCCATTTGTACTTCAAGGCTGCATCCTTTTTGATGGTTGGAACAGGAGGGGGAAGCCATCGTCATCGGCATGTAACGTCGTGAAGCTGAGCAAACTCAATTATCCCAATTCAGGACTTATTCTGTACAGAAAAAGTGCCCAGACCAATCTTGTCTGAAGCTTCAATTAGAGACTTTTCAGTTGACAGAAGAGTGTGGAAAGAAGAGTGCCTACTTGACCAGGGATGCAGAAAGTACAGCCCAGGGGTTTCATGGAATCCACAACCATGTCTTTTATGATCCCAGAGCCTTTCCCTTAGCAGATGAGACCAAAATTAGGGATTATTTTATTTTTATACTTTTTCATAGTCGCAACTAGGACTGTGGGCAGCAAGTATAGGATTAAAAACCAACAAAGACACACAAATAAATCACAGTAGTGACACCTGAGATCTTCAAGGACTTTCAGAATGCCAGGAGGGTTGGGGCCAAATGAATCTTGGAGAATACAATATTCGAAAGGGCAGGCACTATGGTAAAGACGACTCGCTTCCTGGATCCTGTCAGATGGCACTGCTTAATAGACAGGATCCAAAGCATGCCCATCTTGCCCTCCACAAATAGTTCCTGGTCCCACTGACTTTTGAAGTGGAGCTCTGCTGTGCCCACAGCCATGTGTTTCTTTAGAGGAGCTCCACTCTGACAGAGGCCAGACAACACGAAGTCTTCAGCAGAAACCTCTTCAACAGAGGCCACAAAATCCAAGTTCCACAGTAGAAAGAAGACTCCTACCACTACCTCCTAAAAGAGCTGTCAACAGCTCATTTCACATCTTGAAGCCTGTCTCCTTCAGATCTTCTGGGGTAATTCTGTAGCTTTGCCTGCACCAAGGCCAACTCAGGAAAGGATGGAGTCAAACAATTACAAAACTAAGATAAATCATTAGCTGCTGGTCCTTCCCAGGATTATGTCTTTTATCTAATACAGTGTTTCTTAACCTTGGCAACAGGGCTGGCTGGGGAATTCCGGGAGTTGAGGTCCACACATCTTAAAGTTGCCAAGGTTGAGAAACACTGATCTAATACAATATTCAGATATCAACAAAGGTGGGGCTTCCTCAGTTTTGCCAGGTCACCATCCAAGGAGAGCCCTTTAATGGTTACTGGTACTGCAGTTTAACACACTCCTCTTAAAAATTTATAGCCATGCAATTTTCCCAACTGTCTGGCTTCTCCCTGCAAGCTGGATTGGAAATAGATAAAAAAGGTACTCGAGGACACTGGACCTTGCGATTAGTACATTCGCTGTAGAAAAGCTAATGACACCATTACAACAGAATTCCAGCAACTGCTGTGTATCAAATGTAAGACTTATTTATAGCTAACTCAAGGCTCAAGTTATTGCACTTCTTTCTCTGCTTATGTGAAATAATAGGCTTGAAACCAATCTGGGTGGAAGAAAATGCTTCACCTGTCTCTTGTTTTGATAATGGACTGATCTGCTTTCAGATGCTTGGGACCATCTAAGAAATGGTCCTCACCAATTACCATCAGGGATTCTGGCCTGGAATGATGGTGCTCCATAATTCACTCTGCCAGGCATGGACTTCTGGTTAGTCCCTTTGTGTAAATGGAAGGATCCCAGTTTTAAGAACTGACACCATTTGTTTGGAATTAGCTATTCCCCTTATGCTTGGCAGAGGCTGAGAGGCTCTATTAGAGGAATCTCAAAAAATTTATTTATTTCCTCCCTTAAAATACACCCCATAACTTTTTGGTAATTTCATAATAGGTTGCTGGTTGATTGGTTAGGTTGCTGTCTTTATGCTGTCATTTGTATCCCGATTATTGTACAGCAAAAGGTAAAGGTTCCTGTTTAGTCGTGTCCGACACTAGGGGGCGGTGCTCATCTCCGTTTCATGGCTGAAGAGCCAGCGTTGTCCGAAGACACCTCCGCAGTCATGTGGCCAGCATGACAGTCACGGAACGCTGTTACCTTCCCAGCTAAGCAGTACCTATTTATGTACTCGCATTCGCATGCTTTCGAATTGCTAGGTTGTCAAGAGCTGGGGCGAGTGCGGGAGCTCACTCCGTCGCACAGGGCTCAGGTCTCGAACTGGTGAACTTGCAACCTTCCGGTCAACAAGCCTGGCTTCTTAACCACTGAGCCACCATGCCCCTACATGTACAGCAAGTAGCTTATAAATAAAAATATGTATAGAGAATTGACAGCTATTTAGGCCACTGTGTCCAACCCCTGGCTCAGTGCAGGAGCCCTTAATAAAGCATCCCTGTCCAGCTTATGCTTGAACAAATCCTCTCCAGGTCATGGTTGCTACAGAACCACTGTTACGGTTAGGAAGTCTCTTCTAACATTCAAGTGGAAACCGCCTCCTTGTAACTTAGTTCTATCATTCACATCCTGCATTCTGGACCGACAGCAAACAGAACTTGTCCTCCTCCTGTGTGGTATTCCTTCAAGCACTTGGAAAGCGCTATCAGCTTCCCCTTGGCGCTTCTCTTCTGGTGGACATTCAGTTCCTCCCACCTCTCTTCAAAGGATTTAATTTCTAGTCTTATCACGCTTCTTGCCCTTTTTAAAAAAAACACACACACACACAGAAGCTGTTCCAGTTTCTCTGAATCCTTCCTCAAGAGTTACGCCCAGACTAGATAAAGTACTTGAGGTGGGAGCTGACAAATACAGAATAAAGCGGAACTATTACTTTCCATGATTAGTAAATTATGCCTGGGTTGATGCAACCTGTCACTGCACTTGCCTTTTCTTTTTTTTGCAGCCATGTCACAATGCCGGATCATACTTAGCTACTATTCCAAGGTCTTTTTGGCAAGCCCTATTGCCAAACCTGCTCTATATCTATACATTTTACTTCTGTTCCCTAAGCAAAGAACTCCACAATGTTTTTTTCAGCCCCTTTCACAGGCATATCAAGATAGTTTTGAACTCTGTTTCTTAAAATACTGTCTCTGCAGCTGGCAGCAGTTGGCAGACATCTGGGTTCCGCAGCTAAGGAAGGTTATGCCTGGCTAGTATTGTGATGAGAAATCACCAGAGCTGTAGGTTAGAGAGGCAAATGAAAAACAAGCCTAGCCCTAGTAAAAGATAATAGGGAACCACTGCATTCTTGCAGTTGGCCCAGGAGCCTGAATGTTGGTGACACAGGGGTTACGGCCTGGTTCCGGGGGGAACAGAACCTTGCACAGATCCACTCGCACAGCATTCATAACTGCACACGCAAAGCACTATCTGAAAAGAGTGAACTGCCTTCAAAGACAAAGAGTGAATTCTTCCAGCCCAGTTCAGTCAACCCTGATTGCCAGCAACTCTTTAGGTTCTCCATCATATAATCATTCCCATCCCTTGATTGTTTAACTGGAGGGCTGCCAAGGGCTGTACTTCAGACCTTCCACACACCAAGCAGGGGAACATTGAGCTCCTGCCATTCCCTTGAAGTTATCTGAAGCAGAACTGCTCTTTCTGGCAGTGAATTAAAATGTCTTTTCTCGAGTCCCTTCTGGGCCACCTGTGAGGCTGATGAGCTGCATTCTGCTTGGTTCGCAATGTATTGCGCAGGCCCTTGACCAAGACCACACCATCCTTAAACTGGAGATCGTTTTTTGAGATCTACGAAAGGCACGTCGTGACTGGAAAGCTTCAAAAGCTCTTCCTGGATCTGTGAAAGGTAGTGATACATTTCTAATAATCTGTTTGTAAACAGGGCGGTCTTGTGAAGCACATAGGAATGTGCATGTAGTTCTCATTCTTCAATCAGAGACATTTTTCCCAGACTAAAGAACAGTTTCCAGTCACATATGTCATCACTTCCACCCCCATAAATGCAGTATGCGCACACAAAAAGACAGCTGAGTCCATAACCCTGAAACTTTTATTGGGAGTCACCTTCAACGCAGTCAAGCATTTGGCTTCACACTACAGTTGTTCCAGCTTGGAAGCTGGCTTAAT
Source organism: Candoia aspera (assembly GCF_035149785.1). Classification (NCBI taxonomy): domain Eukaryota; kingdom Metazoa; phylum Chordata; class Lepidosauria; order Squamata; family Candoiidae; genus Candoia; species Candoia aspera. The sequence continues at coordinate 5,886,917 of NC_086153.1, forward strand.
AAATATGAGGAGGACTGGAAATCCATTTTGGAATGGAATGTTGGCTGAGGAACTTGCTGGAGTTAGGACTGTTCCATATGTATTATTATAAATTTATTTGGCATTTGCTAAGTTTTAAGTCCACATTTAGTCCTGAATTAAACTGGGGAACCCCAGGCCCAAGTCCTCCCTATGCCAAAGAGATTTGCTGGTTGAATTTGGGCCAGTCACAGGACTGTTTTTGCTCAGTGAAGTTGGAGACAGGAGTGCTGTATTACCATTTTAGGTTTTTGGAAGAAAGGTGGGATAGATATCAAATGAATCTAGATTAGCAAATTAATCAGTAACAAGGAGATGCAACCTTTTTTCTTTAATTTGGCCTTTGAATGGCATGCTGAAGGTCACACTCCCCCAAAGGGGAAAGTATAGAACTGTAACTTGATTAACATTAAATGAAATGCAGGTTAAAATTAATTAAATGCAGGGAACATGATTTCCCTGTCACATTACAAAATACAATTCAGTGACAAGTTTGGGGAGGCCTATACTGGCCATATAAGGCTCTAAGGCATCAGATTGATATATCCCTGAACTCCACGAAAATCAGGTAAGTCTGTCTGTCAATCTTCGCATGGGCTCCCAAATGCCAATTGCCAGGCATGGCACTTTCTACTGATCTGTCAACTTTCCTGCCATCTAATAATGAATGGCCTGGTTCAAACTCTTGGTTCCCCGCTGGAAAGCCCCCCTTCTTCCAGCGGTGCAATCTAGTCCCTCCTCTAAAGTAGGAGTGACACTACAAGTAGTCCTCGCTTAACAACCATTCATTTAGCGACTGTCTGGAGTTATGAAGGTGTTGGAAAAACTGACCTATGCCCCTTCCTCGCATTTATGACCATCACAGTGTCCCTGCAGTCACTTGAATGCAATTTGGGAGCTTGGCAACCACCTTGCATTTATGATGGTTGCAGCATCCCGCGGTCACATGATTGCAATTTTGGACCTTTCCAGTCAGCTTCCAATAAGCAAAATCAACAGAGAACTGCATGATTCACTTAGCAGCCACGTGGTTTGCTCAGTGACCATGGTTTTGCTTAATGACCACTGTGATTCGCTTAACAACCACTGCAAAAATAGTGAAATCTGGTCCAGATTCACTTCACGACCACATCACTTAGCGACCTAAATTCTGGTTCCAATTGTGGTTGTTAAGCAAGGACTACCTATACAGCTTGCTTAGAGCCAGTGCTGGAAATAGCAAGGTAAGGAGCACTGAACTTGCAGGTTGTTCATAGGACCTCTTGCAACTGCTCTGTCTGCAGCTATTTAGGGAGAACAGCCTTGCTAAGCAGTTTTGTTTCATGCTTGTGAAATGTCACACATATTTATTCTATCTGATTTTTATTTTTCTCAGACTTTTAGGCCACTTCAGTCATGAGCTGACTCTAGGGGGTTTGCATTTCCAATTACAGTAAAAAATATTGACTTGGTGTAAAACTACTGCCCCTTTTTTGTTAGATTTATGCCCTGCCTTTCCTCCAAGAGCTAAAGGTGGCTTACATGGAGAATTCCTTCATGTTTATCCCCAAACAACAACAACCCTGTGAGGTGTGTTGGGCAGAGAGAAACTGGCCCAAAGTTACCCTGGTGAGTTTTCATGGCTGAGGTTGGATTTAAACTTGGTTCTCTCTAGTCCCAGTCCAATACTTCAACCATACGCTACAGTGTCAATGGCTGTTCCTCTTCCCTCCTCATCTCCTTTTTCTTTGGGTGAATTTCTGGATTTCAGCCTGAAGACAGGAGAAACTGCTTAGTTTATCGCTTTTTCCTGGAAGAAGTAGTGTTACGAAAACAAAGCATGGAAACCTAAGACTGATTGCAGAACTTTCCTCGGTGCAGAATTTTTCTTTTCTCCCAATTAAGAATAGATGGATACAATTACCTTTTATACATCCCCCCCACGCCCATGAGAAGAATGCCATGCTCTTCTCAGGCTACCTTAGCGATGGACCAGATGAGAGCCAGTGGGTGAGAATGAACGACAGACTGCAAAGCAGCACCAGTACTCCAAGGAGAACATGCAGTTTTTCTGACTCAGAATGCTGCGTGTAGGAGTATAAACATCCTGACAAGCATATAATCACCAACGTAAACAGCACTGTAAGTTGTAAACATATCCTAAAGGATAATGTCGCAATACAACTTTCAGAATCCCCAAGTAGCATAGCTAATGAGCTGAATAACTTCTTCGTTGATCAAAAATGTGGCCTATGCAGTCTGCATGACTCTTTGCTTCCATTCTGTGAAAGCAGATGTTCAGTTGTGTGAATAAGACTGAATCATATACATTTGTTTACTCTGCATCTACAAAAGACACACAATTCGGGTTTTCTTGGCACTGAATTTGGATTATCGTGAGAGCAGATTTGTAACAGGGATTCCTATGCTCGTGGGCTGCAGCTTTTAGTGGTATCCACCATGTTTGTTCCTGAACATTGGTAATTCGGACTCCAACCAGTATTTTAAAGCATTACACAGGAGTAGGCTCAGAGAGCCTACGATAAAACCCAAGTTTACTTTCTTGCAGAAACGTAGGCCATTATTTTCTATCTCTACCGACATCTACAACTACAGAAACTGGAAAAGTTAGAGGAGGAAAGGGGTGGCAAAGACCATAATTAATTATGAGGGCAAGGACTGTGACATTTGTTCAGTAAAATATATTGTGAAGGAGATCAGATGTAGTTTGGAGAGACATCCTCTTTTGGAGTCATCTCTGCCCAAAATTCATCTCAGACAGAGTTTAACACTCTACATCAGAAAGAAGCGAGCTCTGGCCCACACAGGATTTGCCACAATGAGCCAATTAAGTCTCTATGGTTCAACAGGGCTCCTTGCTGTATTTATTAAAACAAACCAACAGCGCTACACAGCTACCCCTCTGGATGCAATCATCTTACCCAGAAGATCCGATGCTTTTGCACACAGCAAGGAGAGGTCTCTTCTCAGCAAAGTTATCACTCTTCTCACGATCTGAATAGAGCAGAACACAGACACACACAAAAGCATTTGTTACATATTTGCTGCCCTGAATTATTAATCACACGGAGATCAAATGGCTTATGAAGCTGTTACTAAACCGAAGCACCGTGCGTAGTTTTAAACAACTACTCAGGGCAGTTACTGCTTTTCCTCTACAAAGCTATGAATGGCTTACATTTACGTATACAGACCCCGCTTGTAAGTACAGTTGCCTCAGTTTAAGTGAAGTACTACCTGTGCTCAAAAGAGAGCTATGACATCACATGAGCCATCACCTTAAAATCTTAAACAGCCTTGAATCAGACTGCCTGAGGACCACTTCTGCTCATATGGGCTTGTCCAAACTGAGATCAGGCTCCAAGGCCTTGCTGCCTGCGTGTGTGTCTCTCTCTCTACCCCTAATTAGTTAAGGTCCAATTGGTAATTGAGGGGGTTATGGCCACATCCCTGCTGAGCCCAACAGGCTCTTTCTCAGCTGCACTCTCTCCTTGGTCTTAGATTGTGTCTGAAGCCGTTTCTGCTCTGGGAGGTGTTTCATAACAATGAAAAGTTGACTTGCGTTTAATACTGCTGTGTAGCTTTCTATTGGACAAATAATTTATCCTGAATTTTACTGTATTTATTTTATTTGAGATATTTTTATCATGCCAAGAGATATTTTCACAAAGTGACGCACAAAGTATTAAGGGGTTGAATGCAAGGACTTGTAACTATTCAGGATGTGAGATTTGAACAAACCTATCTTTTAGGCTTATAACTTTCCTGAAGTCGTAAAGCAGGAGGGTGTTTTGTTTTTCAGTGTATTCTATATTGAGAAATTCATTGGAGATGCACATTCATCTCTAATATCATGTAGGGCAACTCTTACCTAGTGGGTCATATCACTTTGAACTGCATGGGGTCGAACGGTCCAGCACATTACCATCTTCATTTTAAAAAAAAAGCCTATTCCAGTCTTTTTTTTTTTTTTGGACTCAACAGAAAACCTTCTTTGTGAACCGTTCATAAGCCTTAAATAAATGTTACTGCAAACTCATCAAGCACAGAGATGTACCCATGAACATTGTTGGTGATAATTATGGAAGATCCACAAATGAAATAGTTAAAGCAACTGAACTATAAGTATTTTCTGGTATACTAAACATCCATTAAATAAAAATAAAAATAAAACCGTATTTTAAAAGAGTTAAGAGTCTTCCTAGAGGTTGGCTTCTTTCTCATTAGAATTCAGGCCATTTGATTAACAGAAAATATTGCTGAAAAGCCATTCACAAAGCTTAATTCACAGTTTAACCATGGTCTTCTAAAATGAATTAATCTGAAATAATCTGAACAGAAAAACCATTAACACAGAAAGATTTTTCACTCAACAGTATTCCTAAAGATTAAAGAGCCTGGGTAGAATCTGTGCACTTAAAAGGTTTACCAATCATCTACAGAATTCCTCCTCCCCAATTATGTCTCAGTTTATTCAACATTTAATGACTCACAGAGACAGTTTTACCATCAACAATCCCTTCTACAAGCACATTTGCATTATATGAACCCTTTGTTGATAAACATTTGAAGCCCTTTTAAGAAACTCAGGCAAACAAAACTGTCACTCCCAACAGACCAACTCAAGTTTGCCTAAAACACAAACATAAAAAAGAGTTGCACTGAGGATTTTGTATACCACAAAAATCCTTTTTTTAGAAAAAGATCCTGAAGAAATTTGGTATTTGCTAACACAGCCTTTTAATTCACCTGTAACAGTGCCTAGTGGTTTTGCAAAGACAGAAATGGAGCTACTGAAAAACAAGAGTTACCTAAATGATTAACCTTGAAGCACGCAAAAGTACCATCTTTTAATTTAATTTAAAAAGGACAATCAAATGGGAGTAAATAGTGTGCAAAGATATCTGAGCATGCTCAAGGAATAGAAAAAGCTTCACACTGGCTATGTCCCCATACTGCATAACCCATGATATGATTCAACCATTGTTTGCTATATAAATCATATTTCTAGGGATTCACATACCGGTTTATAATTAAAAATGCCCTCGCTTCACACTACACACTAAGCTAAATCCAAACAAATTCTGTAATGGCTTCATATGATGTGTGAATACAGTCCCTCTGAGATATAACTGGAAAATAAAAGAAAGGATAAAGCATACATAACACATTTGCCTACATCAACACCTATCTCTTAGGTTTTCCAGAGGAAAACAAGGCAGGCTGAAACTCCCAAACAGGAGCAGCCATTTTTAAGAGAGAGCATGAGGATACAAAACAACACATATTTATACACACATTTATATATACATACATACTCACCCTAATACATATACATTTTTTTTTCTTTTTTACCCAGGGCTTGTGTCTGAAACTGAAAAGCCTGTATTCTACACCCATTCATTCTGATGGGGAAAGATCAGCACAACAGTACGCTGTACCAGCCCTGCAGTGTTCTCAGTCGCCTTTCAGATTCAGTTTAAACTGCTGGAAATTACTTACAAAATCATGGCATCATTTCGACTTAGCAAAGAACCTGCCTCCAAAACTATATTCCACCGATTTTCAGCTGGATTGGGAAGGTTCTTTAAGTCTACTCTCCCTGCACCAACTGTGGTTTGTAAGGTTATACACAGAAGCCCCACAGAAACAAATACTGAAAAAAGAATGGAGAAGTAACGGAAACAGTAAAAGGAGTTTTCCTTAAACAATTTTCTTTTCCATAGATTTGGAAGTAAAGCTTGTCCGTTTTTCTGGGAATACTGAAATCACGTTGCTGCTTACTTGTTGAAGGTGGCACAGCTTATTTAATAAATAACACAATTTTAAAGTTGGCCATCAGAGATAGCACACAAATTATACTTTCCTGGATCACCGTGTAAAGGACACAAACAGTAGCCAATCACCACTCTGCCAGTACTACCTTCTATTTTTACATGCAATAAAGTTTAAAAATATTGCTAAATCTCAATGATTTAGGAATGGGGGACCGTGCAGGACGGTGAACAACCTCACAACCCAGCCTACTTTGAAAATCCCTATGAAGCCAATACTGTCACACAAGTAATCCACTGGGGTGGGGCAGAAGAGGGAGAGAGAACAGATACGATGCGCCATGATCCTGAATGCCAGCATCTGACAGTGGGAATGACGCAAAGATTGGGAAGACCCTCTGTGCAGATCTCCCTGCCATCAGATCCTTGGGACAGGCCCCTTACACAGAAGCAGAAGATTTGACTTTAAAATCTCACTTGCAGCCAATACCAAATGGCATTTCTAGCTGCCCCATGAAACAGCTCCATACAGTACTCAGAATCAGGTCTGGAGCAACAGTGTTCTATGAACTCTTTGCTCATGTTTGCCAAGTTCCTGACCCTTAAACTTTACAGACTGATTTCCCTATGGCTTACCAAGTTGTGGACCTTGACATTACTTTACACAACAAACAGCTTTCTTAATTGCTGGCTCCTTCCTATTTACCCTGCGCTTCACCTTGAGCATCCCATTGCACTGACCTTCAACGTCAGAGACCACAGATATAATAGGAAAAAAAATTGGCTTCATTCAATTTGGTTCTGATTCTACCCACTGCCAGCTTCAACCCACCTATTACTTGCATAGGATCCCCAAAAGATTTCCTCTAAAGAAATGCAGACATCAAAGCTTCTCCCTTCATACTGTAAAGGCTGTCCTTTCACAATACTCAACACCTGTTGCATATGGTTCAAGGAGTTACACTTCTTAAAAGAGCCAAAACCTTGGGGCTGATTTTTATAGTGCAGTTGAAAAGCATAATACACTTTAGACTGGACATCCCAAGTTTCAGCTGACATTCAGGGTCAATATTCATAACTGAATGAACTGAGTTGAGCCCTGGGATTTCCTGCTGGTCTCTCATCCAAGTACTAACCATGCTTGGCCCTGCATAGCTACAGAGCCCAGACATGATCAGCCAGCCCCTGGCACATTCATATCCAGAAATGAAACAGAACGAATGAAACGATCAACTTCAAGAGATTTTCATAGACAGATTTTTAGGGACTACCCAGAGAATCAGGTTTACTGTTTAAGTATTGAATGGCATCCCCTACATCTGCAGTCTTTAACAGAGGAGACATTTGCCTCACCCACAAGCTGACAAGGGTGGGCGATAGAAGGGATTTATCCTTCCAAGTTATAGTGGATTACAGGGTTTTTAAAAATATATGAGATTGTGTGCTTTCTATGTACAACCCACTGCAGCGACACACCTGCTCCATACAGAATGTTTCACAAAATGCCAAACAGCATTTTACAGGGAATATTTTCTTAAGCCCACGGCTTGCCAAATCCATCAAATCAAAAAGGTATAGAAATCCTGTCGTAAAAGGCTTTTTTTCTTTAACTCCTTTTTATTCCAAATCCTTTTAATTCTGTCATAACACTCCTGCATTTAACCCGCAAACCCTCCTCCCCAAAGCTGAAAATCCTGATAAACCACACAATTAAAGTAATGAAAACTGTCTCTCCTGCCAACAAGGTGCCACACCTCCTCTACAGTCTTGTTTAATGGAGAAGAGAGGGAGAGAGAGATGTCATCATTCAGTCTATCTAAAATGAACACAAAGCAGAATGAGTTTCCATTCAGTAGTGGGAATTTCACAGGTTGGGTCCATCTGAGCCACTATCAGTTAAGAAGCCTTGCCACACATCTCTACCCAGTTGGTTTGTTGCTAGTTTTATGTCCTTCGTCAAAAGATGGGAACTAAGGACACTCTGCTTGGGGTTATAGGCAGAGGGTACAAATAGAAAAGAAGCACATGAGAACATTAGCATCTCTGCACCTTCCTACTTTCAGGGAAGTTGTTGCATGATACTGAAAAAGTAGAGTTGGCACCAGCAATCTTAAGAGCTTACAGTGAATTCTCCACTCACCATGGCTCCAATTATCCAGCAGCCAAACACTTAGCACAACTCAGCTTGCTGCTCCAGAAGTCTCATTTACACCACAGTCTGAAAAACAGAGAGCTGAGTATCTTTCCAAGCAGCAAGAAATACTTCCCATGTTTCTTTCCAATGTTGTACAACGTACAGCTAAAAGACAACTGGGACGTTCCCCTAAGCTTTCTGAATAGCCCAAAGATGGGGGGGGGGGGTTGAGGGGAGAATCAGGGGCATTGGGGATACTCAAAGTCATAGTTAACTAAGCCAAGCCAACATTTATGGACTCTAGTGCAGGTGGTGGGAGAGGAAGAATGTTATGTCTTTTAATGAATGCCTCAGAAGAACCAGAATAGAGATTCATTTTCCCTGTTTGTAGAAAGATAGGAACCAATAGCTTATAAAGGTAGTAACTACTCATGTCCCGTTACAGAAGAAAAAGTAGCTTAGTAAGTAGAGTACCTCCAGTTAGAAAAATCAGGCAGCAGGTGATGGAAAGTTCTTTTACTATACCTTTAGGAAACCTACAGCTTCTTGTCTGGTCTAGGATAAGGCCCCAATGCCATCAAGCCTAAAACTTTTAGAGAAGAGAAGTAGCAAGACAAGAGTTGGGGGGGACAGGTCCCCCAGAAAAATCTGGGTGCCCATCAATAACTTTCTAGTTTGCTTTCAGGAGCAGCCTAATCCCCTATACTTATGTAAATATGAAGCAAAACACACAGGCAGGATTCTAATTTATTTTTCACGAGCTTCTGCTGGATATTTTTCTGTGGAGCAATCAGAAGGAAGTAATTGCAATTTGTACTTCTGGTGCATATTGCAGCAGCACATCTGTCTATTTTCCATTTTTCTTTGTGTAATTGGAAGCTTTTGTGAGATTACCTAGCAAAAAAAAAAAGATCCCTCTGCTTTAGAAGACAAATAAGGGGATCTGCTTCATACCAAGTTAGATTTTGATCCTTCCAAGTCAATGCTGGCCCACACTGACTAACTAGAAGCAGCCTTCCAGATTCAGACTGGCACCTTTCCCATCCTACTGTGAGAGGGCAGGGATTAAATCAGGTCTCCTGCATGCAAAGGAAAGGTTCTTCTGCTGAGTGACAGCCTTTCACTCCATTTTGGAAACACAAGTGAGCATTCTGCTGAGAGAAGCAATGGACGTCAATGGAGAATGGACAGGGTTTGGCCCCATTGATGGTCAGATCATCAGGTAACCTAATTTCTGCATTGTTTTCTCCTGTTTTTCTACACAAACATTCTTAGAACTTCCAAGTGTCAGAAAAAAAGTCTATCATTTCTGGTAGTTCTGGTGACTGAGCAATCTGAGCTACCAAGATCATAGAAAGGCCTGACCTTGAGAAAATAGCACACTGTACTAGCTCAACCACTTTCAATTTAATGGGTAAATACATTGCTTACTTGGCAGCCATGTATATTTATTTTGTGTTTTAATTGTTTTAATTGTAATTGTTTTAACTGTCTTATAGTTTTACTGTTGTAAGCCGCCCAGAGTCACTTGCTGAGATGGGCGACTATAGAAATCAAATAAATAAACCCAGATTACAAGACAAAGGGCAAAATAAGGAAGTGCAGAAGTGAAGCATTAGCCACACTGACAACCACTTTGAAGGGAAAGAAAAAATAAAAATGCATTAAACAAATATTCTCTCTGGTTTCTTTCAACTATATAATGCCACTTGGCCTAATTTGCAATTGCATCCACACTCCCAACTCCCTATTTAAGTAACATAAAGTAAACTTAGTATTTTCACATTGAGACTCTTATAATATATAGGAAAGCACTAGTTTTTCAGCAGCCACACGCTGAAGTGTCTCAGCATCAAAGCTTGCTCCTCTAAGAGAGAAAATCTAATATATCTAAAACACAATGGACAATGACGACATCTCCCAGCACTAAATCATACTTCATGTGACACATTGCTCGCCTTCGTGCTAAATCTACTACCAAACAAAACTACATGGCTTCATTCCAAATCTACCGTAGGAACCCCACCCCTTTGCACTGCTGTAAGGGGCTTATATATCCTCTTTAAGCAGAGAATCACTTCTGCCTGAGTCCATAAATTCTTAACGTTAACAAAAAGTTTCCATATTCAGTCCTAAAAATGAGTGAGAAAAGCAAAACATTCTAATGGATACAGCTGATTATATACTTAACAATAAATAAGAGTTAAACCCTAAAGCGGGCCAATACAATCAAGAAAGGGTTTTAAACATGGATTTAATTAGAACTTTCACTCGTTTTAATATGTAGCTCTAAAATGGTTTCAAAACATGAAAATTGGGTCCTATAATTTCTTTTGAAGGCCTGCATAGGACAGCTTTCATTTTAACCTATCTAACCAGAAATATATCACTTAAATAGTAGCATTTAATAAGCCAAGATCTGCCTAGCTCCACCTAAGACTGTTAAAAGCTGCTGCCACGGGGTCACCTACTAAGCTAAGTTTGTGTAATACATCTGCTGAAGAATTACTTTTGTATTAAGAGGATGGAAAACCGCATAGCCACCCAAGATGCTTGACCACATGCAGGCGTTTCTAACATCTGCCTTCCTTTACAGATCAACCTAAATAATTATTATTCCTTTATTTAACACAGAAACATGCTAAGTCAGCCCTCGAGGCTGCCTTTTTTTTTAAAAGGCAGTCACAGATGTGAGCAGCACAAAATTCTGCATAACTTGGAATTAAACTCAGAATCACAAGAGATGTTTCAGTTCACACTGCTGTTGGAATGCAAGGGCACCTCTGCCATCCATGTTCAGATGAACTCAAAAACACATTGCTTGCAGGACAGGATATTTTGCAATTCAACTAAAGAGTCAGAACGTCAGGGTAGAAAACGCTGTGTTGAGCAGGATTTATATTTTAAAGCTATCCTCTAATTCAAATAATTTTAGTCTGGTAACAGAACAAGATCGATCATGTAACTGCCAGCCTCATTTATGGAAACCTGATAGGGAAATCCACACAAATTTCTTACATTTTCACCCTACTTTTCTTGTTTTCCCCTGTTTAAGGAAGAAAAAGTAAAATATGCAGCAACTTTTGACTGTTAATACCTCTCATCTAATGAATTGGGTAAGTCTGCATATGAAACCCAACACTTCCCGGCGTCCTCTGCAACACCGATTTCTGAGACAGATGTACCAAGTTTCTGCAGAAACTGCCAGATCTCGAGAGGCCTGGGCTCTAGCTTCAGTTCTAAGGAAAAACAAGCACGCATGCACACAGGAACAGGTAGAATTGCTATAGACCCTGCGCAACCACACAACCACGTAACAACTTCTTTCCTAAAGCAAAACACAAAGTAGTCTTTCGAAACAGAGCTGCTCTATGCTTTCAAAGTGCAGCACAGTTAAGAAAACTGGTATCAAAAGGATAATTCCCTACAAACATAGCAGACAAGCTATTAAGCTATGATGTTGAAACGACCACTAAGCTAGTTTTTTTCTTTTCACACCTGGGAATGAGTTGCTTATCTCAGGTTATCATCTCTTTGGAACATGCCAAGCCTGTCCACTGGAAGCCTGATGTCCAGCCATCCTTCTTCTAATAGCTTCCCAGTAAAAGGGCGTTTCAGCACCACCGATGGCTATCAGCGTCTTCCTTACAAAACCCTTTTTATTCTGCTCCCAAACCGGGTTCATGCTATCCAAGACCTCATTATTACAAGCTTTACTTTCATCTGATTCCAGATCCTGGTCAATTACGCTTCAGGCTATTTTTAATCAAAGATTTTACTTTCCATCAAGCAATGTAAAGAGAAACCAAAATATTTTATTAAAAAATATTAATAAGTTGTAAAGCAATTCCACTAAGTTCCACTGAATTCAACAGAATCTGTGTTATCAGGTAAGAGCCTAAAACAGCCCTCCAAGATTAGGCCAGAGACCCATTTACTCAAGCATTCTTTTCCTTCTATGGCCAAAGAAATTTTTTAAACATTTAATATAATCTATACGCTGAATGTATATTAAGAGAAGCTGGATTGAAAGAAGATGAACAGACTTTCAAAACTGGAAAAACAAACATCAATAACCGGCACTATGACGACACTACTACTCTTTACTCTGAGAGCAAAGCATCTAGTAATAAGGATCTAGCAAGCTCAAGCAATAAAAGTCAAAGTGCACAGTGAAAAAATGGGACTAAAATTAAATATAAAGAAGACCAAACTAATAACAGGTACAACCACCAGCCTTAGAATTGACAATGAAGATGTTGATAGCTTCTGCCTTTTAGAATCAACTATCAATAGCAAAGGAACAAGCAGTTAAAAATTGCACTGCAAACTAGCACTTGGTACAGCAGCCATAAAGGCCTCGGAAAAGACATTCAGATGCCAGGATGTGTCTATACCTATAAAGATCAGAATCGTGCAGAGAATGGTGGAGAAGTGAAAGTTGGACTTTGAAGGAACAGGATAGGAAGAGTATTGATGCTTCTGAATTTTGATGTTGGAAAAAACTCCTGAGAATCCTACGGATAGCCAAGAAAACAACCAATGGATCATCAAAGAAATCAACCCAAAGTTTCCACTTGGACACATTATGGGAAGACCCAGCTCTCTGGAGAAGGTTCTAATGCTTAGGAAAAGCAGAAGGAAAGCAAAGAGGACAACCAGCAGCAATGTATTTGGACTCAGTTACAGCGGCAATAGGTGCATCACTGAAAAACCTGAAGGGCCAGGCTAGGAACAGATTGGAGGAAATCTATGTGGTTGCTAACAGTCAACATTGACTTGGTGGAACACAACTGAACAGTCAATTAATACAATCAATTTATAGCAATATAATTGTAATGAGGAAAAACACTGTAAAAACCTATGCATTAAAATGTGAGTAGAAAAGAGGAGGAAAAAGAAAAACATTATGTATAACATTTGCAAAGGGAAGGCCTAGGTGAAGTGAGACATCCCCAATAGGCTCCCAGACAAGGGGACTACAGGCAGCCCCACAGAACAAGGAGTAGAGCAGAGTAGAGTATTCAGAGTAGACTGCCCTTGGTACTAAAGATCTCTGTACATAGTAATCATAAGTAGTACCACTTTTATCATCCCTGGATTTGTCTGATCCCCTTCAAAGCCATGCAAATTGATGGTCATCACTACATCTTAGTAAATTTGATAATTTATCTAACTTTCTCTGAAGGAGGTGTTTTTTTTTTTAACCTGTGCTAAATCTTTCACACCGACAGGAAGCTCTGGCGTGGGCTGGTCCATGAAGTCACGAAGAGTCGGAAGCGACGAAACGAATAAACAACAACGAATCTTTCACAGTCTGCTTTGCTGGACAACCTTGTTACAAGACAGGGATAATTTTTTTCTTCCTATTTGTTTGTTCCACATGAAGCTTTGTTTTATGTACCACTATCATGCCTGACTTTATCAGCTACTTTCTTTGGCTGAAAAAGAGAGAGCCAAGAGCAGTGAAGTTACTAGATTAAGACAGGATACCTGGGTCTCAGTCCTGCCTCAGCCATGGAAGCTCTGAGGGGGATTTTGGGCCCGTCTCTCTCTCTCAGCCCAAAAACCAAGGTGGTATTGTGGTGAAGGTGTTCAGCTACAGGTGGGGAGACCCAAATCCAAATCCCCCTACAACCACAGAAGTTCAGAAGGTGGCTTCAGGGGGCCCTCACTCTTTTAGCCAAAGAGCCAGTTCAATGTAGTGGTGAAAATGGCACATTAGGAGTGGGTAGACCTGGGTTCTAGTCCTCCCTCAGCCACTGAACCTCCCTTGGGGACTTTGGGCCAGTCCCTTTCCTCATCCCAAGAGTCAGCCTGGTCTAGCATTTTAAGGTAGGCCAGGTCAGGAAACAGACTCCACAAATTTGATAGGAACTATATATATATAACAACAATAGATATAATAACTGGCTATAACAACAACAGAATCTTGAAAACCTGACTGTGTTTTCCCTTCCCTCCCTTTTATGCCCCAGTATGATGAGGGTACCATCATTCTGGACTTCTTTCTCACACCACCCGTTTCCTAAGCTTAAAGCATACTTTTGTTTTTGTAACCGTTTCTGCATATCTCCTCCAAGGTCATTTCTGTGGCTCTCTACACATGGTAAAGGTGCTGGACTAGGAGCAGGGAGACCCAGGTTCTGGTCCATCCTCAGTCACAGAAGCTCACTGAGTAACTTTGGGATACCCTTTCTCTCAACCCAGCCTACATCACAGGGCTGCTGTTGTGGAAAGAAAGGAGAGGAGTGAGCACTATAAGGCTGTCTTGAGCTCCTGCATAAATGCTATAAATCTAATAAATAAATTAAATTAAAAATCCCAACACTTTGTAAACATTTTGCCAAAAACAGATGTTGCACATGCCTTCTTCAGCAACTGCCTAGTGTGACAACAGATATCTCCTAGTTGGTGGGATGTAAACAACACTCTGTCAGTTTGCAAGGTAGTTCCAGATTAGAGATCTTAGGTTGCAGAGAATAGTAAGATAAAACTAGGTTGTACTTGTCAAAACTGACCAGCAACCCATCCTTACCATTAGCAAGGAATTAATGTTGCAGGTGCCACAGGTACACCTGAAGCTGGCACTGTACTCTGTACTTTCTCTAACTTACTAAAAAGCTTATGTGAAAGCCTTGATTGACCAAGGCTATGCTGAGTGGTGGACAGCAGTTCCTAGAAGCCCAACTGGTGCTGCATGCTGAATAACATTGGTGTGTCTCTCTCCTTCTCTCTCTCTCTCTCTCTCACACACACACACACACATCCAGTACTACAAAACCCAGGAATAAACAGTTATTATGCTCCCAACACTATATTCTTCCAAATAATCCAGGGGATTTCTAAAAGACAAAACCGAGTTAGTCTATGCATGGAGTCCATAACCCTCCACCCTCGGCCCCTACTTTGGCATAACATGCTGGTATTTTTTAAGATAAAATTGGCAACTCTGGCCTAGATTCAGGTTGGCCATTCACAATCCACCCTGACCTCAAAGCACTTTCCTGATGACCAAATTAAACCAAATTGCAATGTCATATTTCATCACGTGCCTCCTACATTCAGACTGGAGTATTGCTTGCTTGCGTGAGTGATGTATTGCTGGTTGAAATACTGGTTATTTGGAGGGAGACTGCTGATGAAAAGGAGCCAACTTTAGTATCATGAAAGAGGGTACAGATGTAACCAATAGCAGTTCCCACCATCTTTTTTCCCCTTCCAACTTCCTTCAGATAAACATCCTGTTCACTGAGATTCCACAAGTGAACTAGGTAGAGAAAGGCATAAATAGTAATGGATTGCAGAACATAAAGTTATGAAAGGGCAGAGGATCCAGTTGCTCCATGCATTAAAAAGAAGAACCTTGCTCTCAAATGGATTTAGCAAGTGTATGAACAATCAAGTTCGATCTCCTTTCCCTTTGGGGCAGGGAAGCAGAAAGAAAGAAATTGATATGCAGGATTCTGTACTTACTGATCTGTGGTGATGGCAGGACTCGGGCTGCTCGGACAGGACCATGTCGGATAGAGTAAAGTTCTTGAGCTTCACCGCTAATCTGCTCAACAAAGAGATACATACCTTAACTAAGGTAATACCGTCACTCACATATGTCAAAAGGCATTTGAATTATTTGCATGCTTTTAAAACCTCTTATTCAGAATGGAAAGAAATTCTTGCATCCACAATGAAAAAATGGACAGATTTGTAAAAATAAAATAAAATAAAATGTTTCTAATATTTGTCTGATTCAAAGCTCTTTTAACTATCAGGAGGATGGAGGTCCAAAATTTTTGTCTCAACATCCAGACATTGTTTACAAGGATGATGAAGACTGTCCCTTAGTAATAACATGTAGATCATAAGTCAAAACACCATGTCATATGTCTTGGGGGGGAAAAGGGAGATATGGGCTTTCCAGAATCTGGTTGGTGAATATGGGGCACAGGATACTAGAATGATGTGTGAATGATCCAGCACATCTTTTTTTTTTATTTATGTGAAAGAATTCTGATCTTTAGCCTGTGTTCAATTCTGGGAGCCACAATGAAATGAATCACTTCTACTGCTCAGAAGGGGCTCCTAATAAACATTGCGTGTGATCCAAGTTCATAAAACTGGGGTAATCCAATCTTCCAACACTGAACAATGATCTTTTCTGCTGTCTCTCATCCTTGATTAACCCCTAGTTCTTCATAGAGTAACAAATTTTTGATATTCATGTCCTTAAACTGTCATCATCCTTGCAATGCCTTATTAATAACTGCACTGATATCAAACAAAAAATAAAACATTAATAGAAGAGATCTATGTGTGTTCCCTCATCCATTTTATACTTTTATACTTCCAACATAATGAAAGCCCTTTTGTACATTCTCTGAGGAATCCCAAAAGCATGAGCTTTGTTGAATTACCTCATGTTAAAATCATACAAAATATACTCAGCATATTTCTTTGCCACTGCTCCACTAATAAATATTCCAGCAGGTTATTCCAGAGTTCTTGCAAGTAATTTTTTTCCCGATTTTTTTTATCCTGCCTTTATTTTATTTTTTTATAGATAACCCAAGGCAGAGAACATACCCTAATACTCCTTCCTCCTCCTATTTTCCCCACAACTACTACCCCGTGAGGCTGAGAGAAAGTGACTTGCCCAAAGTCACCCAGCTGGCTTTCATGCCAATCGCCACATAGTGTCATGAGTGCCGTTGAGCTGAAGTCATCAGCGCAATGGCACACATGACAATAGCAAGGAAACAGGAGAAGGGGCTCAAGATAAGTAGCCATCAACTCACAACGACTAACGGCCAACAAACAATAACTAAACGGATCACGGAGCACACCCGAGCCATCAGCGCCAATACAACGGGGATCGCCCAGCTGACAGCAATCACCGGATGAATAGAAAACCCGATGATGGGCGATCCCGGAACGCCAGCGGGGCCTCACAACCCCTCACCCACCGGCAGGGCAACGTATTGGACAAAGGGGGGTGACGTGACCGCGAGTGAGGGGGCGCTGACCGGCGCGGGGTATTTAAACCCCGCACCGGCGCGCTCCTGTCACTCTCAGCTTTTTTCCTTCCGACGCTGTAACTGCGCTGTGAATAAACCAGAGCCTGATCCATCGAACCAGTGTCTGAGTATTATTCAGAGGCAGGCAGCGCATGACACATAGCCCTAATTTTTAATTATTATTTTTTTTAACCGAAGGTCCCAGCACTAATTTATTTATTTATTTGTTCAAATTTTGTTACCGCCCATCTCCCCCAAAAGAGGGACTCTGAGCAGCTGATAAAAGCATATTCCAATACTTAAAATAATTCAGGAGTTTTAGATATTCCTAATGCATCCAGGCTATATCACCAAATCAAGTTGTTTTAGTTTAATATATCATCATTTTGCAATCCTCCTCCAAATGGCTTGAAAACTTGATTGGAAATAAACTGAGTAATTGTACACGACTTCCAGGAGAAAAGATGTACTCACCATTTTTATTATCCAAACTATTTTTTTTACCTTCAGCTTTTATTATTTTATAAGTAATTGGGCTGATTGTGTATGACTTTATTAATTGTATTGAGCCATATGTTACATGCTTTACTGTATTTGTAAGCCACTCAGACTTGCCCAATTAAACCATCACAAAAGTACCATAAACGAATAAATGTTTACACAGGATCGTCCCGAAGTAGAAGTTTCTTCTATGAATAAGGATCATGAGGATCAAAATTATAGTTCTGTCACAACATCTTCCAAATATACATTGCAGCCTTTAAAGCAGGAAATAAAACAGAGCTGTAACTAAAATGCAGCCAAGCTCCTACCATTATTTGAATGAGTAACACCACTTTATAATGTCTTTTGTTATTTTATCCGTAAATCCAAAAAGAAGGGAAGTCCAAATATATTGCTAATGATAAAGCCAAAAGTCCAGAAAACTAAAGCTCCAACCATATGTTAACTATAGACTGGATAAATAAAATCTAAGCATTTGTCTTTCCAATTAAAGAATCTTAATACCATATCAATCTGCTTGAAAAAGTTAAAGTTATTAACAAAGGAATACTTCTAATTTAGTATATTAGTATATTCTTGAAATAGTTATTTTTACTACATTTGAACTTTCCCCACAAACTCAGTAGAATTTTTTTGAAAAATCTGTTTACATCAATTTTCATCTCAGATTTTTTTAAAAATGACATATTTAGAGCCACAAAGGAGGAATGTTTCCTTGGGGTAACTATTTCCAAATATTCAAACAATTAAACTCCCAATCATTAGAACTTTCCATAGAACCATCAGAGCTGATAGAAAAAATACGGGTTTATCCAGTTAATTAAATAACCTGATAAATTATCAAACTGCTGTACAATATGTATAAGTTTTGATAAAGAGAAGATATGTCATCAGCACAAAATAATAACATGCACAGTTCCAACCACCATCATACCTGCCCTGTTTTCCATTCCTTTAATAAGACAGGTGAATGTTTCCAACGAAGGGCATCTTGAGGGGTGGGAGATGTCAAAAAAAGTCAACAAGGTGCAATACATGTAAGGATGGACAGGCCTTCAATTGTGCATCCACCATCTTGACCTTTTTTACTCTGCCCAAGAAGGCACCCTGGCTGCAACATCATTATTATTTATTTATCATATGGCAGCACGTCATACGTATTACAGATATATTTTTAAAAACTGGGAATATAAAAAGGTATATAGGAAATATACATTGGTCATAGGGCAATTATAACTAAAAACAAACATTAAGATTACAAATATAGTCTTTTGCAGCATCAGTTGCCATCAGGAAATCAGCAAAGTTCCCGTCATAGGCTCTAGTCTTACATTCTTGTATTATGTGTTTAACAGTTTGCCTGTCAGCCCCACAGTCACACCTTGGAGATGGTATCTTACCCCATTTATATAGGGAATCTGCACACCTGCCATGATTAGTGCGTGCTCAACATCAGATTAAAAATGTAAGAAAATCAGGGACATCCTTGAAAAGTTCCATGAGACTGATGATGGCTGAGGAAATAATTTCATAATTTTCATAGAGGGTTATTAGTAGCAAACAATTAAGTAATCAAAGCAAAATTTGCCAAAGCTGAGAAAAAATAGTATTAGAACTCATTTTTACAGGTTTCAAAACAAGATATATGAAAAGCAAAGATTCCCTCCTAACTGCAGGTCAACTGTTTTCACCCTATTTTACCCTAGATGTAACTGTTCGGAATTTTAAAAAAAAACCCACTATGGATGCCTTAAAGATTAATCTGAATTCTTCAGAATTCCAAAATACTAAATTTACAGCCCTACATGCAACTGGACTTGGGATTCCAGTATAAATGTGTTCAGTGTCAAGCAACAGTCCACTAAATATATTAGAATTTCCAGAAAGAAAAAGAAACAATCCTAATGCTGAATGTGTGAACAGAGGAAGCTAACAGGAGCTGTCAAAGAAGGAAGGACCTTGTCACAGAAGGAAGAAACTGTGGAAGAGAGTGACCAGAAGCTACATGCTCGAGGGGATTGTGTGCCCAGTTAGAAGAGGCATCACAGTCCTCCAGAACAGTTCCTGACTGCAAGAGGTGTATCTCAAGAGCTTCTAATTGCCCGTTATGGGTGACTGAGAGATTATTTACTGTAGAAAGTGTATTAAGTCACCCACTTTCCAGGGAAAGATAACATGAGTTTGTCAGGGAGGAGTCCCTAAGCATTTTTTCATCTAAGTCAACTGTGTACTTAGCTCTCCTGAAAGCCTATAAAGAGGACAAAGAAAAACAAAAACATTCTACTGCGGTGACAGGACTCTGCAGTTATAATCTGCCGAGTTTATGGAATGTTGCTTTAACATAACCTATTAAACCACTCAATAAAGAATCAGGAAGAACACTGGCTCAGAAAGTTCATGCTCTTCATCGTCTATAGACTAATGCTCAGGGTATAGAAAATAAATGAGATGAGCTTGTACTTTTCGTACAGGAAGGCCAATATGATTTAACTGACATAACTGAGGTTTGGTGGGATAAATCTCATGACTAGAATATAACTGACAGCTGTAATTCATCCCAAAAAACATTAAGCAACAGAAAGGGACAAAGACTTGCACAGTATATTGGCAGTATCCATGGTAGCTCAGAAACCCAAATCAACCAACGATGCTGCTGCAGAGAGCATCTAAATTAAAGTAAATGGAGGAACAAATAGAAGAAGTCACGCTGTTGGTATAAACTGCTACCTGCCCAATCAAGGAGAAGGTGTAGGTGCTGCCTTCCAAAAGCAAATTATAGCTCTTCTAAAGAAACACGATGATGGGGGCCTTTAAGTAGCCGGACGTGTGTTGGAACACCAAGCATTAGTCCGTCCAGGAAATTCCCGATTTGTGTTGCTAACAACTTTCTCCCTTGGCACAAGCTGATCAACTACCCTCGACTGGATATTAACCAACACAGATGCTGTGGATTGAAACTGTGACCTTCAGCCTGCATTTCATGTGTTCAAACAGGAAGAAGGAAAACAAAATTGATGCCATACCACCAAGCCCAACCACTTTTTGATAACTCCCCAAAGGAGCAAAATACTCTGTAAGAACTTGGGGTGGAGGGGGAGGAATGTTAAAAACATTCAGAGGTTTAAAATGTTAAAGAAAAAAAAACACCGGTGGAAAACCTGTTCAAGGCTCCTATTTTGGACAAATCCCAACTCTGCAGCAAATCCTGTATAAAAATCCTCCAGCAGGCAGATCTGAGTCTCCCTCCTGGCCCAAGTTCTCTCCTTTCAAAAAGCCAAGGGCATTTCTGAGACAGGCTTCAAGAATGAAACAGGAGGTTTAAAAGCAGCCTCAGGTGTATCTTTCCACAAAAGAACAAATCAACGATCACGACAGCAGGCCGGGGCTTGGGCATCTTTTGCTCGATGGGAACAGCTGCAGGTCCCTCCTCTTTAGGAGCGTAAGAGCCTTCCATCTGCAGCAGACAATGCCGGCGAGCCCCGCCCACAGGCAGCGTCGTATCCCCACCCCAACTGCGAGGAGAGAAAAAAGTGTGCAGAACCGAAGATGCGCCTTTCGTCTCCTTGACATCTGGAACCAGTATTTTTTAGGAAGGAAAAGAAAAAGACTTCAAGGATAAATTCAAATCATTGTCTTAATTCCCGATGACAGGCTTTGTTGTCTGGGAGCATACCAGTTTGAATCCATAACAAACAAAAACAAAAGGAATACTATTTCTTTTACTGCGCAAACAAATATTTTCCAACCATGGAAAATAGCTTTCATATGGGGAGGGGAGGGGAGGGGGGGAAATGGAAGGGATTAACAAAAAAACCTTGTACCAAATCATGAGAGAAATAACAAAATCAAAACTGGGGCATCATCAAGAGCAGTAAATTGCCAGTTGTTTAATATTTCTACCGCAAAGGGGTGGGGTGCCAGTTGAGCTGATGCATCAAGCATCACATGCCCTCTTTTTAAAAGTGACAGGAATGTCAAGTTATTAATGAAAAGAGCAGGCCTGCTGTAAGACGTATCACCAACTTGCAGCTCCTCCACAAGATGGAACTTCATTGTAATTAAACAGAATGGGGAAATGTGTTTCTCTGGAGAGCCACGTGCCCTGGAGGACACACGCCAAAGAAGAGAAGTCAGCCCTGGGCAAGTGAAAAACAGGGCAACTCTTTTTCCTTTTGCTTTCCCCTGCCCCCTTCTTCTCCCTCCATGCACCCCACTTCCTTACCGCCTAGCCAGCTGGCCAAGGAAACAAAAATTACTGCTACTAAAACTTCAGCTTCACTATTTGCAGACAGGTTTTGAAATAAGGCCAAGGGCCCCATGCATTGCCCAATGTAAATAAAGTCAAGTGCTGAGAGTCACTCAACATAATCTAACCAGGGATGGTTATACTGCAAAAGAGAGGTGGGGAAAATTGTTTAATTTTTTTTAAAATCAGAGCTGAGATCCTTATTATTTCAGCAGGCAAGTTTTCAAAGGCTCCTCTGGTCAGTGGTGGGAGTCTCTACGGAACCTTAGAATCTGGCAACCCGCATAATATCAGCTAACAAATGGTTTTTGTTTGTCTTTCTACGTACTGTACAGTTGGTGAAAATTTAAGCCAGCTCCAGATTTCAGTATCTTTGATTTCCTGATGTAAAACAGTGGCAAGGCACTTCTTTAAAAACTTCCTCCAAACCTGCCAAAAAGAAAGGAGGCTCGGTTCTAATGGCCTGGTGCAGGTGAACTCCCCCTGCAACCTAGCTCAAATTCTACTCACATCTGCTCTTCAGCAAGTTGTCTATTTCCCTGACTGGTGTCTCCCCGCTGCAAATGCCCTACCTCACAGTCTAAGACAACCCACTCTTTTCATAGGAGATATATCAAGAATTACATCAACAGCATACTTTGTATCCAAAGAACTACTGCCCAAAAAGTGCGCTTCAGATCATGCAGATTAATATATGGAAAGCCTTCAAAGCAGAGGACCTAATTAGCGTAACGGCAACTAATATTGATGCCAAGGGATGCCTCAAATCCAAGTAACACAGAAAAAGATTTAAGGGCGCTCTGATGTTAAATAGGCACTAGTCCAGTATGCGAAGGCCCCCTGTTGCTCTCCCTCCCTCCCTCCCTCCCTCACACACATACACACTATAGTAAACATTTCTGCATTAATGCTTGTTTCAAGCTACAGGATGGGTGCCAAAGGACCTTTGAGCAAAAACACGCTAACATGTTTCATCACACATTTCAGAATGTATTTACGGATTATATGAAATTTTAACTGCTATACCCAACATCTGTTCATTAGGAGCCAAAAGATTTGCTATCGTATGAGGTATCTGTAGGGTTCCAGAGACCAAGAGCTCCTTTTAAGCCTAGCAATATCCATTTATGTGCAGTTTCCATTTTGTTGTACAACGAATAAGATCAAAGGAGGCTAAAACTTAGCACGTGCTCCACCGTGGGCAGAACTGGAGGTGCCAATTTTAAGTTTTGGAGCAGACTCAGCCTCCTCCTACAAGCACCGAGCCTGTACTTATATATACATAAGCCACTGAACTCTAGCTGAAAACTCATTGTCCAAAAGATTTACCCAGTTTAGACTCTCCCTTTTGCCCTGTACCAAAGCCTTGGGTCACATAACAGAATTGATGAGCTTACGCTCAGAGCTAGCAAGGGCAAAACTAACGTATGGAATATACTGATGCAGCATGTAGCAGCAGTCACCAAAAGCTTTTAAAGGAGAATTAGGCACATTAGCAGAGAACAGCTCTATTGACACACGTTAGCCGTTATAGATTATGACAGCATAGGGGAGGCTGAGTTCTATGCTGGTAGTGATGGATACGGTCAAAATCCAGTTATGACCATGGCTGCTGAAGCTGAATCCAGATTAACAAGACATGGTCTTCCTCCCTTTATCAGGTTAAGACCCAGGGCCAGATTCATATTATTCAGACCAGGTCTAACAAGTATATTTTTAATTCTATTGCTACCAACCGGGGCTGATGCTTATAGAACTAATCACAAAATTTCAGGTGGTGCTTGAAGAGAAGGTAAGCAATCTATGGAATCTATGGCCCTGTACATGCTGTTGGATTGCAACTCACATGTTCTGACTATTCGCAACGTTGCCTAGCAGTGACGTGTGTAGGATACAACAACATCTGGACAGCCACAGGTTCTGAAACCCGCACTAGAGTGTCTAAACACCACTTGCTAAACATCTGCTGCCTGAGTGCTTATCGTTCAAGAATTGCTTAAAGAACAAAAAGTAAGCAGGGATAAAAGACAATCACACTATCGTTATAAACAGTGCAACTTGGATTGTGGAAATATTTAGGAGAAGAACAAAAAATTGAAATGTCAGTACCTCAAATCTGTCATACACATTTCTGTTATGGCCTCATTTTAAACACGGTGCACAATTCTGGCTACATTTTGAAGATTAACACAAAGCAGGAGAAGGTGAAGAAAAAGACTACCAAAGTGGTCAAAACAGTAGCATAATTTCTTTATGAGGAAAATTACAACAGTTGAGACTTTTTTAGCTTACACCCCCTCTCAGAGAAAGGGCATCCAAAAGGAACATGAAAGAAGCACAGAATTATGCACAGTAGGCTGAAACACACAAAAGGAATAGCTGTTTTCCCCTCTCAGACTACCAGGACCGTCAGATCGGAAGGGCGTATCGAGGCCCTCAAGCCCAACCCTGCTCAGGACGGGAATCCAAATCAGAAACATATCTGACAGACCTAGCTGTGCCTGACCATATCAGGTAACAGGGAGCCCACTACCTCCCTGCCTTGTTAGGAAAATGGCTCTTACTCTCAGGAAGCTTTTTCCTAACGTTCACTTGAGCTGTGATGTCCTATAACATAAATCCATTGTTCCATGTGCTGCGCTCTAGAACGAGAACACCTCGTGACCTTCTTCGACATGACGTCCTTTCAGGTTTTCAGTGAGTATCCCTGACAGTATCTCTTCTCAAGACTAAATTTACCCAACTGCTTCAAGCTCTCTGGATAGGATTTCGTATCTAGCCATGATTGTGCTTGACGCCATTCTCTAACTTTGTTCCATCTTCTCTTAATCCATCCCTGAACTGGACACAGCATTTGAGGTGGGGTCTGACCAAAACAGAACGCAGTGCAACAACTACTTTCCACACCTCAAAATTATAGTTCTGCTGATACACTTTAAAGCTGCATTTTGCAGTCTCATATTCAGCTTGCTATCAACTGTTACAAGATCTTTTTCACAAGTACTCTTGCCAAGCCAGGTAACTCCATCTTGTATCTGTGCATTTGATTTTGGTTTGCTCAAAGAGAACTTTGCAGTTTCATTTTATTGCTTTCAACTCATTGCTCTAATCTATCAGATTGTCTTGAATTTTATTTCTTTCTAGGGAATTAGCTATTTCAGCCAACGATGTGCCATTTGCAAAGCAAATAAGCCTTCCCTCCCTCTCTTCATCCAAATATTAACAAAAACAGTAATGAGTAGAGGACCCAGAAGTGAACCTTGTGACACCCCACTTTCTCCAATCTAACGAGCAATCCTTGAGTACTACTCCACATCATCTACGTATCCACTTAATTGTCATGCCATCTTGGCCCATTGACAGAATATTAGGGACACTTATCAAAAAGGTATGTCATATTTGCAATTGTTTGTATTTTTACATCACTTGCTTCAGGGGTGGTGGTATTTATTTGTCAAATTTATATCCCACCTTACATGGCACTCCTTCTTCCCATTTTTCTCCACTACAGGTAGTCTGACCCGAAGATCCCAAATGAGTTGAGGGTGGATCTGAATCTGGGCCTTCTCAGTCCAACACATTAACCACTACACCACACTAAAGCATTCCTACAGTCTATTAAAGACATTAATAAAAAATGAGGTATGATTAGCCTGGCAAGATTTGTTCTTGAACTCTTTATGATCTGCTCCACAATCTTCCCAGGTATAAATGTTAGACTGACTGGTCTATTGTTTGCTATACAGGTAGTCCTCAACTTACGACCATTTGTTTAGCAACCGTTCGAAGTTACAATAGTGCTGGGAAAAGTGACTTGCTGCCGGTCCTCACAGTTACGACCACTGCAGTGTCCCTGCAGTCACATGATCAAAATTCAGGCACTTGGCAACCAGAATGTACTTATGATGGTTGCAGCATACCAGGGTCATGTGATCGCCATTTGCAACCTTCCCAGGGGGCTTCCAACAAGCAAAGTTAATGGGGGAAGCCAGATTCGCTTAATGACATGATTCACTCAACAACACGGTGATTTGCTTAACCACGGCAAAAAAGGTTGTAAAATTGGATGTGATTCACTTAATGACTGCATCACTTAGCAACAAAAGTTCCAGTCCCAACTATGGTCATAAGTCAAGGAGTACCTGTACCTTCCTTTATCCCTTTCTGAAAAAAGGGACAATATCTGCTCTCCTCCAGGCACTTGATGCTTCATTGATTCTTCAGGCTTTCTCGAGGATAATATGTAAGGATTCTGCCAGACCATCAGCTATCTCCTTCAGGACCCTAGGATGCAATTTATCTTGTCCTGATGATTTAAATTCATCCTGATGATTTAAACTCATCTGGTGATTTAAAGTAAAGAAGTATTCACTGACCATATTTCTATCAATCTCAAATTTCAACCCTGCTCTTCACAATTTCCTGATATGCATATGTTTTTGTTGGAGAAAACTGATCCAAAATAGAAGTTCAGTATTTCTGCCCTTTCTTTATTGCGTGTTAGTATTTTGGAATGTTTTTTGATCAGCTATTATGATGAGTCTTTTTCTTTTATTTTGAACATTATTTTTAAAGCACACTTCCTTGCATCTACACAATCGAGTTTCTAATTCAGCTCTCCAGTTCAATGACTTCTTTTGCACAATGCAAAAGCAATGCGTAAACATTTCTCACACATCAGAAATGTCCATTTTGATCAGGCACTGGCTCCAAACGCTTGCTTATGACATAGCTTTCCAAATATGAGGGGGAGAAAAAAGGGAGGAAAAAAATAACCAAAATGTAATTATAGTAAAAATCCCACGTTTCCAACTCATAAATCATACCCTTTAGGGTTTGTCTGATTTCATTGCACAAACACACAATTCCTTTTTTAAAGACGGCTTTTAACCTTCCCACCCACACTTTCCCTTGAAAAAAAGGAGCTTCTCTTCTTATGTTTTATAGATTAACACGACACATTTCAAAAACCTCCTGAGCTGTTCCTATGTCCCAACCGTTAACAGATCCCTTTGAAGCACATCTAAATGGGATATTCCATTTGCAAGTAACACTTTGGTAGTCAAAAGATCTTACTCAGAGGGGATTTAATGCAAAACCACTCAGACTGGAAAGAGACACACCATCAGAAACGAAGGGCTGAGAAGTGTTTCCAAGTCCCATGCAACACCATTATGGAGGGTGTTGGCTTAGGAACTGTCATAAACACTTCATAATCACTCAGACACAAACCGGGTTGCCTGGAGCACATTAGTTTATTAAGTGCTGAATAGGTGTCCAGCTGAACAGAGAGCAAAAATACAACACTACAGATAAAAGTGAATTTTGGCGTGGGACTTTACGCATGATTTTAAAGGGCAGGAGCTTGGCAGACTTCTCCAAAGGAAAAAATAGGCCTCATTTCTAAATATAGAAATGTAAAATGGAGGTAGCGCTACGCTGTTAAGGAGCACACCCGCACATGGGCATGCCTCAAATCTTACCCTTTGGGAAGAGGAGCAGACTTCCTTGCTGACATTCAACGTTTTTTTCCCCGTACCTAAGACTGATTGGGCTAAACTGTTGAGAGACAGTGTCCATGAAATGACTTGCTCACAAAAAAAATATCTCCAGAAATAGTTACCGGGAGCTCCTGGACGTACTCAACGGTGCATTCCTAGGCCCATGGAAAGCTCGCTGAAGGTGCTGCTGAAACTCACTGATTTAAGGCAGCGGTCTTTGAAACATATACCACGGAGGACTGCAATTTCTCAGAGCTTACTACATTAGCAGTACAGATGCATGAGGGCCAAACAACATGAATAAACTCCTTCCTCTCTGAAGACGGCAGTCTGCTCAAGAGTTTCCCTTGAAACGTACAGTCACAACAGAGAGTAGGATATGGCTACCTAGGGCAATTCGCAGCCTAATCTACTCTATGAATGGGAGGAATCCGCATAACCCTTCGCAACAAGCAGAGGTTCTCCTAAGGACAGGATCTGCTGGGGGTAGAGGGCATGAAAATCCACTGCTTTTACTTGATCCTGTCTGCTCCTTTTGTTCCCAACCACCCTAAGCAGCACTGCCCACAGTTACTGACACAACCAACCTTGCTTTGCTTTTGGCTCAGTACTTTGGCGACACCTACTGCTCATTTGCAGAAATGACAGTTGGTGGAAAAACGAAACTTCTTAAAAAGTGGGACGCTCATCTCTTACATATGAAGACAGATTCCCAAAACATGTATCTGTAAACAGATGTACGGATCTTTAAAGTATATCAGTGGAGCAAGTCAATCCAATCCAGCTCTTTCTGAATGTCAGGGCCTCGTCCCACGCAAAGCTGCTCCATGCCAGGACTGAAAACTGCTGGCACTGTCCGCTAAGGGAGTAGGAAGACCTGGACCGGGGAAATCCCACTACATTCTCAGACGTTATAAAAATAACCAAGGAAGTTGTTTTACACCAGATCCATGTAGACATCTACCGCATCCTGTATTAATTGGCAGGGGTTCTCCAGGATCTCAGGATGACAGCCTGCCCTCCTCCCTTTATGTTCTAATTACAATCCTTTTCACAGGAGATGATTGTGATCCAAGCTGGGGCTTCTACACAGAATGCACCCCCGTGTCCCTCAGAGGACCAGAAAACACCTCGAGTGCTATTTGTTCTGTTTTTTAAATCAGGAAACACACGCAAATTCCGTTTACTGTCTACTATCAACGCCTTTCCCTTCCCTTCTCATATAAGCCTTCAGACCTTCCACCATGCTACTGAATACTAACACTATCTGAAACAGAACAGGAGCATCCAAGGAAGCCCCTGCTGTTGCAGGCCTAGGAGAGACTTACAGGTATGCTCCATATCTGTATCCCGTCACTGTAGCCAATCATGAGCAGAAGAGGAGGTTCACTGCCAGTGCTGTGCATCTCATGCAACTCCACGTTCCTTAACGTATCTAAAAGAATCCAGGAAAAAAAATCAGTCAGCAGCACCAGATTAGGACAAGGCTGGATGTATTTTATTGTCTCTGGAGGAATTAAGGGAAAAAATAAGCCACGTTCTTTCATTAACTTGCCCCGTTAAAAGGCTTTGGCCAGCTAACAAAAACTGTGCGCAAACATCAGCAGTCAAGCAGCTCGGAGTTCTTAGGACTGTTGAGCACCCAGTAAGAGACCTTTGTCTCATGAAATATATCATGAAAAGTGAGGCAGAACAATAATTGCCTTGTAAGGTCACTTGAACTGCTAGTGAAGGCATTAAGTTAGGTTTTTGCAGGACTCCAAGCAGCGTACAGTATCACACTAAAAGAAAACAATAAAAAATAAGCCATAATTTAAAAAATAGTTAAATCAGAATTAAAGGTAAAGGTTTCGCTTGACATGAAGTCCAGTCGTGTCCGACTCTAGGGGGCGGTGCTCATCTCTGTTTCAAAGCCGAAGAGCCAGCGTTTGCCCGTAGACACTTCCATTTAGTCATGTGGCCGGCATGACTACACGGAACGCCGTTACCTGCCCGCCGAAGCGGTACCTATTAATCTACTCACATTGGAATGTTTTTGAACTGCCAGGTTGGCAGGAGTAAATCAGAATACACATGTAAAAATAATGGCAAAAAGTAAACATAAACGCCCTGATAACACCCAGGATGAGTACCCACCATCAGTCAGCTGGAACCAAAAGCGTGTTGAAGTAAACAGCTTTGGCCTCTTTCTGGAACTGCAGCAAGAGGGGGCTACACAAACTTCTAGAAGGAGGGCATTCCATAAGAGGGGGGCTACGCCAGAGAAGGCCTGCCATATCACCCACACCCCGCAGAGGAGACAATTTCAGCAGGCCCTCTCTCAGCGAGTGGGCCAGACAGGCAGGTTTAACTCTAGCAAGGTGTTGCTCGATGTATCCTGGTGCTGCAGCTTTACACTTTCAAAAATAATGTCCGACTGGTATCCATTACATCTAGTTTATAAAGTTGAGCCCCAAGCACAAGCCGTCATCCAACGAATCCTGGATGCTGCTGCACAGAAGCTGGTAACGCTGTATGGCATAGCGGGGTTGATACTGGAAAGCAACAGGGTGGCGTAAAATTGTCCTGCACACCCTGGGTATTTAGGTAGCAATGGCAAGACAAGACTAGGGTGAATGTCTCTGTAGTGCAGGCACTGGAGAAGCACATGATCTGTCGCTTCTGGGTGTCTGGAGTCACAGAGCATTCTCTCTCCAAGCAGGGCACCTTCCTGTATCGGCCTTCAAGGACAGCTGAGGGGAGGGCATGATGTGACACCAGAGTAAAGGCCCTTCTGTGACTAGGTACTTCAAATTAGTTAGGTATGCCGGGGCGGAGGCAGAGGACCTGTTGGATTCACGGGCAATAAGGTTTGGGGTCTGAGCTAGATCCAACTTGTACTCTTGGGTCTCCCCTAGCCACAGTTTCCACCTCACTGGGGGAGAGGAGCCCCAGAGTAACTACTTTTGCTTCAATATTTACCCAACCCTCCATTTCCAAACATTTTCCTCCAGGCCTCTTGAGAATTACCAATGATAGTCAGCAGTCCCCACATCTGACACATCCATACAAACATTCACATCATTTAGGTTACAGCAAGTGTCCGAAGTAGGTAAATGTGAGCCTCCACGCAATCTCAATCACTTCTATAAATGTCTGGAAATAGAGATATCTATTTTTTTGTCTTTCAGGTCACATACCAGACAACATCAATAATTACCAACCACTGGTAGGGCTGAGGTTTTTGAACATTCAGAGAATTTGGCTGGGAGCGTGATTGTTCACAATGAATGGGCATGTATACATTTCTGCAACAAACACAGCTGTTCTGGTCTCTGAATCAGAGGCTGACGGGCCTGATCCAAGAAGCTGTCGGCCTAGGAGCCAGCAGGCACTCAATCCCCTGAAGCAAAACAGGGGGACAGTGAATAGGAGCAGGTGAGGGCAGCCTCAAATAACGAAGAGCCAGATCCCAGTAGAGTCTGTAGCCCAAGGACAGGCTAGCAACGTTAAACAAAATGTCGGCAATAGTGATGTGATTGGCCACTTGGGAAACAAGGATAACAATGCCCATTACTGAACTGTACCCACAGAAGGGGCTACCTGGAAACATCATCTATGGCCTCTTCTCCAGTGCTTTCTAGTTCTGCCTCTTGCCGTTCCAACTCTGGACTGGACTCTGTGGACCTCTGGCTCTGGATCCCTGAACTCTTGGCTTCAAGACGTATTGGCACTGCCGACACTGCACCCAGGCTGCTCTAGATTTCGGCCGGAGCTTGTGTGCAGCTAGTCAGCTGAGCATTCTGCCTGCCTGCTTAGTTGTTTGAATTGCAGCCCCATCATTAAGGCAGTTGCAGCTTGCTACAGGCCAGTCAAGAGATGCTGCTGAGGTTCTGTCTCAGTGTCTGGAGGTTGTGGGGTCTGGATGGGGAACAATAGCTTCAGCTCAACACTGGTTAAACCGAGTGGCTATGGGTTTTGAGGCCACCCAGATCCAGAGACTTTGCAGCTTTATCTCCAAGTGGTGTGCAGTCTGGGGGTTCTTCTAGACTCTTGGCTCCTGCTCAGAGGCTAGGAGGACCTGTGCACAGGTTTGTCTTGTGCACCAATAGCACACACTCCTGGACTAACTTGTGCCTCAGTTACCTCCTGATGGTATTATTGTAATGTGCTCTATACGGGCCATTCCAAATGCTCAATGAAGAGCATTTGAAAGCTACAGCTAGTCCAGGATACTGCAGGGTGAAGCACTTCACGGCACACCCACGTGACATCTCTGTTCCGCGAGCTGAACTGGCATCCACTGGACTTCTCGGTGCAATTTAAGGTGATCACAGATCAGATGGAGGCCAACAAGTTGAGTCTTATTTCAGTCAATACAGAAGGACTCTTGTCAGTTGCGGGCAGATCAAGAAATAGGGATTCAGGACAGGCTTTCATTTTTACTGGAGAATTAAAGTTCAATTCATCCGGAGGCCTTCGTGTTAAAGAAAAGCATTCCCAAGAGATGTTTGGACTCTGAATAAGACCGCAGCTGATCTTGAATTAGAGAGCCAAAAAATGCAGGACCCACCATCAATTGCAGAAAGACCAGTCAAAGAAATCACCTCATATCACTAGGCTAGAGAGGATCAGACCCTGCTTTCTAACCCAGGTCAAGTTTAGCTGTTGGTCTGAGACCCCACCTGGTCCTTGCTGGATGTAGATAATCTTGCTCTGGGCTTTGCCCTGCTCAACTCACTGGAAGACTATAGGTTGTTGTTCTTACATTCTCCTTTACAAGCTTTTCCTTCCAGACATACCTCTCTGTATGAGATGGACTATGGATCTGGTGTACCATGGTTTGTTTGTCTTCTGCAAAGAGTTAAAAGCTGTTACTGGAATCCATAGTTGCCAACCCAATGCATATGAAGAGAACAATATCTGCATCAACACCATTGGTATTAAAGAACTTGGAATCGGTGAGGGATGAAAGCTGTGGATTTCCAGTGCCGGTTTGCCATCACAACACCTCTTTCTGTAAGCAGTTGCCAAGCTGCACTTTACTGTGCTACTAATTCCACAACAGAAATGATCTACACACAGTTCCTCACTCCTGGCACTACTCTTCATTTATACTCTCAGGTCCTTCTAGACAGGGCTTGCAATCACCCTGCACAACTCTTAGGAACTATATAGGCTGCCCAAGCGAGGACATCTCCCATTTATTACCATCTGACGTGGAAGGAGACAGCTCTTAAAATACTGATACCGCACGACTAGAGAGAGACAGCAAGGCCAGAACTGGAGTGGGAAGAGGGGGACACTTACCATTCAAGTCAGAATTTTCAAATCTGATCCATACAATTTTCTCTTTTTCTTCGGTTGGAGCTGTACTGCTATAAGCCTATAAGAAAAAAATGGTGTTCAATGTGCTAAATAAAGATAATGCAAAAACAAAAGCCGTCAATTGTACAATCAACAGCTACTCTCAGAAGAGCATAATGTGATGTGCAACAAAATATTGCATCCTGTCTCCTGAAACAGTACAGTTTCACTCTCCTGGCTGCCTATTTATGTTCTGTTATTTTCTAACCATCACTCTACATTTATGTAATGGATTCTCAGTCATTACTGGGCTTGTTTTATTTTCTGGGCTGGAGGGCACACTGTAATTTTTTTCTGCCTACAATACTGGCATTCCTCCTCAAGCAGACCAATAACTCCTCTTTTTTTCTCAGTGCCCCCCTTTTGCTAACAATCATGTAAGTACTCACAATCTGAATTTAGGTTTTTAACTATTCAACTCATTTGCATAATATGCTAAACCAAAATCCAACAAACCACGTTATGTCTTATTGGGTTGTACAAACTATGCCTAACTTTTTAACATAACCTGACAAGATCTTTCCTGCATTTTTAATTACACTGCCTTTTTTGGAACCCATTTCAAGAGCACAAATTTTAAAACACTGCAACAAAATATTTGCACTTGCCTGCGGTACAACATCTTGCAGAAATGTAACAACACTTTCCATGTATGACTGTTCCCTGGAACAGAAGAATAAATATCCATAAAAAACAACCCATTGGTTATTATATACATACATAAATATCCATCATGTAATTTCGAGTTAAGCAGCATCATGTACATCACAGAAAAGGTCTAAGAAACAGTAACCCAAAGAAATGAAGGGCATAAGATAAGAAGAGAGACAGGAAACACAGGATTAAGTTAGATCAAAAATTGCATTTTTTTCAGAACATTACAGAATTTTCTTCCAAGAGTCAACTTTGATACTTCCATTATCACTATTCACTGGAATATTATGTGCAACTATCACCAATTTTATACAAACCCAAAACAATCTAGATGACACCAATTCATATTTTCCAAGATACTAAGACCTAATCAAGCCTACACTTTCATTTTCCTGCATGTATTTGTCAACTCCGTTCTATAAGATCAGACTACCTCCATTCAGATCTTTTACATCCTTCCCTTTTTTCTTAATTTCAGTCACACAACATATCTCTCTCTCTTGCATTTCATTTTTGATTCATTCTCTTTAGCATTTGCTGCTCTTATATTCTGTCACAGTTTCCTATATGCCTTGATCATCACCAGTCAGTCTCACAGATATTGACTTCTGCTGACCATCAGAGCTTAGGTCAATTGAGGCATTCACATAACACTTTTTAGTTAGATAGAGGAGGTGTAAACTAGGTGATCAGCTTCAGTCATACCTGTCCCCACGTGCCCCATAAGCAACTGATAAACAATGTAGACTTTTCAGAATAGGCATTATAAATTTTGTTACATTGCATCATCTGCAACGTCCAGGCACTTTTCAAGGATATTTCCAAAGAACCATTTCAATTTCTGCAGAACACAAGTGGGATCTAAGTGAACATATATGCCGTTCAAGCTATATCTCACTAAAAAAGAACCCAAACATCTGTTCACTGATTTTTCTGTAATGAGTCTAACTTTCAACTTTTGTCTGTATGTTTTAGTAAAGATTTTAATATTCTGTGATGTTACAGGAGCCACATTCAATTTTTTTCGTGACTTTCTACCACACAGTATACAAAGAGTGAAAAAATCAAACTCTGATTTTATCAATACAAGTTTTTCACAGAAACATCAAGCCCACGTTAAAACAAATAAATTCCTTAAATTTTGATATTATAGGCTGTTAATTAACCAGCTGCTTCTAATGTTGGAAATACGTTGACCCTTAAAAGCAAACTATAATTCTACTGAATAATTAACATCTTAAAAATCACATCACCCCGTCCATTTTATACTGTTCACAACAAGGATGTGGCTTTTAAAATATCAAGTTAGGAAAAACAGCACGATATTATGATTAATATTTTCATATATCATCATCCTCTTTAAACACCTCAGGGTAGTTTACATTAACATCTACAAAATTTGAATACATTCAGCAAAATAAACATTAAAATAAACATAAAGCTCATGTTAAAATGGTTTAAAGCTACTAATTACTATTAAAAGTCAGGCTGATAAAAAGGGTCTTTATGGCTCTCTTAAAAGCCTCTAAGGCTATGGGTGATACCTGAGAAGGGCTAGTCCCAAGATGCCCCCAGACAACCTGGTGTCACCTAAAGATGGACCTCTCCTTATAGCTTTAACGAGCAATAGGGATCATACAAAGAAAGGTATTCTTTCAGGTAACCCAGGCATCAGTTATTTAGGACTTTAAAAATGATAGCCAACATTCCATACTTCGCCCAGAAACCTATACCAGCAGCCACTGCAACTGTTTAAAACTGAAATGAGATGGAGTCTCCAAGAACAGCAAAACAACCAGTCTGGCCATCATATTTTGAACTAACTGAAGTTTCCAAATTACATACAAGTCCAGTTTGGAGGTTACCAGCCAAAGCACTACAGCTCTGAAATCATGCTGTTCCAGGAATGGGTGGGGCTGTCATATGAGTAACAGCTGCTAAGAAGCACCTCTAGTCATAGCCTCAACCTGAAACACCTGTATGAGATCAGATTCCAAAAAGCACTCCCAAACCCCATATCTGCTCTTTCTGCTAAATGCAACCCCAGCCAGAACAGAAGGCCATCCTACAGATCATGACTTTTCATAACAAGCACCTCCATCTTGCTTGGATTTAATTTCAATTTATTATCCTTTATGCAATCCATAAGTACCCATGGACAGGCATGTGATGGCATGTGTTCCTGAAGGGGGGGGGTGATGTGGTGGATTTCAGCTCTGCCACTGATTCCCAGGAAGGAAGGAGCGCATTCCAGGCAGATAAGAGGATTCACAGTCCGGAGACTGTTGCTGGGAAAGTTAAGAGGTTCAAGGTAGCTCCGCTCTAGAGCCTCCCAGGTTATTTACCCTTAGGTCAGTTAGAGTAGCTTTAGTCTGGCAAGATTCTGTCTGTATGGTGAAAGCAATAAAGAACTGGAGTTTGGATTACACTGACTTGACACTGTTCTTGGGCTGGCCCTGACAGGCATTAAGGCAAATAGTGCCGTGACTTAAGAATGACATGCAGAAATAGTTTTGGGTATCACCAACATCTTGTAACACCAAACCTTCTGATGACCTTTCCCAGTGGTTTCATGTAAATGTTCAAAAGAAGGCACTGGTGACAGAGTCTTGAAGTAGTCTATGTAACAATTCTTTTAAGGAGGGCAACACAATAACCCCGCCTCCAAATCTTTCAGGCAATTCAGAAGGCTATGTGGTCAGTCCAAAGCGATCCAAGTATCAAACATAGTAACATTCCTTCTGTCAATTCCTTGGTGAAAGTCATCAAACAGGTAGATCTAGGCTGTCTTAACCCTATAGCCTACTCTAAAGCCACTTTGAAATGGGTCTTGATAATCCATCTCCTCCAAGACCACTTGAAGCTTATTAGTCTCTACCACAGGAGGTTGACAACTGGCCTGCAATTATCCATCATCTCTCCAGAGAAAGGATCTAACCATTGTCTCTTTTAAACAAGAAGACATCTTGCCCCTCCCCCCCAACAAAGGACATCAACTAGGCCAGTTCCAATAACCTCTCTGCAAGCTGAAATCAGTCATGTTGGCCAAGGAGATAAAGAATACCCCAGCAGCTGTGTACTTCTTCAGATTCACAGAATCAAACAGATTCAATATAATCCTACACAAAGGATTACTGAGCTGGCTCCTGAGAATGGGTATCTAGGTCACTCAGATGCAAATGTTTTTATCCAGAAATAATAAAATTGCAGTATTGCTACAGCATGTATTGTCATAGCAAAAGCCTTCAAATAGTCTGTGCTGTGTCTCATTAAACTAGAAATGTTCTTCAGTTCTGCTCAAGTTATCTACCTTGCTGCTTAATCTCTAATAAGTGAGATGTGTACCATGGAATGGATTTTTAAGCTGGAAAGGACACTTAGGAGTGATCATGTGTACTGCCACGGAGAGTTCCCTATTCAAGACTTCCACCAAGGTATCTCCAGAATCACCAGCAAAACCAATCATAAAACCCTTAAAGTCCCCTTAAATTCCTGTAGGTTCAGCAGCCATCTCAGACAAAGTATTCTAATTGTTAGAGGTCCTGGCAAATCTGGCATGCCTCATTAGCATAGGATGTAAATGAGTTCATCCCATGATGCAACTCTCCATGCTTCTGAGGAACCTGTTGTCCTGTTCAGACTATGAAGCGGCCAGGCAGGTTTATTATCAAACCACTCTTTATTAAATAACTATTTACAATAAATAAGTCCTTATGGTCAAGAGGTAGGCTGGTTCCAATCAAGACCAACAGGGTAACAACAAGGAAACTGGCAAGGTTGCAGGAGGAGACTGTGCTAAAACAGCGGAGCAGGATTCGCTGACAGGAGCTGGAAGACTGGAAGAAGCTAGGGCACATGGCACCACTGGAAA
The DNA here is from genome assembly GCF_035149785.1 of Candoia aspera. NCBI lineage: Eukaryota > Metazoa > Chordata > Lepidosauria > Squamata > Candoiidae > Candoia > Candoia aspera. Next base: position 5,923,979 of record NC_086153.1, read on the forward strand.
TGGAGATGATCGTCTGCGGTCTGGAACACCACTCGAACTAGGCTGGCACTGGAGAATTGGGGGAGACCGAACCGGAACCACTGGACAAGGCTTGGCTCTAGAGACAGGACTGGATCGAACTAGGCAACTCAGGCTGGACTGAGTACACTGGGCTGAAGACTAGGAACAAGGCTGATAACTCAAAGCAAGGCTGGACTTGGCTGGATATTCCGGGCTGGGCTGGAAGCTTGGCACATGACTAGGCTGGACTGGAAGTTCTTGACTAGGCGAAGAACTTGAAACACGGCTGGACGGGACCACAGGTTCTAGACTAGATTGAAAACCCGATTCGCAACAAGATAGATCTGAAGTTCCTGAACAATGTTGGGCAACAGGTGCGCAGCTAGGCTGGGCTGGGCATCCAAGGCAAGGCTGAAGGTCAAAAGCAAAACGAAGCTGTACTGGAGACTCTGGACAAGGCTGGGAGCTGGATGCACAGCAAGGCTGAACTGGAGATCCTGGGCAAGGCTGAGGACTTGAAGCAAGGCTGGGAGCGCGTCTAGAACATGCACAATGATGACGAAGAGGTCCGAAGCTGGACGTGAGGCTGAGGTTGCTGGGTTCGGCAGGGAGAAGATCTTCTGTGGCAGCGGTTGCAGGATCCAAATCCTCTCCGATCAGAAACACTGGCGCTGATTCCCCTTCGGCTGCAGACGAGGTTTCTGACATGGGTAAGGACTCTTCTGCTGGAACTGCAAGCTCAAAGGATCGGTTGTCTCCGGCAGCTTGCTCTTTGCATGTCTGCCTTTTACGCCAATCCTTTGCACACCTATTCCCTTCTGCAGCCAATTGGGCTGCCTTCTCCTTCGCACGCTTTTCTGCCCATTGTTTGTGCGCACTGATTGGAGGATTCAAATCCTCCTCCGAAGACTGGCCAATCAGCATCTGTGACTTTTCCCACGCTGCTGAGTCATTTCTGGGTTTTGGTTTCCCAGTTTCTGCCTGTTAAGTTTCTATTTCCCCTTCTGACTTAGAGTTTCATTTTCTGAGTCAGAGGTTGGCCGAAACCTCACAGCTGTTTGTTGTCCCTCCCACTTCCTCTTTCTTCCTCCTTCCACCCTCCAAGAGGGAGCATGCAACCAGAGCTCCCTCCATCTTGGCCGCATGCTTGGGCCTTGAATAAGGATTTTTCCCCTTTTTCTCCACGTAGCAGTGAGGGCTGAGAGTTCATTAAGTTTAGGGAAAAAACAAAAGAAACAAGGAACATCATTTTTCTACCAAAGATGGATGTAACTGAACCAAATAAATCAGTAACACTCCTTTTACTTACCTTTGAACCTACTTTGTCTAAGCATGTGATTCTTTATGCTTGGGAGGGCTGTGTGTAAGATCAATAACCTATATTTAATGTGCTCACTAAAGCTATTTTAGATAATACTCTTTTTGTGTGCACAGCTTCTCTGCTGTGTTAAGCTCTGCTCCACTCAGTGGTCCTAGCTGTCCACTAATGGCTTCATTAATAAACTTATAAACCTTACAAGAAAAAGAAGTCAAACAATCTCACAGCTAGCCACTCTTTTAAATTCTTTTCATGTCTGAAATAGTAAGAAAAGTGCATTTGTATATACGGATATGGTCTTTTCAAACTCCATAAACAGACCAGACACAACAAGAACTACTTGGTGAAGGCCGGAACATGGTTGATGTACCTACAGATTGCTGGAAGAATAAAAACAGACTTCAAAAGTTAGGGAGGGCTTCTGAGAAAAATGACAGAATTTGAAATGCTCATACAGAATCAAGACCACCTACTAGGTCTTGAGATTAATTATGATGGCTCTTAGTTGTTACGGCTGCTTCGAACTCTGGGCTGGACCAGACAAAGGAGTTCCAAAGTGGACATCAAAATAACCCACCCCTCAAAACTTCATTCCATCACTCATATAGGTTGTGTGTTTAGCAAACTTCAGCAGCAGACGCATTCTTTTCATCTTCCATTTGGAACTGAAGGTGAATATTATGGAATTGTACCTACAGAGCCATGCTTTAAGCACTTACGTAACAGCTTGCGGCCGAACTATCACTCCACCGGTACATCGGCTTGGGCGGCGGGGAGATTCAGCAGCCATTACTGCTTTAAAATTCCTGGAAGCAAAAAAAAAATGTTTTTGAATAATGTCTCACACACTCTTACTCAACAACTTCTTCAATGCTCATCAACAGCCCTATTGTCCTGATTACCAGGAAACACACTGAGACGAGGACTTGGTCTCTAATATTTATTAGTAGTACTTAACAAGAATCCTAACAAACTGAGAAGGCGTGGGAAAACCCAGCCATATAAACCCCAAAGGTTAAGGCGGTCCCGATCTGTGTCTCTTTGAATGGCTGAACAGTTCCTCAGTGCTACGCATGCGCTTGACAGTCTGGGTGGGAGCCCCCTGCTCGCCATCCTTACTCATGACACCTATTTAAGAAAGAAACTGATGTCTCAAGATAGGGAAATAGCAAGAACAGCAAGTCACAAAAGGCACGTTATGATGGATCAATGCTACATTTTACCTCCCACAGCTCAGAAAAAAACTTGAACTGAAAACTTCTAAAGCCCTGCCTAAAAAAATGCCCTGATCCCCTCAAGTCTTCCTATGAGTGCCTTTTTTTTCTGCCATTCAATTGTGCCTGATTCTCAGTGACTGTCTGGACAAGTCCCTGCAGTTTTCTTGGCAAGATTTCAGAAGTGGTTTGCCATTGCCTCCTCCTAGGGCTGAGAGAGAGGAACTGGCCCAAGGTCATCCAGCCGGCTTTGTGCCCAAGGCGGAACTAGTACTCACGGTTTCCCATTTGTAGCCTGGTGCCTTAACCACGATACCAAATTGGCTCTTATGAGTGGCTAGTAACAGAAAAACTGACTCAGTCTTAACTCCGTGGTTACTTCACCCAATCACACTAAACTAAAATCAAACAAGGACACTATGGCTTTGTGTGATACATAAATCTACCACTAAAATCAGTGGGGCTTAAGTTAACTGCAGCTAAAGTCATCTGACTTTATTCCAAAGGTCTACTTGGCACATAACTAAATATGGATTCAACCAATTGCCAGTCTCACAGGCAAAATGATCACCTGAAGCCATCAACCTTCTACGACATTTCCTCTATCCTGGGGTACAAAAGCCATCAAAAGCCTTTGCTGTGGAAAAAAACCCTCAGTGGAGTAGAGGCAGGCTTCCTTCTCCTTATAGTCTAAAGGTGGGCTTAAGACATATCTAAGCCCAGGCTTTTTAGAATTGTTTGGGTTGTTCATTAACAAATGAATAGCCCAAACAATAACAACAGAAACCATTAAAAACAAATTAAAACAATTAAAACAATTTCAATATCTTACAAGCAATACAGCCGTTTCACAAGCTCCCTACCTCCATGGGATTCCCAGGCCCAAAGGCAAAGCCATGTCTCCGGGGCCTTTTGAAAGGCCAATAGGGTTGGGGCTGATCTTACCTCAGGGGGGATGATGTACCAGAGGGCGGGTGCCATGGCAGAGAAGGCTCTCCTCCTGGGCCCTGCCAGTTGAAACTCCTTAGCAGACGGGCCCCTTCTGCCAGACCTGATGGCATGGGTAGATGTACCCAAGGTATGTGTGCATGCCATGTAAGGCTTCATAGGTCATGACCAGCACCTTCTACTGAACCTGGAAACAAATTGGCAACTAATGCAGCTCACGGAGGAGTGCGCATAACTCCCTGCAGCACCACATTTTGCACCAGTCGCAGCTCCCAGGTGCTCTTCAAGGGTAGCCCCTTGTAGAGTGCATTACAGTAATCCATTTGGGAAGTGACCAGGGCGTGAGTGACTGAGAGAAGAGCCTCCTGGTTCAGGAACAGGTGCAACTGACACACGACCCGAAGTCGCACAAAGGACCTCCTGCGACTGGAACCTGCTGTGGAGGAAGGAAGAGAACCAGCGCAATTCAGCGCTGTTCACCCCCAACCTCTTCAGCCAGTCCAGAAGGATACCACGGCCAATGGTACTGAAAGCCACCAAGAGGCCAAGTAGAGCAAGGACAGACAGCGAAGATGAATGCGCTCCCCCATCCCACTCCTGCCAGAGGTGATCCAGAGGCACGGCCAATGCGGTTTCAGTCCCATGCCCAGGTCTGAAACCTGACTGAAAGGGGTCCAGGTAATCCGTTTCACCCAGAGTCCTCCGAAGCTGTTGCACAACCACCTTCTCAACGACCTTCCCTAAAAAAGGAAGTTTGGATACCAGATGAAAATTGTTCAGTATGGTTGGGTTTAGCGGTGGCTTCTTGAGGAGGGGGAAAACCAACATCTCTTTAAGAACAACCCTGTCTCTGCTAGAACCCAGCCACATGTCACCTCCCAGGAGGCCTTCACCGAGCAGGAAGGACATGGATCTAGTAAGCAGGTGGCCAAGCTCACAGTCATGAGGGCCCTGTCTGCTTCCTCAGGCCCAAGAGGTTCAAATTCCTCCCAGAAAACAGGGCAAGAGTGCCCCCCAGACAACTCTATAGTACCTGTACCAAGGCTGGCATCCAACTGGGAGTGAATCCAAGCAATTTTGTCTGACAGATACCCTGCATTTCCTCAGTGCAGCCCTGTAGGTGAACCTCCAAGTCCCCTCTACCCAAGAGGGCTCAAGTCACCCTAAACAAGGCCGCTGGTCAGCTATCTGTGGATGCAACAAGGGCGGGGAAGTACTGACACTTTGCCCCCCTTACCATTACAAGATGGGCCTCAATAGCTGCTCTAACCCATATTTGGTCGAGTTTGCTCTTTGTCAACCTCCAGCCACTGTATTTTCTAAAATACAGTTTACAGTTTAGATTTGCTACTTAGGAGAACCACTGTATTCATTTTCATGAATGTAAAAAGGTCCCTAGACACCTTTTGTTGTTGCCCAAAAGAGAGCACTTGGGCCAGTGTAATAAATCACAAATACTGTATGTCACTATGAATCCCAGAATGGTTTACAAGATTTCTTCTACACTGGCTGATTCTCAGCTATTCCTTCCTCCTTGCCCATCCTGAAACATATATGCCCTCAAAGTAAAGCAAGAGGATTGTTGGCTAAGATCAGTATGTATGTATGTGTGTATGTATGTATGTATTTATTTATTTATTTTCAGCCTTCAAACAATTGTCATTTTCAAACAAGCCCGCTAATGAGTTCATGGGAATCCTGTGTCCTTCAGGCACACAGACGTGCCTGACCAGCAGGCGGCCACAGTATATTTTGATAACCCAAAAATCCCAGGCTGGGAAAACTGTGTTGATCATAACCACAAATGTATGCATACACAGTTGTCTCCTCTGTTCCATTCCAGCCCCTTCTGTTCTATCTGAAACTCCAACAGCAACTGGGTATTAAAGGAAAAAGCAGTTAAGACCTTGCTCCTTAGGGAGTAAAAAGGGCTCCTTTTTGAGCACCCACTACTCCCAGGCTGCTCTAGTGCTCTGTCCTCCCTGTCCCAAGAGCACTTCTAGTATGTCCCTCTGAAACCCCACCCTATCACATGATCGTGTAATGCTGAAAAAACTGTGATGAACCCAGTTCTGTATTCTCCTAAATCCAACTTAACCACAAGTCATAGCAGTATGAATATGGTTTAAGTTTATTCAAAGAGAATCAGCATCTAGTTCAAAGACGAAGTCACAATTGGCCTTTCACGCAAAATTCAGCAGTTTAAAACAATCTCCCCTCCCACAGCATGCAAGCAGCAAAGTCTGTAAAATTCCACTGGGCCTCCTTCATTTGCCCCCCTTTGTTCCCTCTTTCTTCTTTCTCCAGATGGTACAATCATCCTGGCCTTGAACAGTCCATCTCTCTTATCACACGATGGTTGGCATTCCTCAGCTAGCTGGTTCACGCGTGCGCGCTTTCCTTCAGCACTTTCAACTGCACCCCCCATCCCCCCTCGCCCCCCTCCACTGCTGCGTCGCAGTCAAACTACATCTCAGGGAGGAAGCACTGAACTCGAACACGGTGCATGGCTTCCAACCTGACAAAAACCAACTTATGACCTGTCCTCACACTTATGACCGTCACAGCGTTCCCACAGTCACGTGAACATGATTTGGGCGCTTGGCAACTGGCTATTTATGGCCATCGCAGTGTCCCAGGGTCATGTGATCGCCATTTGCGACCTTCCCAGCCATCTTCTGACAAGCAAAATCAATGGGGAACTGCGTGATTCACTTAACAATCACGTGGTTCAGTTAACGCTTGTGGCAATTTGCTTAATGACTGCTTCACTTAGCAACCAAAATTCTGGTCCCAATTGTGGTCATTAAGCGATGACTACCTGTATTGCACTACTGGATACTTGAGGGGAAAGGTGGCATTTAAGATGAATAGTAAGTTTGTTACTGATTATCCAGATTAGAGGAAATCAAGATGGTGGACATTTAGAGTTTGTAGAATACAGCGGCTTGGTTTGCATGAGACACTGCACCTCGAACGAGCCAACTGGCCTTTAGTTAATGTGTCACTGCTTAGTTCAGTGGATTGTGCAAACTTAAAAATTGGTTTAATTGAATATACTATCCCTAAATTATCCATGGTTCAGAATATTGTGCAAATATACTCTACATTCCAGGGACGCGGTGGTGCTGTGGGTTAAACTGCTGAGCTTGCCGATCGGAAGGTCGGCGGTTCGAATCCACGTGACGGGGTGAGCTCCCACTGCTAGTCCCAGCTCCTGCCAACCTGGCAGTTCGAAAACATGCAAATGTGAGTCGATTAATAGGTACCGCTTCGGCGGGCAGGTAACGGCGTTCCGTTTAGTCATGCCGGCCACATGACCACGGAAGTGTCTACGGACAAACGCCGGCTCTTCGGCTTTGAAACAGAGATGAGCACCGCCCCCTAGAGTCAGACACGGCTGGACTTAATGTCAAGGGAAACCTTTACCTTTACCTTTTATACTCTATATTCCAGGCCATGTTTGTTGTTGTTGTCACATCTGCATGTTCAGTAATGTAATTTTATTTGTAGTATTATCAAATCAAGTGATGCACATATCTCCATTACAGACTTACTCTAAACATAAATAATATGTCCAAGTACTTCTCCTCAATCTCCCCGTATTCAGACACATATCTTGCATCTAACAGTCCTTCCAACTCACCCTTGCCTCTATCCTACACAAAAACCAGTTGCTGGCCTCACACATTACACTCAACCATAGAATTAATTGTTTGATTCTGATATATATTGTGTTCATACAATATGCTACAGCAGGATTGATCAATAGCTGGCTGATTTTACAAGTCATGCTGAACTGTAAATAAACTAACCACATTACATCTTAGCCCACTGTGACCCCAACAGCTCTGTCAACTATGGCTTACTCATATGTATTTTCCGGTTATATGCTGCCCACTCCTGAACAACTCTGGATAAATTCAGTACACGCACGAAAAAAAAAATCATAAAAATACCAGCCCATAAAGAAAAACAGCGAAGCTTTCTCCTAAACTGGAATAAGGAGGAAGCCTGCTACCACCCCAAATGTCAACTATTTAAATTCATCGGCGGTCCAGCTCCAGGGGACTTCCAGGATAAGAGCCCCATCCAGCAGAATTTCCTCGGCGGGGCCTCCGACTGCCGCAGCCACGGCAGGGCCGGCGAAAGCCACCTCACTGCGTGGCTCAGCCCCTCGCATCAACCCGCCCCACTGGGGTTTCCTCAACCCACCCCGGCTGTTCAGACCGCGGCTTGGAATGACACGGGAACCCTGGGGTGAAGCAGAGGGGCCAAGGAGGAGCCCCGCCCCAGACCTGCAGCCCGAGAGGCTCAGCGTTATGGGCTTCGGGGCCGGTGGCTGACTCCGGGGCTGGCCTACCTCGCAGGGCTGCCGTGAGGGTAAGAGGCGGGCGTGGGAGGAGGGGGAGAGGTAGGCGCCCTTGAGGGAAAGGGGGGACATCACCCTCCTGGCAGGCAGGTGCAAAGGGCACCCCGAGGAAGGCCGCCTCGGGGCCCCCCTTTCCTACGTGCCCCCAACTCCCCTCCCGCGTCAGACGGACCCCTCCCGCGCCCGCCCCTCCCGCACCTTTCCTGTCAGCTCGGGCTCCCCTCCCCCTCCCCCTCCCCCTCCCCCTCCCCCTCCCCAGCAAGCCCCACCCACCGCCCGCGCTTCCTATCCCCCCTCCAGCTACCTGCTGCCGTTGAGGAGCCTCGCTTTCTCCCTCTCTGGCAATATTTGGGACCCTCTCACCGGCCGCCGCACCAACAGCCAATGGTCGGCAGGGGGAGGCGGGCGCTGATTGGCCGGCGGATCCAATCAGTCGCCAAGACCTCGAGCAGGGCGGATTGGAACGCTACTGGGGGTGGTTGTCACTCTCGCTCTCCACGGTCGTTTCCCTTCTTGCCCAATCGCCGCAACTAAGCTAGGTTGAGAAAGCTTCAAGGTTTGGGTGGGGGAGAGGGATGCTTTCGACGCGCACACCTCATGGGGGGGTTGTTTACATCCGGGGCTCGGAGGAGGAGGTGCTTTGACATGTTGCAGCCGGTGCGGGCAGAGCCAATGGGCTTCGAGGCTGACGGACACGCGTAGGCCACATCCACCAGTGACGGTGTGGAAGGTTGTTTACCGCTTTCCACTTGGCGAGGGGCGAACTGAGGACGAGGCGTGTGACGTTAGGCCGCGGCTGACGCGATGACGCAATCAGCACTGTAAACCCCTTTCGGGAGATATAGAGATAGAAAAGTGTAGAGTGACAAATACCTCATCAGACGATTTGTGACAGAGTAGCCTTTTTTTAAAACCAGGGCATAGCCTTGTGAAAAGCTTTTAATTTTTTCCCCTTTCCTCTTAATACGAAATTGGTGTAGTGGTTAAGGTGCTGGATTAAAGAAGCAGTTTGGTCTAGAGGTTCTCAACCTCAGCAACTTTAAGCTGTGTTGACTTCAACTCCCAGAATTCCCCACTCCCAGAATTCCCCAGCCAGCAACTTTAAGCTGCATAGACTTCAACTTCCAGAATTCCCAAGTCAACATGCCTGATAAAATTATAGATATGGGTAGTTTATTTATCAACAAGTCCATCTCTTGTAAATTATTTCCACCCCCTTTATTTCTTTTGAGCAAAATTCAGACACTCACAAACTGGAAAACTGAAAAGCCACCACTTTGAAGAATGGACCCTATTCCACCTTTCAGTGGAAATACTGGAGGACCTACCTTGGCTCAGATTTGCACGACACACCAAACTGTAAACTCACCACAGGCAGCAGGAGATGACGGCATCCCGGCTGAACTGTTCAAAATCTTGCAAGATGGTGCTGTCAAGGTAATGCATGCTATATGCCAGCAAATTTGGAAAACACAAGAATGGCCATCAGATTGGAAAAAATCAACTTATATCCCCATACCAAAAAAGGGAAACACTAAGAATGTTCAAACTATCGATCAGTGGCACTCATTTCACATGCCAGTAAGGTAATGCTCAAGATCCTGCAAGGGAGACTTCAGCAATTCATGGAGCGAGAATTGCCAGATGTACAAGCTGGGTTTAGAAAAGGCAGAGGAACTAGGGACCAAATTGCCAATATCCGCTGGATAATGGAAAAAGCCAGGGAGTTTCAGAAAAACATCTATTTCTGTTTTATTGACTATTCTAAAGGCTTTGACTGTGTGGACCATAACAAATTGTGGCAAGTTCTTAGCGGTATGGGGATACCAAGTCATCTTGTCTGCCTCATGTAACCGGACTGGTTTAAGATTGGGAAAGGAGTACGGCAGGGCTGTATACTCTCACCCTACCTATTCAACTTGTATGCAGAACACATCATGCGACAGGCTGGGCTTGAGGAATCCAAGGCTGGAGTTAAAATCTCTGGAAGAAACATTCACAATCTCAGATATGCAGATGATACCACTTTGATGGCTGAAGGTGAAGAGGAACTGAGGAGACTTATGATGAAGGTGAAAGAAGACAGTGCAAAAGCTGGCTTGCAGCTAAACCTCAAAAAAACCAAGATTATGGCAACCAGCTTGATGGATAACTGGCAAATAGAGGAAGAAAATGTAGAAGCAGTGAAAGACTTTGTATTTCTAGGTGCAAAGATTACTGCAGATGCTGACTGCAGTCAGGAAATCAGAAGACGCTTAATCCTTGGGAGAAGAGCAATGACAAATCTCGATAAAATAGTTCAGAGCAGAGACATCACACTGACAACAAAGGTCCACATAGTTAAAGCAATGGTGTTCCCCGTAGTAACATATGGCTGCGAGAGCTAGACCATAAGGAAGGCTGAGACAAGGAAGATTGAACTGCCTTTGAACTGTGGTGTTGGAGGAAAATTCTGAGAGTGCCTTGGACTGCAAGAAGATCCAACCAGTCCATACTCCAAGAAATAAAGCCAGACTGCTCACTTGAGGGAATGGTATTAAAGGCAAAACTGAAATACTTTGGCCACATAATGAGAAGACAGGACACCCTGGAGAAGATGCTGATGCTGGGGAGAGTGGAGGGCAAAAGGAAGAGGGGCCGACCAAGGGCAAGATGGACGGATGATATTCTAGAGGTGACGGACTCGTCCCTGGGGGAGCTGGGGGGTTGACGACCGACAGGAAACTCTGGCATGGGCTGGTCCATGAGGTCACGAAGAGTCAGAAGCGACTAAACTAATAAACAACAGATTATTGTGCTTTTGCTGATTTAGAGACAGTGTATAATAAAAAGAAGAGGCTTGAATTATGCAGTATTTTGCACCAGTATGGAGTTGAAGGCTGGTTGTTGCTGAGTGAGATAAGCAAATTTTGATGTAAATAAAGCACGTCTGAGAATAAATGAAATGTAAAGTTCCACTTCCTCAACAGACAGGGGGACATCACATATCTTTGTCTTATTCCCCGTTCCAATGCTGTGTTGGCTGAGAAGGTGAATTATTTGCAGTGAATATCATGTTGATTGTATTGTGTAATGAGTAGGGATCTGCAAATATCAGAGGCCGAGAGAACTATGCTGGACAAGGGAGTATTTTCAAGATACACAGACATGGCAAAAAACTAGAGCAAGCAGATGAATTTGCGTCCCTTGATAGAATATCTAAAACAGATGGTCAATGGATAGAGAAATGTTAAAGCCTTGAAATGCTGGTGGAAAGGAAGTGAGTACTCTGTTGTACATTTTGAGGAATGAATCTTTGTCAAAAGAAGTAAAATGGCTAGTGTGTAATAGTGTGGACATGAGAGTTAGGTGTGTGAGGAGGAACATCCAATCAAGCTGGATGTAGCGGAAATGAGTTCAAGGAAGATGGATAGGGGTAAAACAAGAACAGGTATTCAACAATGAACAGGCAATGGATGATGGCGGGTTGAATCCAAATCTCAGCAATCAGTTACAAAGGAAGTATGGTGATTTGATCACAGAGAATGAACGAGGACAGTTCTTGATCGAAGTCATGGTGGGACGGGGTTGATGAGATCCTGAAACAGCCCATTTGTGTAAGCAAAGGCATTGCATGAAGCAGTGCCATACAGTGGAAGCAAGGATGGTTTGCAAGGATAGAAGAGTAAGATCTGGTGAATGGTTTGGCTGTGCCATTTCCTTTTTCCTACCTCACATCTTTACTTTCTGTTGCTCACTATTTCTTCCTCTTCTTCTGTGTTCTGCAGAACGCTACTTAACAACCCAAAATAGAGTAGCGTAACAAAAATGTACATAGCTGCATTTATGTATAAATCCTAGAGTTCTAGACCCCCTACCCCCTGTACGTGACATTATAAGCCACATTTGAGTGAGGGAGGGAAAATGAGGATCAGGCTGAATTATTCCACTTAGAGTGAAGTCCCCTTAATCAAATTACAGACCATCTATCACTCTGGCCCAGTGGGGGTTGGCAGATAGATGGTTTTTAACTTTCCAATACAGGACTGAGCGTGTCTGGCTCAGAGTCAATTCAGCTGACTAAGGGAGGACCAGAACTCAGGTCTCTCCACTCTTAATCCAGCACTTTTGCCATGACGCCACATGTATCTGAATGGATAGACTGACTGACTGACTGATTTTGTGGGGTGTTTTTCTTTCTAGCTTTATTGTTGTGTTGTAGGATTCTTTTCCTCTTTTTTGCATATTATAGAAGTAATTAAAATTATAGGGAACCTGGGCTACAGCTGTGTTAAAAAATAGTTTAAAAAAACCAGAAAGGACCGGACAGGTTTTTAGCAGTTTTATTTTATTATAGGTATACAACGACAACATATGCAAAGGAAAACTAGAAAACCATCCCAATAACTTAAAAACCTCTGGTGGTCACCATTAAGAGCACCGTCTATGGTTGGAATAGTAAAATATCTCATGCGTCCGTAAAGGAATGTATCGTATTTCCAAGTATATCACCAAAAGAGAACTTCAAAAAATAGCCCCAGGAATTGGGAACCCAAGAATTGATGGAGAAAAACTTCTTTAGCTAAAGTACTGGCCCTTCATCTTAACAAACAAACAAACGAAAACCAAATGCAAATACAGCCAGAGTAAGTACTGCATAGTATTTCAATTAAAGTACAGAATCCAGCATAAAGCTGTTGTGAAGGCTCGACATCTTTTCAGCTCACATTTCACCTAAATAGAGAAATCTAAGAGTTAATAAAGGAAAAAAATAGACCTACTATTATATTCTCTAATAGGGCACATTCCAGGCAAAACGTATTAAGTACTACGAAAATACGTATCTTCCATTCTGTTTAATAATTTACTTTTGTTAAAAAGGCGTGAGGTCATCACAGGAAGTTTATACAAATTCATTACTTTGTACTAAATTAATCCCCCAACCATTTTAAAAAAAAAACCATCCAACCCCAAGTTTTATAATGTTTTCTTTTTAGCCCTGTCGTAACAACAACAATGCAAGAAATCAAGGAACGAGACTACAAGTCGTATGAAGGAATATAAATTTACACACATTTTTACAGCAAACTCTTTATAATCCTAAGAACGTCTACAAAATTCACAGTTATATTACAGGTGAGTACAAGGTTGGGATAAAGCTGTCTGAATACCCCCCAAAACAGTCTTCTACATTAATAATAATAATAATAATAATAATAATAATAATGAAAAGAAAAAGTGAGCAAAGAACAAAATTGCAGCTTCAAATTATCTGCAGCCAGATTTGTAACGTTTGAGCTGGGCTGGAATTCTGGCTGAGACAGAGGGGCTTCATTCAGCAAACACACAGGGCTTTCCTAGGCTGGTGGAATAATGAGTTCCCGAGCTTTTTCTGTCCTCGCACACTGCGGCGCATGGCAAGCCTGTTGGTGTTTTTGTGCTGGGAGGTTGAAGAGAGGGGTTCAGGCTGGCCTCCAAGGTTCCGGGTCAGGCCCCGTCTAGGTTTCTTCACCACAGGCCCTGAGTTGGATTCTTCTAATGTCCTTTTAAAGCTGGCCACCGCCGGAGTCCTCTCTGCCTCCTGTGCTTTGGATGGATCGCTTGGGGAGACCTTGAAGGCTTTGGGTTCTGGACCCATATTCCTGGCATTGGAGGGAGACAGGGTCCCGGGTGGGTTTCGGCCGTACGATTCGTGCACCTGCAATCCTAGTGCTTTGCTGCCCTTCTCATCCGGTGGCACCAACTCTCTCGAGCAAGCTACTCCTAATGGCACACCGTCATTGTCCTTTATCCCCTCGCTGGGTGGCTCAGGAAGTTTACCCGATACAGCGTTGCTACAGGTGAATAAAGGGAGACCTTCAGGGGAACTCAACCGTGGCCACAAGTCATCTTCTAAAACCTGATGGAATTTGAAAAATGAAAAACACTGATTTTCAATTTCAGATATTTGAAAGGAACAAAGCTCATCACAGTTGTTCCATAAGGAACAAAGCTCATCACAGTTGTAAATCTTGTTCCCACTCACATCCCCATGATTAGCCCTGTCAAACTGGGCATCTATCCAGACATGCTGGGACTGCAATTCCCAGGATTTTGAAACGAACTTTAGGATAGTCAGGGACCAGTGCAATTCCCAGAACTCCTTCAGACAGTTGTTCAGGAATTCTGGTTGATGCAATTCCCAAACATTTGGAAGACACCAAGTTGGAAAGGGCTGCAACTGATCAATGGAGATCAGTTTGCTCAGGTAGGCGAGTTCACACACACACATATATATACATACACCAACAGCTTCCCATTCTCCAAATGTGAACCCTTATGCAGTCAAAATGGCACTATCCACATATAAGAAGAAGGATTTAGAAAGCCTGAAAAACTCAGGCTTTATTTAAAAAGTCAGGATGGAATGGAATCTCCTAAACACTGCCCAAGGTAGATCTGGAATATGAAGAGTCTGCACCACAACCCTGTTCAAAAGAACTTACTGGGGTTGTTCACATGACATGCTTTTTTCATTATCTACTGAACTATGGTTTGCTAATTAACCCAATCTTCTGGATTTGCCTGGCACACTGGGCCATAACTAGCCATCTGAGCAGAGTTCATACAAGGCTAAAATGTGGTTGGCTAGATTATGGCTAGCATGCTGAGTGAACACATCTATGTAGTCAGTTTAGGGTTGGGTGTGTTCTGCCAGTGTGGGAAATTAGATTAATTTGATAAACCAAAGGTTAGATTAGCTTAGATTTATTGTGAACCACCCAGGGTCCCCCGTGTGGGAGATGGGAGGTGATAAAAATATGATAGACAGACAGACAGACAGATAGACAATACATCTAACATTTTCCCAAACCCTGGTTATAATCTTCAAATATATAAAGCCAAAACTACCTGCCGCCATCTGTAATATTAAGCTGCCCAGGTATTTCCTCCAAATTCCCATCTGAAATAGAGAAGACTTTCCCAGATTCTGGGCTTCCTGCCTAAAAAAGTCCACCTCATGCCTTCCATGACAGTCCTTCTCTTCTGAAAAACCCAAATCTCAGCTGCCAGATCTGGATTATCCTAATAGGCCACCCAGCTGATTCAAAATCAGCAATGGCAGCCGATCTCATTAATGGGGCTGTTCGGTTTAACAGTGAGAGATGCTCCCAGTTATCCACACGACAAGGATTATTCATGTCAGTTGCATGTTGTATGAACTCCATCTGTGTGAATGGATCCGTGTGTCTTATGAACCCAGGAACCTGGGTTAACTGAGTAAAGCACAGTTCACCCTTTGCAAGTATGTAATGTAAACAGAATCACTTAATTCTGAAGCCTTGGAGAAAAGGAGATGCTTGGGGGCCTGGGCAGGAGCATCCAATGGAAGCCATCATCAATATGATGTTATCTGAGAAGTGAGGAATTCTGGGAGTTGAAGTCCACACATCTTAAAGTTGCCAAGTTTGAGAAACATTGCTCTGGATTAAGCATTAGCAAGAACATCTGGCAAGAAAAATTCAGTGGCTGACTAAGTTATGGGCCAGTGGGCAAGATCCCAACCCTCGCTCTGTTTTCCAATAAACCAAGAATCCAGAAATCCCCTGGAGTGTGGCAAAGCATTGGTTCACACAGGTTCCTTTGCTCCCCCCAAGGTACATTAAGGAGTGGGCAATCTTTTGATGGCACAACATTTCTGGGGAGCCTGAGGGCCAAAAAGTAAGTGGGACCACCTTGCACATGTGAACGTGGCTGAGTTGAGGGGGTATTTTGCTGCTTGTTGTTGCTTTTCAACTGTGACATGCCTGGTGGTCTCTGTTACAAATTTCATTGGTATCCCATAGTGAAATAGTGGAAAATTTGGAGCCTTTGATTTTCAGCAATAATGGGCCGTGAGGCCCTGAGAGCCAGAAAAAGTTTCAGAGGCCCAACATGGTTCTAGGGCTGTCAGTTGTCCAGTTCTGCTGGGAAAGATTGTGGTCCACACAACCATCCCAATCTAGGCAGGTTCGAAATCTTCAACTTCTACCAACCTTTCAGTGTCCCCACAACCCAGAAACCTCCCACCTGAAATAGAGGATGATAAAACACTTCTCCTTCCTTAAAGTGTTTTCCCATACAGATTATTTAGAGGGAGGCTGTGTTCACACAGCATGCTAAACCACAAACTATGGTTTATAAACTACAACTGATTATGTGCCATCAAGATGTCAACTCTTAGCAACCAGATAGACAGATAGATAGGTAGATAAATAACCCACAATGGTTAAACTCAAATAAAAAAAGCTACATTCTATTTAATCATATTAGTTCATCACAAGAAGCCATAATATGCTTTGTTTATTTGGCTTGCATGCTGTGTGACTGTAGCCATTCCAATTTCTTAATCATGGTTATGCCTTAACTTGTGCAAACCCAGTCTGAATGGGTTTGGCAGGTCACATAATAGGCATGGCTTATAGGATAAATCACAAGTGTCTCCATTCATACAATACATTAATCCGCAAACAAGCAAACCACATTATGGCTTAATGTGTTGTATGAACAATCTCTGATATGCTATAGAAATGAATATTAAAACAACCTTAATGTTTGCCAAAGATCTTGCAATGGTTTTAGTAGTTACAATGAGGTAGAGCTCCCACATCTGGAGTGCAAAAATCAAAATGACCAGTAGATGGCACCAAATAGATGGACAATTAATCCTGTGACACCACCCTGGGATCACTGGATGCCTGCAAGCCAGATATGGTAGCCTTACATTGAGGGTCTCCTTTGCGGATGGAGAAAAAGGGCATAAATGTTTTGAGATTTCCATTTTGTGGCAGCCTCCAGGTGTGTTGGGACTGCAATTCCCATAGCCCCCAGCCAGCACATGTTCACTAGGAATTCTAACCAAAGCAGTCCAGCAAACTGAGAACTCCACATTAGGGAAATCTCATTTTAAGGGACATGCTGGCAAAACGCTCTTACACAGTCTTCTCTAACCTGATTGCCCTTCCCTTGTCCTGGACTACAATTCACAAAATTCTTATGCAACCCAACTACTGCCAGATCCTGAATCTGGGGTGGAGGAAAATGGCCCATTCTGGATTCAATGAACAATGTCCTCTTTCCATGGACACTAAAGACAACTAGTCTTTTATAGCCATTTACCTTGTACATCAAAGATATGCCTTCAGTGATCTCATTTGGACAGATGTTAAGCTTGGTCTCTGCCCTAAGGTATTGCAGGTTGGGACTTCCACACCCTACCTCCTGTTCTTAGCCCAGGTGATAAAATGATGGGTTTAAACCCTGACTTGTTTAGCTATCACTGGATGAATAAACCACAACGGGTTGGGTTTATACCCCATGCTAAGCTAGTCCCACCAGACACATGTTGGCTTTGTGCCAATTGCTTCACTTTTCTAGGTAAGGAGGAGGAAGTGAGGAAGAAAGGTGAGGCCATTTGGGGCCCACTTTAGCTTCCATCAGAGAGAAAGACTGGATTCAAGCTGAGACATGGCTCACCCACCCTGAATAAATCACAGCTGGTTAATTCAGTACTATATAACTAGACCAAAATTCTA